>NC_090293.1:34755052-35080552 GCF_037392515.1 Haliotis asinina | reverse complement strand
TTTTTAAACACAAATCCCAACTCCTGAGGGTACAGTTTAAGTGCAATAGCAATATAAATAAACGGTGAAAATATGTTCATCAAACTACATTACCTACACAGTAACAAACATAACGTCCCAGTCCTCCCAGCCACTGACCAAGACAAGTTTTATGGATTAACATACTGACCAATCTCATCATTGTTAGTCTCTTAGTGGAAGAAATGATTTATGGGTGATTCAGTGTTGCCAGTGTGAACATGTTAAACAAATGGCAGCATTGCATCTGTCACAGGTTTTGTGTTCTTTTATATATAACTTTGTGAACCATTTGATTTACTTGAATATGTAACAACAAGACTGGTTTCAAATTTATTTCACCTACATTTCTAATTCATCAAGCCTGTCTGTGTGTGCGTGTGCGCCGTATAAATGTAGATTGAGGTTACCAAACCCGAATGTAGTTGTAGTCAAAGAAAAGAATGTGGTTATATCCTACTGGCAGTTTCCACTTTCAGTGCCATTTTGAAGCAGGAAATGGTGGTATGACCAAGACAAGTTTTATGGATTGGCAACTTCTACGCTTGTAATAGTGCATGGTCGTAGGTACATGGCGTATCATTATTTACTCTTTATTAGGAATCTTTTGGAATGGAGCATAATTTGTTCAGAAATATGCCCAAAGTTTGTCGGCAGTGGTCCAGAAATTATCAAAATAATTCACACTGAAGAGATTGCCTGATAGTGCTCAGTAAGTAAATACTTTGTTGGATACAGCTTGGGAACAATAGATGTTTTTAACATATTCATATCCAAGCACCACATAATATACTTTTCAAGGTAATGTACGCTCTGACAAATTCGATACGTTTCAGCAACATTTTATGACCGGCCTATATCAAAATAAATTATACACAAAGGTATGTGTCTACTTTCACCAACGTATTAAGCAGTTAAATGTTTTATGTCAATAATCACTGTTGTCTTTCTTAATGTTATGCTAATGATTAATTTTGTTCCTGAATGAATTCAATGTTAGTATTGCGATTCAATAAACATTCTGTATGATAGATACGCATTTTATTACTTATTTCATGAAAATGAAGGAGAGGGAGGGAGGGAGGGGGAGAGGGTGTGCGTGTGGAATCATTATATAGCAACACCTACATGCATCTCTATACTCAGTTTATAATTCACTTACAATGGGTTAGGACAATGATTTATACATGTTCTCATGACTACGGGCTGTAATTAACATTTTCTCGCTGACACTGTTTCCGTGACAAATGCCGTAATCATATCTGTGTCGAATGAAAACGCATTCATGTCACAAGCATATCATACGGAAGCCCATATGGGTTCTTTTTCTCCTCCTATGGAATATGCAGTATGTGTTGCTGTGGTTGTTAACAGTAAATTCACCATCTCACCCTACTGAGTAGCCATTCAGCGATATGTGGTCTGATCCCCATTTCGAACCGAGTAGGACGGTTAGTTAACCCCATGCTGGCAGTGTTCTGTGCCATTTATGAAGCTATGTCTGTTTTGGGCAGTACTACCTTTGGTGTAAGATCATGATTTTACAGTATTTCTAGTAATTAATATTCCTGGACATAACGGGGGCGACCACAGACATGGACTACATCTTGTACCCTTGTGGGGAATCGAATCTTCGTGACTAACGTTTCAACCATTTGGCAACCAACCCTCACTTGACTTGGTCCGTTCTGAAGTCGTTTCCTATTTGTTTGCATTGATTATCGTATAATATGAATGGTGTGTATGTCACTTGGATAGTGAAGGAGTATGAGCGTATAAATCTTAAAGTGATTTCGTTTCAGAGACCCACGGGCAGTCCCTAGATCTTCAGCCTATTTATCTAACGTGTGGTTCATCTCGATCTCGACCAACATAGCTTCGAAAGAGCAGATTCTTTACATACGTTGTGCTCAAGCATACTTCTGGAACTGGTCACGGACAAGAATTTTTAAAATGTCACATTCCTTATTCGCAGAAAAACAGTTCCTATTTGTTTCTGAAACACCATTGTATGGAATTGTAGAATTCGTATTGTGCAAAAACGAATAATGACCATTCACTTTGTAGACAGAATGAGTTATTTCACAGCAAATAGTTTCAAGTATTTTGAACATATGGCTTCACCGGTTCCTCGACATTTTGGGGCAGAAACTATTTAGATATGTACCGACAAACTGAAATGATTCATGCTAAGCGTGATAACAGAGTCTGGATAATCGAGCCAATGGACGGGGTAAAAGGATGCTGTATAATCGATGTTATCTAAATATAGCCCTTATCACTTTCCGGGTTGCAACACAACTGGTTACCTCCCTTAGAGACTTCCGGTGGCAAAACAAACAGACAAAGTTCGAGAAGATAATGTGAAAATATACAGCATTTCAGGTAATCCGTGTTTCTGCAGTCCTAAATGTTGTGATTTAGGCTATCTGTGTTTGACGCTTTTGGCCAACGATTGCTGATCATAGCTGTCTCAACTCATTGCGAAGCTTTAGCGATTGACAGCACTGCCCCTTCATCATTGTCAGTCATGCGTTGGCCGCATGTTATGGTGGGTCATCACTGACATTCGGATATTGTTTATAACGGTGAGCTCAACAGGCATAGTCACTGTGCATTCGGACTGTGTGCTTGTTTGTTTTAAAATTTTGGAAGTAAAATACATCGGCACGATAGCATTAAATGGTGTAAGATTTACATAATTAAACTTCTTTTGTCACGAACATATTGAAAATCATTTCATTGCACATCCTTGAGCCATTTAACTATGCTGTGTGTTTTATTATATTTTTATGTTACATCTTTTTCTTGACAAAGTCCTATTTCGAAAAAAATCGTTTATGGACAGACCCTTGTGATACTTGTCATGAATGGAACTTAAAATTTGCTATTTGAACATTGTTATAGCTAATAAAAGAAAATAGTAGATGAGATGGAAAAAATGTTTCGACCAGGATCAAATTTGAGATAAACAAGGTGGATAAAAGACCTATTTTCGAACACCTGATTGATTTTAGTATCCACATTATCAAAAGACATTTTTTGGTGCACTATTTCTACACAGTGCTTTCAGGTTTGTACTGGCTAGTGACAAGTGCTTGACTTTTCCTTCCGTAGTATTTCACATTAGGTTACGAGAGTTAATTGTAGAGGTTACAAATATGAATCCCCTCGGGACACTAGACCCAAACACATAAGGGGGATGTCGCACAACCCTTAGTTTGGACATGTAATTTCATTAATGATGAGAATTGAATGAAAATCACCTGGCCATGTTGTGAATGTATGAAATTACATTTCCAATCATAAACTTTCTTCAGTATGTCAAGATATGAAACACAATAGTTTTATTACCACATTTATGTCACATTTGGTGAATAACATGAAAACTTCAGAAATGGAGATAACTGGTCTTGTTAGTTGTTAGGAAAGCACAATATACACTGCCACGCTTCCTGTTGATTGTGTTTTGGGGAAACACGTTCAGCAATTGTAGAACAGCAGGAAATATCCATGAATAGTTGATCTATCATCAAGAAAGATTTTGTTTCATTATGCTAAGAAACAGTGGAGCAATTCTAGGAGATTATTCACACTCCATGAAAGGGACATAACTTTAATTCACAATGTTGCCAAAGAGCATTGTTCACCTTGTGTCATCATATTCATTGGTAGTGAAAGCCATTTCTTGTGTTCACCTGCTGTGATATTGTGGGAATAGTGGTACAAGTGATGTAAAACCTCACTCACTCACTCACTCACTCATTTTTATGGTACCAAATTTGCAGAATCTTTCTATTATATTAAATGTTATTAACACAAACCTTACAGTGTTTTTGATTTTCTCTTTGTGACATCTTGTTTGTTTCCATGGGCAGACTTCACCGTGAGATTGCACAGATCTTTGATCTATCTGTTCCATGATGGAAGCATTCCTGAGGAATCAGATCCTCAATGTGTGTCGTGTGCGACACCATCAGCGCCTTCGTGATGCTCATTTGCCGGTCAGACGAAGAGAGCCTCGATATGATCGCCTTGGAGTGGAAGGGGAGATAATAAGGTCAGATTGGATCTTCTTTGCAAGTACAGTTTCTTCTTAACATTTCTACCCATGAAAGTGGATAGTATTATTAGTAACTTGGTTGTTCTTAGTGCTGTAGTGATTAACATTGTAACAGTTTGGTTTGATTCATCGAAAATTGAATCTTACACCTTCGTTTCAATTTTCACTAACCAGTATCACTATTTTAGTTAATATTTGAATATCTATTTCAATTATTTCCACCCAGGGAGAACATAATTTTGACCTTGCAGACAAAAAGTGATTTGTCGATTATTATGCTAATCATCAAATAAGATTTGTTGTTAGTTATAGGTGGATTTCATGCTTAAACTGCTGACTCACTTGAAGCTGAAAGTTGGGGAGCATTTCCGCTTCAGGGAAGTTAGTGTGAAAGATCCAGAAGTGGTGTTCTGTGTTTAAACATCATGGCCTATTTGTTTGAAAGAATCATTTACATTCATGATTTCCTTTGCAAATCTTGGAAAATAGTTTTCAGTACGATATATATTTTTCTTTATCCTGGCTCACTCTTATTAATGTTATGCTTGTCTCCTTCTTCTATCCGAACGTAGTGGAACCCTTGAAATCCCTTGAAGTTCCCTTCTTTAAGGCAGATTATTACCCACAAGTATCCTCCCCTGAGCCCATGCATTTGGCGCGCAAATCAGTTACATGACATGCTTTTCACTCTCATCATTCACCTTTGAGGACGGACAATGAGGGCACAGGGTCCCAATACAGCACATATCCTTTTACCTTTTACCTTTTGTCTTTATAATTACTAAATTTCAGGTGTATCTGGTTTTTGGTGTGTATATTTACATCGTGTAACAAAATTAGTACTAAATTGTACATCGTTTACTCGTCTTTTCACTTGTATTCATCATTGTAAGTATGTTTCATAACAAATGATGAAAACTTGTTTGCATTGCAAATATTGGTTTTCTGTGGTTGACCCGCATTTATATTGTCTTTCTTGTAATGACATTTGCTCTTTCAGCTTCTGTTGCATCCATTGTAAAAATCTAACTATTCAACAGTTCAGTAATTACATATTTACTGTTGTTAGGCAGGCAAAGGATTATAATAGGAGGAATAACCAAGTCATGTCGGGTAGAAATATCAATAACAGCACTAAAACTGCTGTTGACCGATGCTGAAATTCCTTGTTCGAGTAAATCATCTAGCAGCTCCCAGGGGCAGTCATCTGGTGCAATGGCGTCTTCCGTCTCCATCCAGGAGATGTCATCATCTTTTGAGTTGCTGCCATCCCAGACTAAGAAGCACAAGTCTAAGTCGGCAGTCCTTCTCTTTAGAGAGACTCCTACCACATGAAGCAGACGTTTTTGATGAACCCCTGATCCTCTTGCCAGAGGTTCCAGTTTCCAGTCGATCTGTTACAACGACTAGTGTGACAGCAACAGTTTCTACTCCGACGCAGGACTCAGGTCAGCAACAGCAATCGCAAACACAACATTTATCACAACCACAAGGTTCATCGCAGAACTTTGACCCAGGCCTGTACATGCACCAGTTTACAGAGAAGATGATGTCCATGATCGAGCAACGCTTTGTAGAAGACAACTTTTATCAAAACTCCACAGTCTTCCACTCCAGTGTCAGCAACCCTATGTGGCAGTGCTGCAATTATGTTGGCACAATCGGACCAAGAATACAGTAGTTAAGAGGTCCTGCATGAAGATCCTACTGACAGCCAATCAGAAGCTTGCCTTCAAAATATGCCCTGTATGGAGACCTGTGCAGAAACCCACACGCAAGTGTGCAGTCGAAGTCTGCATCACAGGACAGCAGAGGTTATCAGTCTACCTACAAGGAAGAATCAACCACCTCCAGATAACGCAGTCGTAGAGGCTCTCCATGTAGACATGGTTCAAGCTGTCGTAATTATGGGTCTTCATCACTGTCAGACTTGGCGATTAATCACAACTCTGCGTGCAGGAATCATCACTGAGACTACTCATCACATATGGACTACTCTAGAGATGATTCTCGGGCTTGCGTGCATGGACACTTACCATTATGGGGATGAAGTGGATGTTGTTTTTCCAGACACAGAAATAACATCTTGGATTGCTGATGGTTTGGACTTAACATCACATTCTAAGGAATCTAATAATGATTCTGACATGCTCACCTTTTCTGAGTGGGGTTCCAGGGAATCTAAGCACCGTGTTTGATAAAGCAACTAAATATCAGGATCTCCATATACTGCCGTGCAACTCAAAGAAGTTTCCACTGCACTGCATATAACGATTTGCCAAGGCTCCTGATGTAGACGAAGACTACAAACGTATATCAGAGTCCTGCAGCAGGTCTTATAAGGTTCAAGATAAGAAGTTGGCACAGCTGGATAGAACTGCCTGATGTTCGTTTTACGGACTTGCACGATCAGGAGCCATCAACGAAGCTCTGATTTCACAATTCCAGGATTCAACCTCCGAGGAAGATCAGATGATGTAATCTGCATTACTGACCCAAAAGAAAGACCATGTATTTATCTCAGAGTACTTGGTGTCAACCTCTGCTTGACTAACCCTTTTTAGGAGGCAAGGTTAACTCTCAGCATGTGCTTGGAGTGAAAACTACACCAAGTCTTTACTTGGAATGCCTTGTGGGGCCTCAGCTTTATTTGGCAGCGGTGCTGGGGAAGTTGCACGGAAAGTTACTTAAGAGTCCCAAGAAGTAATGATGATCAAATCCACTGACACATTAGCTGATGTGATACATCAGACGTCGCAGCGTTACTCAACTAAATCCAGATTTTCTGGCATACTGAAAGCCAAGGATAAGCAGTTCTCTACCACCAGAGGCGGAAGAAGCTCTTTTCATCACCCCACAGGAAATAACAGGACCACCTCAGGATGGGTCCATTCCCCAAGAGGGTTCCAAGCACTGAAGTTCAGAGCAACAGGTATCTTCCACCCCCAGTCTTACCTGCAGAACCATGGACAGTGGGTGGACATCTCCAACGGTACTGAGAAGATTGGGGAATACTACAGGACAACTATGTGTTTCAAGTCTGCCAGGATTTTATTCCCCAATTTTCCTAGTTCCCAAGAAAAACTCCAGAGAAAAGTTTTGTCTCAGGTACAGTATGAAGGAATTCAACATGGAGTATTCACTGAAGCCTGCAAAGTTCAAGATGATACATCTTCCTCAGCTCCGATGACTGGTACATTCGGCATACAACCTTGCAAGCATAGACCTCCGACATGATACACCAAGGATCATGTAAATATCTACATTTCATGTTCAAGGGACATCACTTCCAGTATAGTGTCCTACCATTTGGAATATCATCAGCCCCCTGGTTGTTTACTCGAGTGACCAAACCTATCATACAATATCTACGTCAGCGAGGTCTACGCCATGCTTTCTGCCTGCACAATTGGATTCAAATACATCAAGATCCAAGTCAACTCAGACTGAAACTAGATTTCACTATTGGTCTAATAACACAGTTGAGATGGCTAGTAAATCTATTTAAGTTGGAGCTGGAACCATCACAGTGCTCTCCATTTGCAAGGAATATGATTCCACACAGCTCAGAATTACATAATTGTCCTGGAGGATCATTTGCACAAAATATGAATGTGATAGCTCAAGCAAAACTCTCTTCATTGACCCTTAGTTGGCACTGTTTGCCCAATCTACTGACACCAGCCCAAGACATGACATGCAGGGGGAGGTTACAATTAAGTCATCTCAGAAATGCCAAACTGAGTTCACATAGACAACTCCACAGTGGTACAAGCTACATGAACGAAAAAGGGTCAACAATGTCAACTCACATTTCACCTGGAAGCATCATTGACAAACTGAACATATTTTAGAAAGCATGCCAGAGTCCAGGGGCAAAGAATGTGATAGCAGATGCTCTATCTTGACCTGTGCACCTATTTGAGACACACAAGACTCTTAAAAGGCTCAACGTTATCAAGATATCAGGTGCCACTTAGTACAGCCATCACTATGAAAACTGGCATAAAGTTGACTTAAGTACCATAACTACTAGCATTATTATGTGCCATGAAGTTGGAAGACCAATAAAAGAAATTCAAGGCTCCCGCATGGAATCTCACCATAGCACTACAACATCTTACAAGTGACACTTGTGAGCCTCAAGGTCGGACATCATGGACATGCTGTCACATGATCAAGAGCCATCAGCGAAGCACTGATTTCATGAATCCAGGATTCAACCTCCAAGGAAGATCAGATTATCTAACCTGCATTACTGACCCAAAAGAAAGACCAGTGTGCACTACCTTAGAGATATCGCCACCGAAGACGTCGCTGGCTTTCACCAGTTCGGTCCAATAGTTGTAGGGCAACAACTAACGGTTCCTAAAAGGATTTTTTATCAATGCCAATACACTTCACTTGACTTGTCAATGCCAATACACTCAGTGAAGTAAAATGGTTGAGAGTCCACGCGCACACCTCAGAAGAGACTAGCATGAGTGATTGTATCCCTGTACTTGTATGCTTTACTTGTACCTGAAGAAGGGATTGTATCTTCTCGTGATGCATGCGTCAGCTGATGAAGTTGCTGCATGATAACTAGTAGGACACTAGTACATGTATATCTAAAACCACTTGAAGATGTCATAATAACATTTCTGTAAAAGTTTTAACAGTTGTCCCAAATTACAGAACAAAAGTTGAAAGTGTCCAAACCTACAGTGCCATTTCAAGTTCCCATGGGTGGTTACAGGACGTAAAATACATGACAACCAGAGAATCCAGGAAATGGCATGACCCACCACTGATTCTGTTGGATTCTGGCAAGCATAATAAGCATGAGTCAGTACAAGGAAAAATATGTAATTTTCTGATTAAAATTGATATTTTGTACTTATCCTGACTCATGATGTCAACCCTCCTGTCCTCCCCTCTCATGAAGGTCTGGATTTCCCTGGAAATCTGGGTGCTGGTCAAGAATTCAGGGAGAGTGAAGAGCAATGCATGTCATGTGACTGGTTTGTGTGCCAAATGCACAGGCTCAAGGGCAGCTACTTGTGTGTGAGTAATGATTTCATGTCTGCTTTAATGAACAGAACTACAAGGGATTCAAGTGCTATTCACTATGCTCGGATAGATAAAGAGACAAGTATGATAAGAGTGAGTTAGAATAAGTATAAAACATCAATTACATAAATGAAATCTAATGTTTTTACTTGCGTGAAGAATTCATTCGGTAATGATTGAATCAAGGGTCCAATATCAAAAACTGAATTTGATTGAGGTGTGGGTGAATCGTTGCTGCTCTAGTAGTAGTAGCGGTCATTGTGAGTATGTTTGTCTCTGAAGTGTGTTTCGAGTGATCACTTTTTGCGGCCATGTTGGAAATGCTGCAGTGACTAGTTAGCCGGGAAAGTATATCCACTCCCTAAACAGTATGAACTCCCAAAGATATAGAAGTATGGTTGACTTGCTTTTGAGATGTTTTCTGGAATTTTATGCTCACTGTGTTCCTACTCGTTTCAGTTTCATGCCCAATGATGGCAACAAAGTTGGTTTGTACATCGCAGCCTGTCCGATCTCACCTGAAGACAACTACTTTGAGATAGAAATCATTGATACAGGCTTGTTCGGAAACATAGGTATGGTTCATTCTTGAGATGCTTAAGAAGCCCAGTCAATCTTTCTATTAGTAGATATATACTGAGTCAAAAAAGAAACTTCACATTCTTTCTTCAGGGCACTGTAAAAGAACAAGAGATGGTAAGGTGGTTAAATTGTTATTATTTAATTGCTGAGATCTGTATGATGTACTTGATACACTGACAGTGCCACAATCAGTTCCATTAGGCTACACCGCTGTTCCAAAACCTGGGTATACAGAATGTCATGTCACAAGAATAAATTCAAAATTTCACAGTTCAGTATTGTGTATGGCCGGCCAGCGTTCACCACTGTCTAACACCATCTCCTTATCGACAGCCTGATGCTTGCGAACACGTGGTGGGGGATTCTGCGCCATTGCTCTTGCAAGGCAGCGCCACGTTCCTGCAAATTCTGAGGTTGGTCCCTAAGACCACGAAGCCTCCTCCCAAGTGCATCCCAAACATGCTCTATTGGATTAAGCTCAAGGGACCTCGATGGCCAGTCCAGTGTTTTGAAGGTAATTTCGTGTCAACATCACAGCATGCAGCTGAGCTTTATCATGCAGGAACTGTATACCTGGGCCATGAGCAGCCATGAAAAGAACAAGTTCAGGGGTGAGCACCTGGTCACGGTAAGCAGCAGCTGTGAGGTTTCTACGGATGACCAGAAGTCGGGAACAGTTGCTCCTACAGGAAGCACCCCACACCATGCAACTTCCGCCCCCAAATCTGTCGACTTCCAGTACACAACATTTGGTATACTGTTCACGACGACGTCTCCAGGCTCTATGCCTGCCGTCCATGAATCTGAGGGCAAACCTGGATTCATCACTAAAGATGACTCGATTCCAGTCTCTCTGGGTCCATCGGAGGTGACGTTGGGCCCACAGTAGACACTGACGTTGATGAAACGGCATCAATATTGGCCCACAATATGGATGTCGAGAATGGAGCTTGGCAGCCCACAATCAATTTCGAATGGTCTGGGAGGACAGTTGACCTTTAAACATCTCAGCCCAGGTTCCTGTAGCCGGCAGAAATCTGTCATATAGGTGACGTAGGACGATTTGAAGGTCTTCTGCTTGTGATGTCACACATGGACGATCCGACCTTGGGCGATAAGAAGTGGTGCCAGTTTGTTGCAGACGACCTCGCAAGTCATACACAGTACGACAGCTGCATCCCATTGCTCTTGTGACGTCGGTAACTGATCTTTGCACATTTGACAGTTGTCGCATTTAAAGTACCGTTAGAACTGTGGTTTGAAAGTGCTCTTGCAACGTCAATAACTGATCTACCCACTTACAACATGCCAACAGCACATTCACGTTGCACATTTGACAATCGTAGCATTTAAAGTACCGTTAGAACTGTGGTTTAAAAGCGTTTTTTCAATTCTTCAGGCCAATGCAAACATGTGCAAATGAAGAAAACTTTGATGCAAAGATCATATGATCAACTGCATGTGCAAAACCTGATTTGGCACTTATGTCATTCTTACGACCAATGGATTGGATGGGTTTGCGTGGGTTTTGCATGCCAACGTTTTTTAGAGTCAAAAGATAGGGATCCCATTTCGGATACGTAGATATATCATCAGAGAAAAATTATTCATTATTTTAAAAAATTACATTTTGTGAAGTTTCTTTTTTGACTCAGTATATAAAACTTTGTGTTTTAGAAAAAGATATTCAATATATTTTGATGAAATCTGGATGAAAAGTGTATAGTTATTCTTTTTGTCTGTGGATACAATGTGCAGCTGTCATATTGCTGAAATATTGATAAAAGATGCATAAAACTAATTCACTCTCACTTTCTCGTATAACAGTTACAAGGTACATCTAGTCAACAAATCTAAAGGGTGATGTTTCGTAATCTCAGTGTCGGGTTACCGGTAATTGTAAACTGTGTTGATGCAGTTTTTTCTGTGCATGTAGATTTTCCCTGTAGTTGCACCTGATGCTGGATGTGGTAGATGATGTTGTTCCAGGTGTGGGGTTGGTGCCCTGTCGCTACACTCTTGATGCTCAGCCCGGCTGGAAGCCATTCTCAGTGGGCTACCATGCAGATGATGGCAAGTAAGTAGCAATTGTGTAGGACCATCTTCTATGAACCAGTCTAGTTACTTGATTAGTGATATAAACATGGGCCTCGTTTCACAAAACTTTTGTAAGCCTAAGATCTCATAACTTTCCTCGAAGCATTTGTACCTCCCATACTGTAACATAGGAGATATGAAAGCTATGAGAAAAGCTACAAAATCTTAGGCTTATGAGAGCTTTGTGAAACATGATCCTGGCAGGATTGATGGCTTGTGTACATGGCCATTATCGTTCGCTCATCGTGTCAACAACCTGGGTTCAGTTCCCAACATGGGTGCAATATGTGAAGGAAGCCCTTTTCTGGTGTCTCCCGCTGTGATGTTGCAGATATATTGTTAATAGTGACATAAAACTAAACTCACTCATTACTGTTGTCATCATCATCGTCGTCGTCGTCGTCATCAATGTCAACTGGGATGTAGTTCCTTTTTTAGAAGAGATAAAACAAAAATGATTTGACAATTATCAACAAACATCATCTGAAATTTTAAAACTATTATTGGTAATTTTCATAAGTAACATTAGCAAAATTGATATGTGAGTTCCTGAATATACCTAACTGAGTTACAAGCTGCTTCATGCAGGAAAGATGTCGCAGTATGGAAAGGGTGGTCACAAGCTTGGTGGAGAGAGAAACAGTGCTGCACATATTTGGTAATTTGTCAGCTGGGATGCTAGACCTATTTAATCTACTGAAAATATTTAAACTCCTGAATCCTGTCAAGCTGGGAACTAATATTTTCAGATTATACAAAGCATGTGGCTTTGGGAAGGCATTTGGCCCGAAGTGCCATGTGGGTGACCGCATCGGCTGTGGCATCAAGTACAGCATCAGTGACATTGAGTCTGGAAGTCCACTCACAGCCAAGGTGTTTTTTACACGCAATGGGAAGGAGGTGAGCCTGCAACACCCTTGTGTCCTTTAGGTTTAGATACTGGAACAGTGTCAGTATCTATGTGGTATTGCTGTTAGCATTGTTTGTAGGGTGATTGGTTAGCATCATTGCTGTGTAAGTTGTAGTACTGTGAATTGGTTAAAATCTCAGTAGTGATGATTGGTTTATTACAACCAATTAACCAGTGAAAATAATTGATTAGTGTCATTTATCAAATTTTGTCAATGCACAAGAAATAAAGAAAAATAATGCAAGGAGTGGAGGGGGAGTTGCACAAGATGCATTCCCAAATTTCACATGTTTAAAGAATGATTAGTTATGTTAGGTACATGAATTTCCTGGAGTTTTAAGATAAATTGAATCATGACTTGAAATGAGCTTGTAGTACTTATTTATGAAACATAACAGACAAAACCAACCTTGTGAAAAATATTGTTATTTTAAAACACGTGTTCCAAAATTGTTTGTCTTCCATTGTGAGAGGAAACGATGAGTTGCTTGGTCATTTAGTCACTGCGACTAGTCTTTGAAGTTTGATTATTTCAATTAATCTGACCACCACTAGTAAGGCATCTTTGTAGTGTTTGGATTTCTTATAGTGTCAGCATCTTTCTAGTTATTTGTTGTTCTTATAATGTTAGAATATTTCAGTGTTTGTGCATTTGTTGGGATTTTGTAGTCTTAGTGTCCTTGTCATATAGGCCTCAGTGTAGTGTAAGTGTGTTTGTAGTATTGTAGCAGCTTAACTGTCCTTGTTATCTTGAAGTGTAAGTGTCTTTATAGTGTTAGCAACATTGTAATGTGAGTATTATTCTGGTGTTAGTGCCCTGACAGTGTTGGTTCTCCCTAGTGTTAGCCACTGGTTTTTTTGTAATTATCACTTAGGTGCTAACATCTTTGTAGTGTTACCAATGTTGTGTCATCTTCATGTAACTCACTTTGTGTTGTTTTCATTTTTGTGGGGGATAAGATGGGGTAGCTTAGTGGTGAAAGCATTTGCTTGTCATGCTAAAGGTCCGGGTTCGATTTCTGGCATAAGTACAATGAGTGAAACCCATTTATTTCTAGTGTCCACTGCTGTGGTATTGCTGAAGTATTGCTAAAAGCGGTGTTAAACCAAACTCACTCACTCACTTGATCAATCTTTGTGGTGTACGTTTCTCATATTTCTGATATAGTGTTTTTGATGGCAAGGTCAGCAGTTTAGGTGACAAAGTTTCTGGTGTTTTGTTCATCACAGCCTTTGTTATCATCTTGAAGTTTATTAGCATCTGTATGGTGTTTATGGTCTTGTATTGTTATTGTCTTGTTAGCGTTGCTGCTAATATATTTCTGTTATGGTCGGTTTTCTTGGATATTACTGATACGTATGTGTGTATCCCTCTACAGCTGGGCACGGTGGCAGTGCCTGTACCTCCAGGAGGTCTGTACCCAGCAGTAGGGCTGCACTCGGAGGGTGAGGAGGTGAAGTTGACGCTGGACTCAGAGTGGACATCGGAAGAGTGTATGCTGATGGCAGTGGACAGCGGGGAAGAGGAATGGACACGCCTACATGACATTAAGTTGAATGGCACAGTCAGTCTTCTGCTTCAACTTATTCTTTTAATGAATATTAAAATTGTATAACTCCTCTGTTATTTGGGTGAGTGGGTGAGTTTAGTTTTACGCCGCACTCAGCAATATTACAGCTATATGGCGGCGGTCTGTAAATAATCGAGTCTGGACCAGACAATCCAGTGATCAACAACATGAGCATCAATCTGCGCAATTGGGAACCGATGACATGAGTCAACCAAGTCAGCGAGTCTGACCACCCGATCCCGTTAGTCGCTTCTTACGACAAGCTGAGTCGCCTTTTATGGCAAGCATGGGTTGCTGAAGGCCTATTCTACCCCGGGACCTTCACGGGTCCTGTTATTTGGTTTACACTAGATTCACATTTTCAGCTCACTTGTCTTTTTTCCATGTACATAGTGTGTCATTTTAGACTTTCACATTTTCTGTATCTCCTGTGAATCCCAAAGCATTGGATGTTAAGACTTTGTATTGTTGATCCTGATGACGGCCAAAATATTCACAGAAGTCTGGCTCTATCATGTCAGTAAGTGAGTTTAGTTTAACACTGCACTCAGCAATATTACGCCTGCACACACAGTCCCGTTAGTAGCCTCTTACATCAAGCATGGGTTACTGAAGATCAATTTTAACATGGATCTTCATGGGTCACTCTATCATGATATAATTTGGAAGTTTAGTTTGCTTTCACTCATTTGAAACAGCAACAAAATTGAAGAAAATGGCCTTAAATCATGTTCATAAATGGTATTTTTTTCATGTTGAACTTTTCACTACCAATCTGGTGGTCAAATTTGACTCTGGGAATGGGTGAAGTTTGTAAGAACAGTCTAAGGGATAGTTAGACATTCAGCAACTTCTCACTAGCACTGTAGACAAGGACCCTGTTTCACAAAGCGTTCGTAACATTACAATTGTTTAACACCTAAGGTTTAACATATGCTTATGGCAGAGAATGTAAAGCATGGATCAGGAAGTTTTGTCTTTTGTTACAGATCCTGGAGTATGGTGGTCGGGGGAAGTGCATCAATGATGTTGGGCTGGCTCAGGCAAGATGTCCACTTGACACGACCTTCCACTACTTTGAACTGGAGATAGTAGACCCTGGGGAAAACTGCTATATTGCTATCGGGGTGGCCAGGAGGGTAAGCAGCCTTTCACACCCACCTCAGATCGTAACTTTATCTTACACACTCCAGTGTTTTTAATGATGTTTGAGGCATTTATATACATGTATACAGTTTCATTACTGGGACACTGAGACAATTTGGTGCTGTATTTATAGGGGTTAAAATATGTTTGATTTCTATCATTGTATAGCTGTATAGAAACACATTGTCAATGTGATGAAACATCACTCTGATAAATGAAGTCTGATCAAAGTGATCTGATCAAGTGAAATTAAGTGTTTGACCTAAATGACATAAGATAACTTCAGTACTACTATGAATAAATACAGCATAACAAAAGAAAGGTATTCTATCTGACAGTGCATCATCTAACTTATTTTGTTATCATAACGTCTTAGAATGCAATAGTTGTGTGTAAGTAGAATGTGTTATTGTATTTCAGAACTATCCACGTCATCGACATCCAGGCTGGAACCGTGGGTCTATAGCATACCATGCAGGTGAGTTACAGGAACCGTGGGTCTATAGGATAACATGCAGGTGAGTTACAGGAACTGTAGGTCTATTGGATAACATGCAGGTGAGAATGCAGGTGAGTTGCAGGAACCATGGCTCTATGGCATACCATGCAGGTGAGTTGCAGGAACCATGGATCTACGGCATACCATGCAGGCTAGTTGCAGGAACCATGGGTCTATAGGATACCGTACCATGTATTGTACTGTACAATATATATTGTTTTATGTAGCATTACAACTTTCAAACTGGACAAACTGTGATGAAAACATGTGATGTTTAATTGCAGATGATGGGAAGATCTTTGTTGGATCTGGAATCGGAGACCCTTTTGGTCCCAGATGTCACAAAGGTATGACCCTGTTGTATCCCTGTAATCCTCTAACCAGGTCTGGGGTAATATCTTTGTATAACAAACATCCTATGGAGTAATGGGTACATTACAACTTCATATGCAGTAAGGAGTTTACCCACTTGTTATATGTCCTGCTGCAAAATGTGAGATGCATTTGTCTTATATGATGGCATCATTGTGCAGGTGACATCATGGGTTGTGGAATCTACTTCCCCAATGACTATGACAGTGAGGCAGACAGTGATCTATCACCAGAAGATCCAGAAGACGATGTTTTGCTTGAGAATGATGAGTTGTCCTCAGATTCTGAGGAGGAGGAGGAGGAGGGCTGGGCCCGCCACCCAGAGGACGTAGGAACTAAAGTTCAGGTATATATGAACCAGATAGGACAGTACAGAGAGGGCAGTATTGGTAGATATGAACCAGAAAGGGCAGTATGGGTAGATATGTACCAGGGAGGTCTGTGTGTGTAGTTATGTACCATAGAGGATAGTACTGGTAGATTTATACCAGGCAGGACAGTACTGCTAGATGGCATGAATATCCCCGAATTCATGGACACATTACTTTTATATTACTATAACGATATGATTCTCAATTTCATGCCACATCAAACCTCCTGCCATCTAGCAGTACTGTCCTGCCTGGTATAAATCTACCAGTATATATATATATATAGAGAGAGAGAGAGAGAGAGAGAGAGAGATAGATAGATAGATAGATATATATAGATATTTCAGCAAGCAGCTGTCTAAATAACAATAACAAATTATTGTAAGATGCACAATAACAATTGATATATCACTCTCTTTCAGAAAAGACTTTTTTTTAGAAATATAGAGTTACCTCCCTTGTTGCAGGTTTTCTTCACAAGGAATGGCAAGATGGTTGGGAAGAGGCAGGTGGCAATACCACGAGGGGGATTCTACCCAACAATAGGAATGCTGAGTAGCTGTGAGAAAGTGCGAGTTGACCTTCGACCACTCACTGGTTGACCTTCACCTACATTAGATGTACAGAGTGTGTGAGATATGATGGTTTGTTTGGAAGCCAAAGTTGTGAAAAAATCGGTTTTCCTGAGGTTTATCTTTGGTTGTCCAACATGTTCATCACATAGAGACATAGAGGGAATGAGAGAAAGTAGTTTGCAGGGGTGATTCATCTCAGTGTGAGTGTCTACGTGGTGACATCAGTCAAACCTAGATCTGGTCAGCACAAAGCTGATGTAGTTAGTATACTTACAGGTGTGTGATAGTGCTTACTGCTGTACAGGTAGCTACACTGATAGTGTCTACTTCTCCACCGGTAGCAACACAAGTAGCTACACTGCTTCTCCATATGTAGCTACACTTCTGGTGTCTGCTGCTCCACTGGTAGCTACACTGATAGTGTCTGCTGCTATACTGGTAGCTACACTGATAGTGTCTGCTGCTCCACTGGTAGCTACACTGATAGTGTCTGCTGCTTCACTGGTAGCTACACCGATAGTGTCTGCTGCTTCACTGGTAGCTACACTGATAGTGTCTACTTCTCCACCGGTAGCAACACTAGTAGCTACACTGCTTCTCCATATGTAGCTACACTTCTGGTGTCTGCTGCTCCACTGGTAGCTACACTGATAGTGTCTGATGCTCCACTGGTAGCTACACTGATAGTGTCTGCTGCTCCACTGGTAGCCATACTGATAGTGTCTGCTGCTCCACTGGTAGCTACACTGATAGTGTCTGCTGCTCCACTGGTAGTGTCTGCTGCTTCACTGGTAGCTACACTTCTGGTGTCTGCTGCTCCACTGGTAGTGTCTGCTGCTCCACTGGTAGGTACACTGATAGTGTCTGCTGCTCCACTGGTAGCTACAGTGTTGTGTCTGCTGCTCCACTAGTAGCTACACTGGTAGTGTCTGCTGCTCCACTGGTAGCTACACTGATGTGTCTGCTGCTCCACTGGTAGCTACACTGATGTGTCTGCTGCTCCACTGGTAGTGTCTGCTGCTTCACTGGTAGCTACACTGATAGTGTCTACTTCTCCACCGGTAGCAACACTAGTAGCTACACTGCTTCTCCATATGTAGCTACACTTCTGGTGTCTGCTGCTCCACTGGTAGCTACACTGATAGTGTCTGTTGCTCCACTGGTAACTACACTGGTAGTGTCTGCTGCTTCAAATACATGTGTATTCTATGACACTAATGTATATATCCTCTTCAGAGTCCCATGTTTTTGATGTCCAGAGGTAGTTTAATATATGTCATCTCCTCACTCCAAGTCTCCAAGGTTCATTAGATGGGAGTGTTCCAGCTGTGTGATGGAAAGAGAAATAGTCCTCATGGATATGTCAAAAGTGTTTCCAGAAGCATACCATGAACTCTAGCAGGCGGAACTAACTTCCAAATCCTCATAGAAGCTCTATCTTGACAAAAAATAGGTATCAGTCTAGGTTTGACAAATGTCTTGTACTGTGATCTATGTGTTTTCCCTCTCTTTCCCAATCCCCCACACCCCATGTTGGCCATTATGCTGCTCAAAATGTTTGATGTTCTAATGTTTTTGTTCTTTTAGTTTTTTTGTTCCAATGGTGACGGTATTATTTGTGTTGCCGATCAACAGGATGATGGAAGTGATTAAGTTTCTCCATATATCCGGTGCTCATCTTCCCAATAACACTGCTTACACTGTTATATAACCTGCAGTTTCTGCCTGACTTTCTCTGTGATTTATGTGTGTTACCATGGTTACTTATTTATTGTAGTGTATAAACATAGTTTAACGTTACCCATACTTACCTTGTTTATTTGTGTGTTATGTATTCATTTCGGATGAGTTATTATGTTTGAATGATGTTTTTGTTGTTTCTTATAATTGTGTGTACATACAAGGCATTGAAAACAGAGTTGTTGTTCATAACCCATCTCAAGTGTCTAGGTTCAGCGTTTATGACCTAATCTTTCATCTTAAAATACTCACCTTCAGTGTAACAAGCTGACAAACCCATGACAATGACAGAAGAGATGGCCCAATGGTCTCACTAGGTGTAAGCATTTGCTTGGATCCTCAGAACCTTGGTTTAAACCCAAGATATACACATAGGGCATCACTTTGTTTGTGTTTCATGTAGCCACCAAATTCTGAACATGGAGTGACAATCTGGGAAATGAAAAACATTCAGAATAAAAAAAAAATTGATAAAGTCAAACTTATCAGAGTACTGTTCTTGATTCTCATTTCTTGTAATTTGAGGTGAGGGAGAGGTCAACAATGAAATTAGGGTTGATGGTTCGGTGAGAAACACGGTAAATAAAAATGCTTCCCTTATGAATCTTACCTGGTGATATCAATGATTGTGGGGTTCTCCACTATTTTTTTAACATCACTGATCCACAATGTCTTATGAGTGACTCAAATATTGTTGAGTCCTAGAGTCCAACTTTGAGCTTCAACATTCTGTTTTCATGCCTTCTCGCTGAATTATAGGTAGTCAATGTACATGTGTTTTGTTATGTGTTTTTATGTAACAAGTGGTTTGTAGTTAAAAAACCTATTGACCAAAACCCTTGACTTAAAGTGAAAAATGTTAGCATAAATATATCTGTTATGGTGCTTTGATACCCCAAATATTCAGGTTTTAGAGAAATGTCAACATTTAATATTGTTCAATTGTAGTGACAAAGATATTTTAATATTTTGTCATGTTAATATTGGGAAAGGCTATCCAGTCAATGTCTTAGTCCCTTGAATGTAACACTTTTAGCTGTTAATCATTTGAGATAACAGAAGCTTTATTTAGCTGGTAGGCCATGGTATTAGCCATGCTACATCATTATGTGTTTATATACATTGGAGGCACATGGAAATTCTCACATATAGGAAGAGTTACTTGTCCTGGTTGACAACCAAGTGACTTGAAACTACTGCCATATTTAAGAAAAATTGACTCATCAGAAGTCTTGAATACAATTTGTGAAGACATTCTTTACTGTTTTTGAGTTTCATAATTAATTTCATCCTTGTTGAATTGGGTCAGACCGGATAAACTTTGTAGCTTTGTAACCCTTTGCCCTTTTCTTCACTCCCTGCAATGTTTTTTCAACCTTTTTGTTATTTTTCCCACAACCTTTGACCATGTGGTTCTGTAAAACCATCTGTATTCCAAGTGATGAAAAATGGATGCAGGTGATTGTGTATAGTCTATACTGAAACCTGAATTACAGTACTGTACATATCAGTAAGCTTACCTTAGATGAAGCCGTTTACATAACAGCCTGTGTCTACATGCAATTCCATGTAGTACTAGGTGGGTAACACTGAAAGAGTCTGTATCCTCTGTATGCAACACAAACATATGCACTATTCCTGGGACCTTCACAGAGACTGTGTGATGCATGAATGAGACGGGCAGCTTTGTGAGGAATAACTGATGCATGTCCTGGTTGTGATTTCATATGTTCTTCTTGATTGGTCACGTGATTATTGATATGTGACTTGTCATGTGATTTGCACTTGCCATGTGATTGTTTATGTGTAACTTGTCATGTGATGTGTCATGTGACTCGTGTTTCTCATGTGATTATTGATCCTTGATTGTCTATATAGCTGAGCCAGTAGATCTCTCTTTATGGTCATGTGACAATCACCTCTGTTTTAAGATGGCTGCTGTGGAGGCCATATTTGATTTTTGATCTATGGTCAGTAAGTCATCAAGGATCAGTTTAACTACCGGTGCTTATGTGATTTCTGCACTGCGCTTTCACCAGTTGAAGAGACATCTCGTCTACAGGAGACTGTTTTTATAAAACACATTTCATTGAAATCTCAGTCATCGAAGAAAGCAATTTCATCCCCTCTGTTTTCTAATGTGGCATGCCAAGAAACATTACACATCATTTGTCAGATGCTCTTCATTGTTGTGTTTGGTTGTGGATCAGCATTATCTTTCTGTGTGTATCAACAATTATTATATCTATCACTATCAAGGGGTGCATCACAGAACCATTTGGCACCGAATGACACAAAAATACATTGATTAGTGAACTATTAGGGTGATGAAAACCCATTTATGGAGGCACATTTGTTGAGTTCCAACCTCTTATTTAAAAGAACAATGGTGAACTGACTCAAAATATCTACTTACTGTGAACTATCAATTAGTCAATGTTTATACAAAACAGCCTCTAGGCTTGTTAAAAGAATCATTATTGTCATGATGATCATGTATCATTCATCATTATGAATAAAATCATCAATATATTGGAGATGAAAGTAAGGACAGCACTGTTAAGGTTCATTCTGTTCTTAGTTTGGCAGTGTGGTATGTTTCAGTTACCTCTGCACTGAGAACCAAGTGCTTTTCGTTGTCAGTTTTACTCCACATTCAGCAATAGTCCAGCTATATGGCGGCATCTTGAAATAATCGAATCTGGACCAGTGATCAACAACATGAGCATTGGTCCTCAGTGCTTAGATGGTTTTGCAGACTTGTCAAGTAAAATAGGGACTAATAACTACTGTAGTATTCTTCCCGGTGGACTTGCATCTAAGTCAGGTATTTTATTTTATTTTATTTTTTTTTTATTTTATGTTTTACTGATATAGATCAGTCATAGTGAAGTCCAGGTCAGACTGAAACACTTTTTTCTAAGAGAACACCAAAACAGCTTGCTGATTCCTTGTGTAGACAGCTGGTTGAGGAGCATGTCTATATAGGTGTATATATACAGGCGTGCTGTGTGATTGTTGTGTGGGACGGGACAAGGAGATGATTTTGCTCATTCACTGTTGTCATGCTTATGTCATCTCTTCAAAATAATGCAAGTATTATCAAGTGTATAGTTCATTACTTTCAAAGGTTGAATCAGAAGATGACAGTTTTTTGAAAGACAAATGGACGTTTATTCCAGTTATTAACATTGTTGATGTAGTGTTTAGCAATATTGTAGCTGAATACAAGATTACATTTCTGTGAATTCATCAGCTTCTTTGATTTATATGTTTTTCATGTGTCAGTTCTTTTGTGCATCTTGAATGAGAGAGACATTAGATTAATGGTGATATGTTTGGTTCCAGTGTTGCATGTTCTACCAGTTCTTCATCTGTTATTCGTTGTTACTGTGTTATGTATATATCTTGTACATATATGCTAATTTCAAGCTGAGTTGTGCATAATTACATTCTGTTGCTGACCTTGTGCTTGACATTGGTATTGTTTGGGTGGAAAGGGGGATAACTGTTTGCGGTGGTTTCAAGGTGGCAATAACTCTTGAACTTCCTCATGTTTATGAAGTGGTTATGTGTGCCTCATGAGTCATGACAGACAGGTCTTCTCATGCTTTAGTCAGCACCACTATCAACTAATTCAGTGTCCTGATGTTGGCATTTTGTACTACCGAAAAAATGATTTACCCTATAATACCAAGGATAAGCTGATCTCATAGATTAGCCAACCCCCTAACTTGACCCTTAAAATCAATTTACTGTAGATAAGGTGACCACCTTCTACAGGTGCCTTTTTTTGTTTTCTAAATTTGGCTTATCTATGATAATACAAGGTAAGTCTAAGTGTCTTAGCTTTAATTGAAGGAATGATGTACAGTTTGGTACAATTTGGGTATCAAAATATCTAAGTTCCAGCTTTGTTTGTTTGGAACAGTTTAAGGTTTTCATAAATTATCTGTGCTGACAGATGGTATTAAGCCTCAGAGGATCTGCAAATTATCTGTATAACTTTAACAATGGCAGTCTTCATTAATGTATGTTGGCAGTGAATTATTATGTCAGTGTTCGTATTAGTAAATTTGAATGGAAATAAAAAATTACCTATATATCACTGCATCAACGTACAATGCCATACCAAGTTGACGTTTCTCTTGCAGTCAATATCTGTAAAGGCAGGGGTGGATCGTAAGGGTTGTATGCAACCCCTTCTTACCACTGGAAACATTCCCTGAGCTGTCTTGCCCCTTGACCTTGGGACTTCATGATTTATGTACACTCCCCTTCACCAAAATCCTGGATCTGCCATCCTGTTCTGTTCTTTTTTCCTTAGAATCATCATTTAAGAGGTCATCGTCATCTATACATCAAATGATACTGACATAACATGTAATTTTGACTCACTTGTTTGAAAGCTGTTTTGACCAAAAGCTGTACAGCTAGACTTTGAAAACCAATGTTTCCTAATTAACTGTGAAAGTGAGGGCATCTTGTTGTCAATATATGCTATATAATTTAGTGGGCTATTGGATTCAGATACTACAAAACGGTATACTCTGGCCTACTCTGTGGATTTTTTGGCTATTGTGTGCATTAAACATCAAAAGAAGTTGTTTCCAAAGAACCTTCAGGAGTGTGATCTGTGTGCTTCAGGTAGCTTGTGCAGGTGGACTTCAATCTCAGCATAAGATGTATGTGAACATATCAGTATGATAATGTCTAGCACATTCAGTACAATTTGATCACTACTTTGAGCTATTTTGAAATGGACTTGTATGAAACACTTTGAGTGATGTCGGTTAAAGGACTTTATTAATGCCCTATATCTTCCTATTGTTAGTATATATTTTTATTTTCATTAGATAGTATCACTGAAAGTGGAGTCATTCTTGATTTGACACATGTGTATGTCAGCTGACTCTTCTTCGTCTGTTGTTGTGGTTCAGCAACGCGGGAGTGACAGGAAGATTTTGTGACAGTGGGATGACTAGCTCCTGTTGCCGTTGTACAACGGAACAAAGGTCTGATGTTATGCCTGTACTACCCGAATGTCAGGACATGTTGTTATCAATTGGAATGCCAGCACATACTATATGAGTACAAGAGATTTAATAAAGCTGCTTTCTAAGAAAAGAAGTGGTTTTTTTCCTTTGTTTTCAGGTTTACATATATAATTTATAAATTCATCTGGAATGATAAGCTCGATAAGATAAAGCGAACAACACTTATTAGAAAATATGAAGAAGGGGACTCAGAATGGTTAATGTAGAGGTATTCATAAACCCATTAAAACTGTCAGTATTAAATAAATATCTCCAAAATAAAAACACTAGCCCTAGTACCTTTCCATTCGAGGATATATTTCTGCTTGGAGCCAACATTGAAAATTATGTGAAAATAATGAAACCCTATTGGAAAGATGTGTTGGCAGCATGGGGAATATTTTATAGAACACATAAAACTGATTTTACAGATGTTAAGGCAAAGAAGCGACCTATCAATAACAGTAGTAGTAATTGCCACTTCACAACATTTTGACTGGAATATACTTACACACACATGAGTCACAGCTCGGACGTTTAAGATAATATGTACTTATAAACAATTCATCATGAACATTGCTCAGCATGAAAATTAGTAATGTATAGACTCAATATTCATTGAAGTACTTTAACAGTTGCTGGTAGCAATAAAGTTTATCCATTGCGATCCTTATCTAAGTCCACTTCAGTAAATGAGACAGTCTATAATCAGTTATCCCAAATCCCCCTCTCATGCCAAGGCACTGCTCCT
This sequence comes from Haliotis asinina, assembly GCF_037392515.1. NCBI lineage: Eukaryota > Metazoa > Mollusca > Gastropoda > Lepetellida > Haliotidae > Haliotis > Haliotis asinina. The sequence continues at coordinate 35,055,769 of NC_090293.1, read as the reverse complement.
CCAAGAGGGCTCCAGAAGTACCGTCTGAGGGTTTCACACTATGCTGTGTCGTGGAAGGGTCCTCTGGTCCTCTGTGGTTGGCATTTTCTGTATCCAGCTGACCATGGTTCATGGCCGGGTGTCGTATTCAGATAAGGTTGTGGAGGCAAACACTGGTTTCTATGATGTTTCTATGATATGAACTTAATAAAATGCACAATGTACTGATGAAAGTCTTATACATGATCTACCGTTACGACAAGAACCGCTCACGTCATGTATATGTCACATCCGGTACTTTTGGTTTGCGGGCAAAGGATGGACATATGTTGATTATATGTTGATTATATGTTGATTATCGTTAACACCCAATCACTTATCTGTTCTAAGTGATGTCAGACCTCTCGGACTGTTGACTGATGGTCTTCACGCGTGGTTGTTCCTTGCGCATAGCAGACGACCGAGGGCACAGCAGACGACCACATGCGCGACGGAATTCCGGCTTCTGCCACGCGTAAATGAACGGGTTTACAATGCTGTGTGCTACCCCAACGAAGACCAGGCAGTTTCCCACGAAGGAAACAGTGGGGTTGAATTTGATGACCTGTATGAAGGTGGTGACGCTGAATGGCAGCCAGCACGCTGTGAAGGCCATGGTGACGATCCCCATCATGACACTGGACCGAACTTCGATCAGGTGAACCAGGACTCTGTTCGTGGGTCGAATCCGCTTCTTTCGTTCCCAAGCTACCTTGAATATGATCCCGTACATAATGAAGCATGGTATAGTCTGAAACCAAGTAGTGAGGACAGATAAGTACAGTTGGGCGGGCGTGACCACCAGTTCGTATATACAGGCTGTCCCTTCGGTCCAGTTGTTGACGCCGAGGAAGGGAAGGGCGCCAATGACGATGCCATACACCCATGGGATGCTGATCATGATGGCAGTATTGCGGGGTGACATGATGGCGTTGTGTTTAAACGGGGTAGTGATGGCGATGTAGCGGTCGATGGTGCAGAAGGTGACGCTGAGTTGAGAGGAGACTGTGAACACCGAGATCGTCTGGAACTGCAGTAGACACGTGGCAAGATGGCGGCTGATGTCGGGAACGTAGAACGAAGCGATCTGATACGCCATGGCGAGACCCGTGAGAAGATCGGAAATTGCGAGGTTGATGATGAACTTGTTGGTAGCGCGCCGCAAGTTCATGTAGCGCACGAATGCCACGATAACCATGAGGTTGCCGAAGGACGCAACAACCATCACAATTGCCTGCAGCAATGAAAACACGATCGCAACGGTTCGATAGTCAATGTCTGGACCGTTGGGGGACGTTCCACTTGCAATCTCCGTAGTCGCCATTATCGAATAAAAACACCCATTAACAGCACCAAAACTGTCACGTCAAATGAAGACATTTTTCATGCAACTGTGTTTTACTTGGTTCTCCTACCTCTGCTCACTTGTAATCATAGATTCCAGATTAGATCACAAATGAAAAAGATGACACACCGATCTGTGTGGTTTCAAATGCACACACGTATGATAAACAATCGTTAAATGGGTCCAACCTTGATTAAATGATGACACAAAGGACACTGATATCATTATTCTCCATCAGAAAGGACACGCTCTCTTGATTTTGCTCATGGTAATTTCAAGTGTTGAAGGTATGCTCTGTTGGCTTGATCCAAGGTATTATATACGGCATCTCTAAGTCCTTGGTATTACATTAATCCTTGACATTTCACTGCATCTGAAACAAACAGGAACACGATTAAACATGACATCTGTAAGATACTGTCAGTAATGGCTAATGGTTTGTGTATGTTTTACGTGACGTTCCTCGTACTGTAAGGGCGGTGGGATAGCCCAGTGATTACAGCGTCTGATGGTCACGCCGGGTTCGATTCCCTGCATGAAGATCATCTTAGGTGTCCTCGCTATAATATTGCTTAAATATTGACACCAAGCGCCTTACAACTATACACAATCACTCGCTCATACTGTAGTTACATAATTGATTAACCATACATGGATGGAACTTTACCTTGAACTCTTACTATTACATGTCAGGACTCCAACGTCCTGGAATTCCAGCAGCTCTGAAGCTACTTTAACTCCACTCGGCCTAGTTCGGTTGTACATATCTATTCAATTTTCACTAATAACTATGTGTTTGACGAGAACAAGGTCTTCAGCTGATAGTTGACATTGTCTTTATCACAACTCTCTAGAGCTCGAGCGTTTAACAGAGAGCTCCAGTGGCTGAAGGTCCTGAGGTAGCTAAGTTGTTGCACGTCACGCGACAGGTCTGGACTCGATCATATATACACGGGTACAGTGCTGTCTAAATGTCTCCAACACGTATTGCACGACGTGTGCCTAGATCTCCAGGAAACTGGAGGGACAATGGCCAGTCATAAGTGACTTTGGAAACGGGGTATTCGGGTATATCTGTCAGATGCAAACCGGATCAGTTCTGGCATTACTATTTTTACCAATTACACAGAACATGTGGACCAGACGGGATACTTCAAGACTTCACTGTCGGATTAGAGTCTAAACGCTAAATTTTAGATTAGCTTCCACTAGGAATCAAATAAACGGTTTATCTACTACGATGCTACCTGGTGTCGTCGCGGATGACGCCTGCACTGACAGTGGAGTCTTGCACTTGTCGATGCCATGGCTGTGTTAGTGTAACAGTGTAACTCCTTACAGTGTTTGCCATGGTCAGAGATCATCTACACGATCAGCCCGACCCGGCTCCGTGAGCATGGCGCACCCATGTCTTTATTGCCAAACCCTTATAAAGTTATGGGTTTATCGTAATTTTATTACTTGTAAATACACAGTGTTGACACATACATAGTACCTAGTTACTACCATGCAACCTGAGGCGGACTAGCATATATGTCCATGTGTTGTAGTTCCAAGAAAAAGCGACCGTCCAAAAGAGGTTATATATTATGTATAGCTTATGTACATTTCCTAAATAGTTTCCCATGTACTGTAGACGCCTTCAGTACTAATATGTGCTCTGCCTTTCCGATATATACCAAGAATAAAAGGTGAAGCGCCAGCCAATTTCAAACCTAAGAAATGAAGCTGAGGAAATGTTAGACTGAACTAATTTGGTAGACCAATCCATATTTAGAGAAGGTTCATCTTGTAACTGATTTGGGGATGTCATAATCACATATATCATTAAAGGAAATATTGTTACAGATACGATTGATGGCACTGCTTTTTAAAGCAAAATAACTATTCCTGTTGTGCTTACGCAAGACTATTAAATTTAGATTTCACTTGTCAAAAGTGACAATCATGTGACCATATGACAGTATTTTTTTATTTTCACTTTTCAAAAGGTAACCTTTTTGAGGCTAACAAAATGCGTATTTTCCGAAAGTGTATGCATCATGTTAAAAGTGAAAGATAATTTCCATTATGGCTCATTTTTACACTAAACCAAATTATAACAGCTCTTTTCTAAAAGATTCCTATGTGCCAACCTATATTTTTGCAAAATATACTGGCTGGCGCTTAACTTTTTATTTACGGTATAAAAACATCCTCGATTAGCCGGGGTACTAGATCTCGGTCTTAGATTGAGAAAACCCAGAAACCTCTGTAAGAAATACAGTTCGCTCTGTCCCATGTTTTGTGTGATATAGTAAGTCATGCCCTGAACGATTATAGTAAAAACACAGGACGCTTGCGTTTGATTGTGAGACAAGCTGGGAAATCTTCCGTTGAAAAAGTTAAACGTAATGTTTCAAAACACACACACACACACACACACACACACACACACACACACACACACACATACACACACACACACACACACACACACACACACACAAAACAAAAACAAAAAACAAAAAAAAAAAAATACAAAGAGCGTTTTCATCAGTTCATTCCGAAATACTTCAAACGGAATATATGGGAGTACCCGGAAATGTACTGGTCCACATTAACCAGCCTGTTGTGTTTGACCGTTAGAATCAAACAATCAAACATAGTGTTGGTGTGTTTCTGCACCTTTGAGTTTCGCTGTTTTTGACAATGTTTCATTTCACTCAAACACAATGAAATATTGACTCAGTTGCATCACTGCATGTTCAAACGTGTTGTTTAGAGCGTCCATTAAGCACACAAAAAGTTGCTTTTACCTCAGAATATAAATGAGATTAACTGAACCCCTACAGGTAGAATGTTGTAAGCCTTCCACAACGACTGCTACATCACCTCTCGCTGTATTGACGTTGCCCTTCCACCCATCATCACCTCAGAATCAAATATAATCAACGAAACATATTTCTCCTATGCTTTATGGAACAGAAACAATCTTAAAACATCGCTATGATAGCTGCGTGGAGTGTTTCCTTCTGGGAGATTACAGTTAGGGATTTCAGTGCTAGGTATGGTGTTAGTGTAATGTAATTAAGCGTTACCGGGCATTATCGAGAAAAGCTGGCGGTTTATTAGAAACGATAGATTATCACACGGGATCTTCTTTGCATGACCTGGGTGTGCCTTCGTCCATTCTAAGCGCACACAGCCTTTATGGCCAGTGGCAGTAAGTTAGTCAATATAGCGCCAACTACATCACACTTCACTGCACTGGTGCGGCAGCTGGATAGTGGACGTGTGTTTGCACATGTCATAAACGTATGGCGAACGGTGCGGTGTGATTGCGGGTGATTTACACCTTTAAGGAGGACAGGTTTGACAATTAGTGTCATTGCGGTGTTGTCGCCGTTTCCATCTAAATCCTGTTGTCATAATGACTCAGCCGTCTGCTCAATAACGCGTGCTCAACGGAACTGATTCACAGACATCACCTCGCTAGTAAATACTTGTTCACTCAACAGAAATTATTTGGTACAGACGTTTGATATAACCTTTATCGGTTTCAAAGTTGTCACACTGTTTGACGTGTATGGTTGGTGTTGGTGGCAAGGTTGTCGATAGATAGTGACACTATGTGACGTGTATGGTTGATGTCAGTGACAAGGTGGGCGATGGATAGTGACACTAAGTGACGTGTATAGTTGTGGTTGGTGACAAGGTTGGCGAGAGATAGTGACACTAAGTGACGATATGGTTATTCTTGGTGACAAGGTTGGCGATAGATAGTGACACTAAGTGACGATATGGTTATTCTTGGTGACAAGGTTGGCGATAGATAGTGACACTAAGTGACGATATGGTTATTCTTGGTGACAAGGTTGGCGATAGATAGTGACACTATGTGACGTGTATGGATAATCTAGGTGACAAGGTTGGCGATGGATAGTGGCACTGTGTGACCTGTATGGTTGATGTTGGTGACGCGGCTGTTGATTGGTGGTGACATTGTGACCTGTATGGTTGATGTTGGTGACGCGGCTGTTGATTGGTGGTGACATTGTGACCTGTATGGTTGATGTTGGTGACGCGGCTGTTGATTGGTGGTGACATTGTGACCTGTTTGGTTGATGTTGGTGACGCGGCTGTTGATTGGTGGTGACATTGTGACTTGTTTGGTTGATGTTGGTGACGCGGCTGTTGATTGGTGGTGACATTGTAACTTGTTTGGTTGATGTTGGTGACGCGGCTGTTGATTGGTGGTGACATTGTGACTTGTTTGGTTGATGTTGGTGACGCGACTGTTGATTGGTGGTGACATTGTGACTTGTTTGGTTGATGTTAAAGCAGTGTATGAAACCCCTTGGCATTTCAGTCAGATCGCAGGGTTGGTTAGATGTAGCATTCGCCAGCCTTGACCAAAGTCTACCTGTCAACAACTGAGACTAATTTACTAACAAAAATTATATCAAACTTGTAAAATATTTACAAACCTTATAATAACTTCATATATATTTTAAACTGACCGTCGTGCAAGTGAATTTGAGTATCTGGCAGTCCGTGTTGAAAATAACAAGTTCCGGACGGTCGGGCAGGCAGGTATTTCGAACGCTGGTTAAAGGTAACACACGATATAAACTGCTGGTTTGCAAAGTTTAGACTCACGTATGTTTAGGTGCTGAATAGCATGAATTATGGTTGCAATACTGCTGTGTTGATTTTCCGACATTTATTGATCAGTGGTGAACGAATCTCTGTTTCATACAATATCGTTTTATAGTGGCATTTCCTTTTCATCAGCCTCTCGAGTTCCCACTATAAAACTTGGAGAATTCTTAAAGAAAGTTTACATCAAAATGCGGCTGTTCATATACATGTACACAATGCTTGCACAGGCTTTTCCACAACTCGATGCATGGACCTCGTCCAATTCATCTTCATGAGTTTCGCAGTTGGTTCCCCCAAGTTAGTGGAGAAACTGATGTTGGATGTAACCAAATATATACATACACAACATATAGTGAATGCTTTAAGATAATATATTTAAATAGCTAAGTCATAACATTTGTAACGCTCTGATTTAACATACAGAAACATACTTTCTTTAATGAAACACTTTGAAAGTAGCCATCCAACAATATCGCCTTACCTGGTAGTGGACGTGTTCCAAAGGTGAAAACTGTTGACAGGCAAGGACAGACTGAATGCCTGGTGTCCTCACATTTACACGGCACAACGATGATTAAAAACTGTCCCCACGATGATTACCAGGCCACGCAGTGTTTGTTGGCACTTGTAGAGTAGTTCCGTAGAACGAACCACTGCCAGGTGACAAGAGCCTTACGTTCAAAGAGATGTCGGTGCTGTCGCGCTCGATATCGACCTCTTATCAAACCTGGTCGGGCGTTGAAATATGGAAAAACCTCATGATCGGATATGATCGGCAAATGGCTGGAATATATGAGGTCAAGTATTGGCTATTGGCTAAACAGTTGAACTGATGGTTGACATAAATGAGTCCTGTGAAGAACCTGGTCATAACTGTTCAGCAGCAGCACATCCTTGTCGTAAGGGATCGGGACTAAGAAATCGGGTGGACGGGTCCGCTGACTGTGGCTAATGCCTATTACCATATTTACTTAGATCGATGCTTATGATGTCAATCACTGTGTGAAATTTGTTTTGTTTTACAGACCGCCCTGGGTTAGTGAACTACAGCGTCCCCTGAGTCAGTGAACTACAGCGTGCCCTGGGTTAGTGAACTACAGCGTCCCCTGAGTCAGTGAACTACAGCGTCCACTGGGTTAGTGAACTAGAGGGTCCCCTGGGTCAGTGAACTACAGTGTCCCCTGGGTTAGTGAACTAGAGGGTCCCCTGGGTCAGTGAACTACAGCGTCCCCTGGTGGGTTAGTGAACTAGAGGGTCCCCTGGGTCAGTGAACTACAGCGTTCCCTGAGTCAGTGAACTACAGCGGGCCCTGGGTCAGTGAACTACAGCGTGCCCTGGGTCTATGAAGTATAGGAGTCAAAGTGTACTTATGTACGATACCATTTACTGGGCCCATGGAATATGGGGTCCCCTGGGTCTATGAACTATAGCGTCCCCATGGATATATAATTTACAAACAATAGCTTCCTTCGGTACGTGAACTATAGACCCTCCCTGGGTTAGGTAACACTGAGGGTATGGGTGACACTGACCCGTGTGACGAGACACCCGGTGTCTGGCTGCTTTGTGACGAGAACCGCTGACAGCAGCGATGCATCAAAAGGTCGCCATATTGTTTCTCTCATTCAGCTAGAAGCCTAACGGTGTATTGTAAATGATGATGAAGTAGGTAAATGATCCTCTCAAACAGTAAGCTGACATATCTGATCGTGATGAATAGGAAAACGTGCACACGGTAACATGAGGGCAGCCGCTGAATAGCAACACAACTTCCGTCAGGTTTACAATATCGGGGTCGTTTCAAGCTGCAATGGTTTCATCTAACTCTTTGTCGTACCTGCATTCTTCGCTGGCACTAGAATCACAGTCCTCACTGAAATGACCTTTGTTCTGTGTCAGTGTCACCAGTATACTGATGTGAATGTACAGCATTACTGTAATTAGTGTCTTGTCGTCGTTGTAATCCATGGCTGCATGGAGTTATCTCATCACACAGGAGCAGTCGGCAGTATACAGACAACTAATCCGAAATACTCGACCTCTCTTTCCTTTGTCCAACACATTCACAATATTTGGGTGTGTTGTAAGAAAGTGTATTTGCATATCTCGTGACATATTCTTCACTGGAATGGTAGCTTTGAGACATACGTGCTTCTTATGGCGCGTTCTCCTTACGACATGCTGTTATTGCGATACCCGTTCTTCAGCACATGTAGTTACCATTACCATATCAAGGCTTCAACGGTGTAGTTCTTACGACATGCTGTCATTAAGATATCCAGGATCCAACACATGCAGCTCTTACGACATGCTGTCATTCAGATATCCAGGATCCAACACATGCAGCTCTTACGACATGCTGTCATTCAGATATCCAGGATCCAACACATGCAGCTCTTACGACATGCTGTCATTACTGTATCAAGGCTTCAACACATGTAGTACTTACGACACGCTGTCATTTAGATTTTCAAGACATGCAGTTCCAAACCTAGTGATATTCCAGGTCTGCAGACACAATGAGAGACAACCAACCTCACTCTGTCAGTGTTAAGGCATGACGGAGAAGGAAACAGAAAAACGTTTATGTTCCTTTGAAACGCTTAACATGAAAAATTGAGAGCTGGACAGGATTCTGAGAGCGTTCTCGAATTTCTTTAAACAAAACCAAATGATAAATTAGCCATGAAAAAAGGGCACGAGATGCCTGTTACAGAAAGACATTGGAAACAATCAGAAGTAACTTGGATAAGGATCGGCCTAGGTCAGGGGTTTCTGAAGTGTTTGTCTGTGTGTGTGTGTGTCTGTGTGTGTGTGTGTATCTGCGTGTGTGTGTGTGTCTGCGTGTGTGTGTGTCTGCGTGTGTGTGTGTCTGCGTGTGTGTGTGTGTGTGTGTGTGTGCGTGCTGAACGTGTGCGCTTTCAGCAATATTCCAGCAATAATCTGAAATGGACCTCACACATTGTATCCATGTGGGTAACTGAACCCAGGTCTTCGGCGTGACCAGCGGTCGGTTTAACCACAAGGTTACCCCACCGTTCGTGTGCATGTTTGGTCCAGACCGACGGCGGTATTTGAGACAGTTCACTGGGATACAATATCGCCGTTGAGTCACTGACACACGGACACACACTCCGTGTCAGCGGTCCCGTTTGAGAATCACCGTAATACCTATCGCCACACGAGTGAACAAGTACCGGCCTTTAACGTCTATTGGTCCGTCGCGCATCGAACCAGCGTCCTTCAGCTCTGAAGACGGTTTGTCCGCTAGATCGTGGACACGCTCTGTATTGTGAGCAGTTACACATATAGTGGGCATTAATGTAGAGACACCGCGTGGCTTACAGAGTGAACTTCTAGCAGACTTCGCGCCACGGCCTACAGATGTTTGCTACTTATAATAATCTCGGGTCGTGTTACTCTGTGGAGGCACAAACATCACGCCTAGTCTCACAGCTTGATTTCCCTTCGATTCAAAGTGAGAGAATATCATGTGTAATAAATATCTGACCCACACTCACATAGTTGACATGTTGAAATGACATTATTTCGCATGCATGTAGTAACAAAATCAATGTCATACACAGTTGGTCCAAACAAATATGTAAACGATGTAGTGGCGTTGTAGACGTCATGGTTTTGTTTTGGATGTAGGCATATGTAACAATACTGTTAAAATGTCACTGTTTGTGTTTGTGCACTCAGAAATATTCTGTGATGGACTGTAAATAATGGAGTTTGGACCAGATAAGCCACTGATTGACTCCATGTACACTGACCACTCACATTGCTGGAGATGGAGGTATTGTCTTACGGTTGTAACTGACGTCACGACAGAACTGAGCAATTGTATAGACTGAAGTTCATCAGCTGAAGAAGGCAGTGGCACATGAGACCATTCGGCCGGCCGGACGGACGGACGGGTGATCTAAAACTCATCTTAAACGGAGAATACAGTCACCGTAACAGAGTTACGTACAGAGGCTGAAAGTCGAAGGTGCATAAACGTTGAAGGAACTTTGTGCCTCTGTGTATTTTGTACCGTTATTTCCAGTAACGTTTTGTCCATGACCACATATTTATGAAACAAGTTTATTTGAGCTGTGTATTCTGTACTGTTAAAGCCCATACCAAAACATGAGTCTCATTAACCTTTTCAGACAATGACCTAATTTTCAGCCGCTACGAATTTTCTTCAGTGAAAGGGAAGTAGACATCACGAACAACTCTCGTTACACTGACTTCTAATTCCTTGTTTCATAAGAAATTGGTATTTACAAATAAACTTTAATTTTGAACTTTAACAACAACGTATTTCTGAATTTAATTGTGAGGTGTAGGCAGCATTACTTTACCAAAGGCGTCACAGGCTGTTTCTTATTGACGAGGTCGTAAAAATATTCACAATGCATCTGGCTCACTGGTTACACCTGTTACGGTTTTTTGGCGCTTATTCAGTGTAGGTCTGTAACGCACAATGAGATTGATATATTTTCCATTCCGTACCACACCTCCAAACTTTTCTTGAGGCAGTCTCGTTTTGAGATTTCCACGAATTCCGTTTGTCAGAGCTCGCTGTATGACAGAGCACCCTGTACGACGTGTTTACCAGGATTAAAAGGACCGTAGTGTCGCAACATACAAGACCTTAGATTATCAAATCATAGTGATTAATATTTACGTATCCACTTAAATGAATCAGTCTAAAGATTCTGGACTGGTTATTGCACTAGGTTGCGCAATAGGACGGAACCCAGTCACAGGGAAACGAGACTGTTGTGTAATCAATGTTTTGACCAGTGTACTCAGCCTGACAACAATTAGGGTAACAGTTTGCCGCATCAGAAACATTCTTGATTTACCCTTGTTAGTGTCAGGATCACAACATTAACACTGTACACCCGCTGTCTGTTAGAGTCAGTGTGGATTGTAGCCTTATGCCCATTATCAACAGGTTGCGAGTGAAAGAGTGTATTTAAGAGGCTTAATAGAGTCTGCTGAATTATCCTGGTCTGTAAATAATGAGGACCTGACAAACCAGAGCTGAGCAAGACCTGATCGAGGATGACCATCCAAGCAAGTTCAAGCTGAAATTCCCCAGCAGCTGTGAAAAAGTTGAAGCAGGTAACACAAACAACAGAAACTGACCTTGATTCTTGCAGCCTGGGCCTATGCTAAATGGTACAGTAATCCCCGATAAATGGAATTTAGACATTCCATGGCTTCTCAAAATCGCAGATGGAACTAATTCCCTTTTCAGTATCTCATGGATCACATAACTAAACATGAACAAACAACAATGGTTCTTCAGTGAACTGCATAAACAGTCATTCCATCAACGTTACTATTGAATACATGCACCGAAGACCTAGGTAGGTTCCTGAATGGACTGGCTAGGGGCCAACAGTAACCAAGAGCAAGCACAAGACTGTTCCAAACTATATTCTCCCTTGACTTCAGTAAATAATGGATTGTGATTGATTTAGTCAAAGTCATTGAGACATATAATCGTGTTATATACCTCTGATTTTACACCACAGTCTGTGTTGTTTTCATTTCTTAATACGGCAGTGACGGTAGAGAGGAGATAAACATACTGTGTTGGAAAATCAGACGTCTATAACGAAATTAATATAGCTCTAAATTTTGTATTTAAATACCTCTGATTTTCCAACACAATATGTTTATCTTCCACATAAACAATTTATACCAGCACCATCCTTCAGGTTTTGTACAATATTTACTCACTCCTCTGTAACGTGTCTTCAATGTCACCATTTTGTTTATAATAACGGAGAACTAGCACAGAGCTAAATCAGCACTATTATGATGAGAGTCAGTCTGGTCAAAGCTGAAGTTGTTGGTCCTGGTGGTCATCAACTTCCCAGAAGTGGTGCCATGGAGATTTGACCACCTGATCTACAGTAACATTACTCAGTGGGTTGCTCAGAGGTGATAGAAAAAAGAACAAAACACTCAGTGAAACATTCAAATTTGTACTCCACATGAAGTGCTTACAGGAAATGATGTTCTACAATTAAGACACGATACAATGAGACATGGGTATTGTGGAACATTATGTAGAGAGCAATCACTGACAGTTGTAGACCATGCAACACAACAGTATAGACAACACTGTGCCAGTAGAAGGTCTGGATGAGGAGGATCAGGATGCATTGACACTAACTTTAAAATACATGAATGTCAAGTCATGCAGTTATCAGATGTCAGCCTCCATGTCCTGTCACAAGGACAAGTGGAGTCCCAGGACTTAATGTCACATGACCTGATCCCTTCTTCATCCCCATCTTCTCCTTTCGTCCTTCACACAGCCCCAACACGACACAGACTGTCCACACTGGTGTTGCACCGTCACCGGATGTACCTGATAATGTCTTCAGATTGTGCTGCGTGGAAAATAGATAGTTACAAGAACATATGAACATCTCTTCAAATATATAACTGATATGATCTGTATGTATTTGCGGGAGCACACAAGCCAGTGATGTAACGGAGATCATCAGATGCAATGTGTACAGCCGGTCCAACAATGTACGCGTCTCCAACAAAGTAGGAAGTCAAACAGAAATGGAAAGGTACACGCCTTGATTGGTGAGAAGTGTACAGCCACCAAAACCTTAATGCTATTACTGAGTCCTAAAGGGCCATCGACCTCTAAATAAAGATGTCTGATATTACTCGCTACACCCCCAACCCCATACAGTCAGGTAAGAATAATATCCTCAATATTAGTCAAATTTGTAAACTGACTGAGCTGTTTTGATAAATTCTTTTCTCAGTTGTTTCTTTAGATATAGCATTAAAGTTATGATGGCTCTACAAAACAGCAATATAGATATGTTGCACACCTTTCAATCTACAATTGTCACATAATAATAAATGAATATTTACACAAATTGGACATCAACTAGATCATTAAGTCTAATAAAACAATAAACAAAGTCAACATTATAATGTAATTCATTCATATAAGACTTTTGATACCAATTTCATAAACAAAATGTATAAGAATGAAGACTATGAATCTTACTGATGATGCTAAGTGTGACCCTGTCTAGCAGTCTTCTCCATCGAAATTACACAAGCATAGGACTTGCTGTTGTACTTCCTCTAGAATCCTAAAGAGAGAGGAGTGTACAGAGACACTGTTGAGTGGGTTCAGGCTACATGCCAGTTTCATCAGTTCAGGCTGGATGTATGATCTGTCCAATGTTTCATGGTGATCATGTCTGCAAACAGTTTGACAATTGGCTCCTGTGACACCTCCTTCCTGTGATGTCTACACACACTGAAGCAAGAACATGGTGGGAACAGATACAACTTGAGTGGGGACAGATATTCCTGGTCTACTTCCTTCTGTGATGACATGAACTAATGTTTTTCTTACAATGTCTTTGAGTCTATTTTTGCAATTTTATTGCTGATCTATACCCAATACAAAAATATGTTCAGTATTTACCAACTGGATCAAACACCACAACATCGAGATTTGGTAAATATCTCGACCCATATAACACCTCCACTATCATCCAAAGAAGTAAAACCTACATCATTCCCGAACATCAGTGGACAATGATTGTTCCCACTATCATACCAACTCTCCACTCACTAACAACACAATGTTCTTGTTTTCCATTCTGATGACTGGCGCCTCTCGCTGTTCTACTCCTGTTGTCATCTGCCTATGCTTATATTCTTACCTACAATGCAGTCCTCGTATTTCATAAACATGTTTGAGGCATGAAGCAATCATTTTTGGGTCTGCTACTATTAAAATGAAGTAATCATATTCTGATTAGCTTTTACAAAAACAACCAAAAAAACTGAAGTCTAGAAACTCTAAAGCACTTCTATGAAGTTTCATAATTCATAACATACAAAATACCAACACTGACAACTCATCCACCGTACCTAAAATACATCATGTTTTAACAAACTTACCATACAAAACAAATCTGTAACAAAAAATGTTGCTCAAAAACATCACTAGTGGTAACATCTGCAGTGGGCACGAGAAGACTACATACGGCAGAGGGAGAATTGAGTCTTGGTAACAATGGAAACATATCTGGCCATGCATATAACAAAAACTGCAACAATACATCATGGCCATGTGCATATTCATGAATCTGTCACACATTGACATACGGTCTGTGGCGGGACTGACAAGTTGGTGCTCACCCTTCACTTTGCTAAGTAATTATGACCCTGCACCAAAAACTGCTTGTATTCAAACTCAAAATATTTCTTGCCTAAACTGTCTCTTAAACAAATATCTAACAAATTTATATATATTTGTGAAAGTTGGTCCAACATTACTATTTGGTGCATGTTAGTGTCCGATCTTAATGTTATACTTGAATGCTTCAGAAACAAATCTTATCATTGGATCATCTTGATACTAAATCAAAAAGAGTACAAATGACCTTTCACTTCAACATAAGCTCATAAAAAACAATTAATCACTTAAGGACAGTTTTTCCCACAAACACCATGCAATAAGACCTGACTAACCAACTTCATTGAAAAGAAATCAAAAATGCAAGCCAAACCTACAGCATCAGAATCTGTAAACATATTTTGTTATACACACTACTGGAGGAATACTCTTGTTTTAAACAACTGTAAAATGACTGCACAAAGAAAAGATAACAGTTCAACAGATGCTTTCAGCAACAATGAACATGAAAACAAATACCATGAGCAGCATTGATGGTGAGGCCAGATGCTCGTGAACACACACACATTTGTATGAGAACCAATTCCATGGTCAAATCATCTAAAGGATGCAGAACAACAATCAAGAAAACATAGTAAGAAAATGAATGAGGGAAAAAGAAATAAAACATAGTCACATGTTTGTAAATATGCTGACTGGCAGTATGGTATGTCAGCCCCAAACTGGTGAGTTAGCAGGTAGTACATTGTTACAGAGCGCTGGGCCTAGATATTACCATGTCCTGATCTGCATCAGAACAACACTGCTGTCATGGCCATTGGACAGAACAACACTGCCGTCATGGCCAGTGGACAGAACTACACTGCTGTCATGGCTAGTGGACAAAGCAACACTGCTGTTATGGCCAGTGGACAGAACAACACTGCTGTCATGGCCAGTGGACAGAACAACATTGCTGTCATGGCCAGTGGACAGAACCACATGACTCCAGGCCTTTTTTCCATTTTCAGACACAAGGTCAGTTATTTGGTTCGACATGTACCATTGTATACCGTTAAAATGAATCAATTTCTGTCAGTGAGATTGTTTACAGTGTGCAATGAAGATGTATGCAAACCCATGGGTTAGCGTCTATGTGTAAATGATTAGGAGTGTAACCATGGTTACAAAATCTAAGAGTTAAATATCTACACAAAACACAATAGAAATATAGTAAAATGATAGCATGTTGGATGAAACTTGAAACATTCAACTAATACAGGTATTTACATGGTTGAAAACAATGCCATTTGACACATGTTAACCGGAATTATATTCGAAATGTCTTGAAAGTGGAAAGAGTTATTTCCCTTTCTTTTTATGACCAGTTGAAGTTTCTTGATAGGTCTGTAAATGTCATTAAAAAAAACAAAACAAAAACTGTTCTGCCTTTAAGCAAACATCTTTTCATGATACTAGTTATGAAGCATGTCCGGCATAAATCCACTAGAACCTTCAGATGACATGAAAACAAAGGGAGATAACTCCACTTTCCCTGACATAACCATTGGGTGTGAATAACAAGATGCACAATGGAAGTGTAACATGTCTTTAACGATCAGTTGTCTTGCTTCTGTTTAAATAAATGGAGCCAGTGATGGAACGTCACATCATCAAAACACAAATTACAGTCTTGAGAGGTGGTGGACTTATTCAACAGCTTTTCTTTCCTTTTTTGAGAGTGTATACAATATGAAACTAATTACATTTTTTGCACTGTTTTGGAACTATGAACATGATAAAAAGTACTCTCTTGCTACCATTTCAATGCTTGGTCGAAGTGGTCTTGTCTCTCTGCTGGCCCTGAACAATCATATGGAGAACATGGATAAGACTAGAACAGATATCAGCTTCCTGTTTCCTGCATTATGGGTTTGAGAATGTTTACAAGTTCTCAGATTTTCTTCAAAGTGACTTATCAATAGCAAATTTCATCATGACAAATAGCAAATAGTACACTTTAGATTGAGAAGGACTAGGTTAGTGTGCAGTGGTAAATAGGATAACAGTAGAACTGTTTGAAGAAAGTTACCCATTACATAATGAAAACATTGAAACAGCCTTCAAAATGTGTACTGAAATTAATGTACTGTGATTAAGTAGTCAAGTATAGACTGGTGAACTAACTCGGAACACAGCCGCTATCATCCACAGAACATTCAACATCCACAATATAACAAGCATGTCCTTGACCTTCAGCCTGAGCAGACTCAAGGTTAACAACATGGCTGACCTCGACCTTGATCAATCTGACCCACAGTCTAGGTTCAATCCTCTGACGGAAAGTTATAACATCACAAATCTATCTCTTTCTACAATCAACTAGAACAGTCTTGAGCTTAAAATGAAAATATAGAATAATTTGATCATTGATATATATCGGAGGGAGGGAGGGAGGGACGAGATGCATAATCCTGAAAACATTCGCTCATCTGTTAAACGGTTTGTTACCTAAGCATTCCACAGTTACAGCCCTGCTCACAAATCCTCAGTGACACTGTAGATGGTGGTAAGCTGGGTAAAAGGTGGCTAGTCTGAATTGGTTCCAAGTAATGACTGGAGATAATAAGAATTTTGACATCCAGGGAGCAGAGACCACTAGACCTGCAGTATCTCAACTCTAAGACACTTGTGGGACTAAAGCTTTCTCAGTTGGTTCTTCATGTAATGCTTTGTGTAAATCTACACTTATCAGTAATGTTCCCAGCAAACCCTGACTACAGAGTCCTTGCCAAACACTGTCAACAGTTGCATAATTTTGCATCTCTCTGTACCTGGACCTGGATATAAACTGTCAGCACTGGAAAGAGACTGGTCATGCTACAGCATCCCACGAAGACAAAGCTTTGTTAGTTGCAAGATCACTACAAGGACCAGCATTGACAAACAGTCATAAATTTGGGCATAACCTTAGCTTCATGACAAATGGGTCGCATTCTTGCAGACTCTTGGGTCTCCAAGGTTCTCACACAGAGCTAACAACATTTGTTGACCATTAAGGGCACTTTCCAGTCTGGAACAAGGTAGTTGGTATTCTGCTGTGAGACTTTGGTAGTGTTGCTGAGGCCGAGGACAATGGCCTTCTGATGAATTGTTGAGGTGATCTCTTCCTTTGGCTGATGACTTGGACACTTTCATACCTGTCTCACAAACACTTGCACAGCACTTCTTCACTATGGTATACTGGGAAGAGACTAACAGGTGAATACATTCTGTATTACCATCAAGCACTGTACAATCAAGCACTAATTGCGGCATACAATTCAAAAAAAAAAAACGTTCTTGAAAAGAAAATTTCAATAACCTCATCCTTGGTTATGGAGAGAGGAAGATTTGACCATCTATCAAAAGAATTCCCCTTGCTTCAGTCAATAATAAATTCTGTCAGTGGAAATATAACTGGATGGAACTTTCAGACAGACCTCACACCAGTTCTATAAAGACCTAACAATATGGATTCCCCAGACTGCCTACCACAGGAATGTACTCACTGTATGTGGAAATACATCGGTTATGATGTTCTGGGCAAGTGAATAGCTGTGAAGAACTAACCATAATCTTTTAAGGACAAATGTGTAAAGAGGAGTACCATCAGCTGAGTAAAAGACACAAGGGCTCATTTATTGGCAGTTCAACACAGGAAGTGTCTGTATCCACCAAGGGTTTCCTTATCAAGTATAAGGCATTGTTATGAGATGAACTTTGGTGAACTCCTTTCACTGAAGTAAATCAGATCTGTGAAATCAAACATACCAGCTTTCAAAGAATCCTCACTTGTACAAAAGCTACTGATGTAGAAATTCAATAAAGACCATTACATGACAAAATCACTAAAGTTCATCAGTGACAAGTTCAACACAGCAACAATAGGTATATTCGGGTATCCATAGCATAATGACAGAGTCAACAAGTGGTGGTAGTATCAAATAGGTTGTAACAATTCAAAGGTATGCCAGACCTGATACACTGACATACAAGGGCTAACTCTCCTCTGCTCAGATACCAAAAGGAATCTGGTGACATTATCATACTGTAGCAGCAATAGAGAACAAGCACCTTGTATGGCAATAGATGTTGTATTCTAACAAGCAGTATTACCTAGGAAACACAGTAAGATGGATGTGCTGCAGCCGAGGATCACCGGAGACAGAGGGTGTAGTGTCTGCCATGTTGTCACAATGGAAGCAGCAGCAGCAGCAGCACAAATACCCATGATGATGCATACAAGATTGGCTTTGGTTTCTGCTGTAGTTGTCTGTCTGTTTGCCCAACCTACCTTACACATTCTGTCCAGATATACCCCTGACAAGTCACATGATGGTCACTGAGGATGATCACAGGTTAATAACCATCTCAATATGAAAAATGAAGGATGTGACCTTGTCAGTGGAAAAGAAATACAAGTCTGCCTGACAAAAGTGGTTCCATCCCTTCCCACTGCAGCTGGTGCTTGCAGTAGCCTCCCTCGATGTATTTATCCTATGTATGTCTCCTCATTCTCATTCAAACTGTGCAAGATAGGCGCGATATCCTGCTTCTTGGTACTGCCGTGCAGCCTCTGCTGGGTCTGTTGCCTTGGTGATGCCACGCCCAACTATGATGATGTCCGACCCTCTGTTTGTGATCACCTCTGTGGGTGTGATGTAGTTCTGGCCAAGGCTGTCCTGGCCTTCTGTTAACTGCACCCCTGTGGAACAACATCATATTCACATTTAAAACTAACACCACAAGTATTAAATGACACGATGGTGTGTCAGATGCTGGAGATAACAAAACACATGATATGTAAGTCACCCACTGAAACCACTAGGATCAGCAAGGTTCCTGCTGTGGAAATCAGGGACCAAGTGAAGTTTACAAAACGCAGTGACAATCACGTTACAACACAAGCTGACAATATGGATAGTCATGAAGGTAATCACATACAAATCATGTGGCAAAACTAATATGTTGTAAAAGGTAACTTCAAGGGATTTCCACTAAAACTTCGGATAGAAGAGGGAGGCAAGCAAATAAGCTTGAGTCAGGATAAGCAAAAATGAAGCTGTATATTCGTAGAATGCTCCCCATTGTTCATC
The DNA here is from genome assembly GCF_037392515.1 of Haliotis asinina. Taxonomy (NCBI): domain Eukaryota; kingdom Metazoa; phylum Mollusca; class Gastropoda; order Lepetellida; family Haliotidae; genus Haliotis; species Haliotis asinina. Next base: position 35,036,445 of record NC_090293.1, on the reverse strand, counting down.
GCACAAATAACACTCAAAGAAGTTTAGCCTGGAACTGATTTCTCACCTAATATTGTCTCAAATACTTGTTACAAAAAGAGACTGGTTGAAAACTGCCCAAAATTAGGTTTATCATTCTGTTTCAAACCGATATTTAAGGATGAGAAATCAATTCTGTGTTGTTATGGTTACAGTAAATGGGTGTGTTTACCTGGAGTCATGTGTAGAAGGCTAGGGTCAGATGTGAGACGAGACTGACAAATGAATCCAATGACAAAATCACTGTGCTCTTCAGCCATCTTTACAGTCGCTGTAAAGGAAGAAACAACACCATGAGAGATCAGTGGTCCTTCCTGAGGTCCCCTATGAATCCAGGAACCCGATAAATCTTTTAAAATAATGTGAACAAGAGGACGAAGTCATCAATATCCCCAACAATGGCAAAATATCGCTCATAAATGTCCACAAGTTATCATTATGCTAAATGTTTTGCAGTCTAAGTAAACTTTGACTCATGTATTTCGTTACACTCCACCACTGAGTCTAGCAAAACCTAGTAGAAGGCCGCGTCGCGTAACCATTGAGTGACCGATGACTGTCCAAACGAGAGATGGTTAAACAGATTTAACCAATCAGACAACGGTTGCTATTTAGGGATCGGAGGTTACCATTAGCTAAAATTTCCGCAAGATAACATCTTTGAATATTGCCAAAAAACACTATTTTCAGCGACTGTTTACTCACCGTCGTCATGATTGTACATACTCCATGTGCATCACCTAGAAGTGAGCGCACGCAAAATAGCATTCGGAATCGTTCCGGTACAAACCTTTTCAAGATAAAAAGTTCAAAAGGTATGTGCGAATGTGCACTTTCGCGATTTGGTAAGCTGTGTTCCGATTGATCAATTTCACAGGTTACCTGATGTGACCTCCCATAATGTTTTGTTAGACTCAGTAGTGGAGTGTAACGAAAATTACTGAGGATAAGTTTACTTAGACTGACTGTTTTGGTGTGTTTTATAGAAAAGTGGAAGGAGAGTAATGAAAGGTTTATTCAGAAATCCAAAACCACCAAAAAGCACCAGTACACCAACAGATTTATCTATGTGCCAAGTTTGGTGAGGAAGTAGTGAATGGTTTTAGAGTTCTGTCCTGGAAAAGAGCACAACCACCAATTACAGTCGAAGTAAAACTTGTTGCCATGGAAATGCCAAAAATATTTAATTCAGAAATCCAAAACTACCAAAAGGCACCAGTACACCACAAGACCAAGCTATGTGTCAAGTTTGGTGAAGAAATAGTGAACGGTTTTGTTCTACTCCGGAAAAGAGCACTACCACTTATTCCAGCCTATATCAAACTTGTTGCCTTGGAAATGCCAAAAATATTTTATTCAGAAATCCATAACTATCAAAAGGAATCAGTACACCACTAGACTAATCTATAAGTCGATTTTGATGAAGATTTAGTGAACGGTTTTGTTTTGGAGTTCTACTCTGGAAAAGAGCACTACCACCTATTTCAGAGGCCACATATACGGACAGAAGGCATTTTAATAAACCCCACAAAATGTGTTGCAAGGATAATTAAAAGGACTCTCTGACATTAAAATGAGTAATGTAAGAAAATGTAAGAGTTATCTGAAACATACCTGAAGAGTAGTCTCCCTTTGCTAGATTTCCTGTTGAGCTCATCTCTGCAATTAAGACACATGCTCTGTTCTTGCTAAGCCCAACCTGCAACATGATTGACTTGGAATAAGACATTGTGAGTCATTCAGACTGTAAACAATTGAGTGAAAATATCTCAAATCTTGCTCAAACTTATAAGAAGTCAGATGAGATGGCCCATATGCTGCAGTCATAAGTCTCACAACTTGAACACACTCTATAACTGAGTCAACTTAATACACAGAATGCTGAGACTCTAGTTGGAACAAAATTATGTATGACTTGCCCTACAGTAGTACAAGATACATACACCATCAGCCTGACAAGTCTCCCGTAGGTTTCCAGGGTATTATGGGAATCTTGAAGGGACACATCAACTCGTATCACAACCACACGCTTAACTCAATTACTTCAAACCTTACTTAATTATTGAAAACTGTGTACTTGCCAGTTTGGAATAAATATCACCAGAACATTATTAGTAAGAATATTAAAGTGAGTGAGTTCAGTTTTACTCCAGCAACATGGTGCTGGTTTGGACCAAACAATCCAAAGATTGAAGTACAAAATCAATGATGGAATATGTCAACCAAATCAGCAAGCCTCACCACCCGATCCTGTTAGTCACCTCTTAGGACAAGCATGTGTTACTGAAGATCAATTCTAACCTGGATCTTCACGGGTAAGAATATTATAACAAACACATAACCTCACAACAATATGAACATTAGTGGTAGATCTTTGATTGTAGATCCAGAGGAATATGCATCCTATTGGAACAGTTCTGCAAGCAATTTTAAGCATAAAATGAAGCACCCGACAGAAATGCTGCAACCGATGACTTCAAGACTCAAGAGACTGACAAGCGTTGAGATGCTGACCTGCTTGAGTCCCTGTATGACTCCCTCCCCAGGCACAGAGTGGGCGTTTGTAATGTTGGCCCAGTCGGAGATGCGGTACATGCCACCACTGTATTGGTTCAATACTGTGCTGCCTATGTCAGCAAACTTCCTGCAAACACAACAGCCACTGTTACTCAACCATAACGGACATAGAAGACATCAACGAGCACCCGCAGGAAGGTTAAGAAAAACACATAGGGACGTATGAACTTCTCATATACCTCAGGGTCACGGAAGGTTCAACACGAAGGAAGCTACATCACATACGCAAATTACATTGTTAGTCTCACTGTCTCATGTAACACTTCTATTGCCTTACATTGTTTGAAAAGAGCACTGAATTTCAGATACTCTAGAATACTGAAAACCATTTGTAAAGCACATGGTGACTACAGGTGTTGACTACAGAAAACAGTCCCTACCTGTCCTCAAAGATGAGGAAGTTGTGTTTCTGTGCTAGCTCTGTCAGTCTCTTGGTAAACTCTGGTGTGAAGTCCTCCAAGATGTCCACGTGGGTCTTGACAAGGCACACATGAGGGCCCACTCGGTTCACCAGCTGGAAACAACAAGCAATATATTAAACTCAAACAACACAACTTAGTTCTGCTGCTGCTTCCAAACTAAAGAGCTGACGGCAACCTGATAACTGATGACAGTTTGTCGTATGGCCATTTGTAGTTTCCTCTCTAATATGGAACATATGTTAAACATCACCCATGTATAACTAGCATCACAACATATTTCTTTTTCACACCACCTGTCATGTAACATATTTCATCCAAAAGTTCACACACACCACCTGTCATGTGACCTACTTATCAAATCATCACACATGACCCATAATGTTCACACATGTCCCTTGTCATGTTGACCTACTTATCAAATCATCACACATGACCCATAATGTTCACACATGTCCCTTGTCATGTTGACCTACTTATCAAATCGTCACACATGGCCTACAATGTTCACATATGCCCCTTGTCATGTTGACCTACTTATCAAATCGTCACACATGGCCTACAATGTTCACATATGCCCCATGTCATGTGACCTATTTATCAAATCGTCACACATGACCTATGAAGTTTACAAAAGTCACCTAAAGCGTTAACCTATGTCACCTGTCACGTGACCTGCTTCACTGATGAGTGACACATGACCTGTAACGTTCACCTACATCATGTGTAATGTGACCTGCTTTGTCAAACGGTCACACATGACATATTATGTTCCCTTCATGTGACCTTTATGACTACATGGTCACAAGCCACCCGATATTATAGATGAACCTACCTCCAGGACCTCGCCACAGCTGGTGAGGTCGGCAGACACAGCCAGATTACTCTTCTTGGTCTCCATGATCTGAAGGAGCTGCTTGCTGACTGGGTTGGTACACAAGGATGCTCTGTCTGCATAGTTGTGTACCTGCAATCAGAGGCAAACTGTAACTCAAATGGGTTGCGCAGCATAGAGAAAATGACCGGTCTTCTTACATGTGAAGTTGTTTCTGTCAACAGCTTTAATGAACTAAATTGGGATTGAATTTAATGTGGTTTCTGACACCATACATCCTCGGATGACTGTGTTCAATCGCGATATCACATGGTGTGTTGCATCACAGCAAACAGTGTAAGTACCCGTCGTATCTCGACTGACAGCATGTCTTGTCTTTCATAAGTTACTACCACGATGTTGGTATGATTAGTATTGAGAAAACCCTGTATGTTTCAAGCATCTGAAACACAATGGATAAGTACGATAAACACTGTCAGTTGCCATCCATGCTGAATTTCCCTAGTTTATGTAATTTATCAGAGCGGATTTGTTGAACTATTTGGTTTTCGTGGAGGGGTGTGATCACAGTTCAACTTTTTTTATGGGAGCCACGGACTACCCCCCGGTTTAACCAAATCTGCGATGTCGCAAAGCGCGTTATTGTGGGGGATGACTGTATATGCCATGTCAACTCCCAGTATACTTCATTCACCTGAAGGAGTGAGAATTAACCCTGAAACATTGTGGAAATAACAACTTAAGAAGCTGGTATGCAAATACTTCTTCAACTGAAACAACCTATGCACTTTAACAGGAGCCATGGTTATTCTCAAACATTACACATTATGTTTATTTGAATGGACATGTTTATAATGTGGAAACAGTGTCATCAACCACTATCTACCCTACCATGACTCAAGCAGTTACAGGACATTGTGATTCAGGGTAGATAATGGAGAGTATAAACCTTTATCTACTCATTACACAAGTGACAACACTGTTAACTGTTACAGTCAATACCATAATTATGACAGATGCCTGCACTTTCATGGAAGGAATACCTAATCCAGCTAAACTGCCTATCATAACAAACAATCAAGTCCTGGGGTGCCAACCCACTTCTCCATGGCCAAGTCAACTTCCCGATCCAACGATGGACAATGATCTAACTTTGTCTACAGAATTTCGACTACATTCACAATGATAGGAAAGCCGTAAACTCACCTTCTTTGCCTTCTTGTGTGAACAGTGTGTGTCACCAGATCCATTCCTCTTAATGCCACTCATGGCATTGAACTTGTTCTCAGCAATGAATTCTCGAACTCTTTCAATATCAGGTCCTGACAGCCGCTCTGACGTCTGCAGCACATCCAGCATTTTCGACAATGTGCACACGCTGAAAACAGACCACATTTATGTTGGATCACTTGTACATACACAAGGAGATCCATCCATCCATCAGGGCTTTTCAAGTCAAGACTATCAGTTGAATGAGTGAGTCCGTTTACTTTCATGTTGCTTTTACCAATATTACAGCAATATCACGAACGGGGAAGACCAGAAACCTTCACACATTGTACCAGTGTGGGAAATCAAACCTAGGTCATTCATGTTATGAGTGAACACCAGGCTACCCTTCTACACTGACTTTCAGTTGAAATGTGGGCAACAACACTATTATGGACACATGTTCATGTTCCTGTCAGTACATGTGGTAAATAGGTTCCTACCTGTGCAGGTGTATTCCCTCACTCTTCAACATCTGGGCCCCGCCTTGTTCTCTGTCAAGCAGCACCACAGCATCACGCACATCGATGTCAGCTGTCTTCAACGCCTGCAGAAAATCCCATTCAGGTTACTATGGTTACACACATTATGTCGGGCAATACGTGCACCAATCCTTTGGAGCCCAGACATAGGAGAGACAAGTTCAAGAAGATCCGTTTACAAAGCGCTAAAATTAACAGAGAGGACACCAAGGCAATGTTTTGACAAGCCCAACTCTTGGTGTTGTCAGAGACTGAAGGGCACTTCATGTGGTTTAGTCTAGAGATAATGACAAGATAGAGTGCACTGATTAAGTTTAACCATTATCTTTAAGAAACACTCTGGATATGAGCACATCATGATGAGACCAAGAGTGAGTTTACATTTACGCCAGACACAGCAGACTATATGCAGTTGTCTGTAAATAATTGAGTTTGGACCAGACTATCCATCAGCATCAGTCTACACAATTGGGATACAAGATGTCAGTCAAGTCAGTAAATCTGACCCCCAATCCCAACAGTCGCCTTCTACGACAAACATGGGTTACGGAAGATCAATTTAACCTCGATGTTCACGTGGTCCTGCAACTACTACTAAGTCTGGTCATGGTCATACATGGAGTGCCTACATAATAACAAACCAATTCTACTACTGTACCTGTGCTGTTTCCAGAACACTGGATCCACTGGTGACAACATCTTCCACAACCAGACAGCGCTCACCAGGCTCATAATGACCTTCTATCATACGCTTGGTCCCATAATCCTTTGCTTCTTTTCTGCGTATGAGCATTGGCATGTGATGTTTGGTTGCAATACACTGAAACATTATGTTGGCATTGTCAAAATTATCACCATCTAAGCTTACACAACTCTGCCTCTCATTCCATAATGAGGGGAAGTAAAAACAGAGTGAGTGAGTAGGTTTCTACACCACTTTTAGCATGATTCCAGAAACAGCAAGGCAGAGGACACCAGAAACTGGCTACTTATATTGTACCAAATGGAGGCAGGTCTTGGGTATGGCGAGAGGACACTTTAACTGCTGGGCTAATCCACCACCTGGTCATGAAGTGGAGAATGAACAAATACTGGTAACTGTTAACATTAACTCGTCTATATTGGCATATAAAATTGTATTGTACATTCGAACATATTGCAACATTTTGGGAGCTTAAGTGTGACATCCTATTTTCTACATAAGCTGCTAAAATTGATTTACAGTCTGGGATTCTATTTTCTTTTGCATATCAGCATGTCCAGGAAACAGTTAGCATGTCCTGGAAACAGTTGGTATGTATCAAATACAGTCTGCAACGTCTTGGAAACAGTCAAGGTGTCCTGGACACAGTTGTCATGTCTCAAAAACAGTCAATGTATCCTGGAAACAGTCAGCATGTCTTGGAAACTGTCAGCATGCCCTGGAAACAATTGGTATGTCTCAGCAAAAGTCAGCATGTCCTGGAAACAGTTGGCAGTTCCTGGAAACACTTTTCATGTATAAGAAACAGTCGGCATGTCTTGGAAACCGTCAATGTGTCCTGGAAACTGTCTGCATGTAATGGAAACAGTTGACATGTCTCAGAAACAGTCAGCAAACAGTCTGCATGTCCTGGAAACAGTTGGCATGTCTCAGAAACAGTCAATGTGTCCTGGAAAAAGTGTGCACGTCTCACGAACAGTCTGCATGTCCTGGAAACAGTTGGCATGTCCTGGAAACAGTTGGTATTTCCTAGAAACGGTTGGCATGTCTCAGAAACAGTGTGCATGTCCTGGAATAGTTGGCATGTCTTGGAAACAGTCTGCATATCATGGAAACAGTTGGCATTAAACATTGCCAGCATGTCCTGAAAACAGTTGGCAAGTCCTGCAAACAGTCTACATGTCCTAGAAACAGTCAGCATTTCCTGGAAACATGGCATGTCTTGGAACCAGTTCTGCGTGTCATGGAAACAGTTGGCATGTCCTGGAAACAGTCAGTATATCCTGAAAAGTCAACTAGTTTTAGAAGTGTCGGATAGTCCTGGAAACAGTCGTAAATCAGTGAATGTCCTTGAAAACAGTTGGCACGTCTTGGATACAGTCAACATGTCCTAGAAACAATCAGCATTTCCTGGAAACATGGCATGCCTTGGAACCAGTCCTGCGTGTCATGGAAACAGTTGAAATGTCCTGGAAACAGTCAGTATATCCTGAAAAGTCAACTAGTTTTGGAAGTGTCAGATAGTCCTGGAAACAGTCCTAAATCAGTGAATGTCCTTGAAAACAGTTGGCATGTCTTGGATACAGTCAACATGTCCTGGAAACATGGCATGTCTTGGAACCAGTCCTGCGTGTCATGGAAACAGTTGGCATGTCCTGGAAACAGTCAGTATATCCTGAAAAGTCAACTAGTTTTGGAAGTGTCGGATAGTCCTGGAAACAGTCCTAAATCAGTGAATGTCCTTGAAAACAGTTGGCATGTCTTGGATACAGTCAACATGTCCTGTAAACAGTCAACATGTCCTGTAAACAGTCAACATGACCTGTAAACAGTCAGCATGCCCTGGAAACACTTGGCACATCCTAGAAACAATCAAGTTGTTCTGGAAACAAACTTACTGTTGCAAGTGGTAGAGCTGTATAGGGTACACCACACAGGGACTTGAAGTTGTTGGAGCAGTTCTGACTGGCATCCCATAGGTATTCTGACACTCGTACCTGTAACATAAACAGTCACATTTAAATAACCATGCTACTTGTGACAGGACATGTACAGCATTCTGTACTAATACAAATGACACTTCTCCATGTTGTAGAATAATTTGAGAGAATGAGTCAGTTGAGGGGTCGCATCGCTATTGCAGTTACATCAGCTTATCAGCTGAAATGTAGAAGAGGTCTGAAGTGGGGCAAGTCTCAGACATTTACCTTTTTGGAGGAAATGACAGCCACAAGTGCAGTATGGTGCTTACAGTGAGCAAGTGAGTGAGTGATAGTTGTATGCAATATTTCAGCAGTATCACAATGAGGGACACCACAATAGGCTGCCACCATCAAACCTGGGTCTTCTCTGTTGTGAGGGAACTCTTTAATCGCTAGGCGACACCTCCGGCCCTGGTTTTTCCAGAGAGATTCATTTTACTAAGGAGAAACTGGATTCTAACCTTCAATCATAGGCTTAGGTGTGAAAAGGGAAAGGGAACTCTGCACAACAGACTGTCTCTCGGTTACACTACAATAAATCAGAATTGCTTGCTCACTGAGACGGTCCATATGTAAACAACTGAATAGACAGAGACATGTGAAAGCTGTGATTGGTTGAAAAAGATTTCAAACAATTTTTTTAAAGCGACATCCATCCAGTAATTAAAACTGACCACAGTTTTAAGTATTTAGTGCTGTCATTATATCACTATGACTCATGCTTATATGCGTGCAGATATTTTTAAGGTGACATTTGGTGCAGAACTGGGTTGATGTGTTCCGCTTCTTCTGCTCAGAAAATTAGCCAGACCAGTTGGCCTGAAATTGTGTTTCATTGTAGATTAAAGGCCTGACTGTATCCATGTGTACATGGAATGGCTGTTGATAGCCTGTATAATTTTTTAAAAAATATAAGATTACAATAGAAGTCTATGGGAAAACATTTGGTGTTGTGTAATCTCACAGTTGAACCAATTTTCAAGTTTTCATGGAGTTAAAATGAGCCCATGTACAAAGAGAAATTTCACGGTTTCTACATTCAGACAATATTTTATCAATTAGATAAACTCATATAAAAAGCAAGTAATCACTCAGTCAAGTATGTATATATTTAGTGACTTTACATATAACGAGTGCTATTGAGTCTCTGTTCAAGCAAAACAAGCAACTGAGGGTTTATTCCTGATGCACCCATGTAAGCGTGTCACCTCCCATCGGACAAGCATACACAACACAACCACCTGTCAGGAATAGTAATGTGTGTACTTGCCTCATACACTCAATCACCTGTCAGGAAAACATGTTACAGTGTGGATATTGATGATTACCTCATCATCATAAAAGTGGTATGTCACATACAAAAAACATTTTACACAGAAACTAAAAACTTCACATTGAAACTAAAACCTGCACAGTGAAACAAAAACCTTCATAATTCCCTATTGTAAAAAAGGGCTTAATTTCTCTTTTAATATTGAAACGGTGAACAAAAGAGTACTAAATATGATTTAATGTTTTAGACACCTATAATGGTACTCCAGTTGTGGAAAACAAATTCCTTAGCGTTTTATTAATTGTACATTATCATGACATTTATAAATAGTTTGTTACTTATCACAGTCACAAATCAATACTTATATCAACAAAATGTTAATATAGTAATCAGTGGAAATCTGAAATACATTTTGAAGACTATTTAGCAAAACAATACAAAAAAGTTTTTGGACATCGCACTCTCATTTATGTTGCCCTTCACATGAATTATCTATTGAGACTGGCAGGTGTGCAGGTAGACTAAGAGAATGTCACTGTGTAACATTGTTACTGTAGACAATGAATTACATTTCCTTTTAATTTGTCCTGTTCACGTGACTACAAAAGAAATACCTACAGCCATACTATTATAACTGATAACCATCTTAGTGTTTGAAAATTACTTTCATTGATAACAGATACTAACATTTTTACTACAGAATCTGGCAATGTATGTCATCCTCTATGAGTTTTAGCAAAAAAATTGCTGTAGAAAAGAAGCTGTAAATGACTACTAACTGTTCATGTAAACTTTAAATGTACTACGAACCAATCCCTTTTCAAAGGTTGAACAGACATCGCCTGATTGATATCATCATGCTAATGAACTCACATATTGAACAAGTTAAAAATATGTATGTTTATTGGTTTGAAAAATATATATCATGTACTGGTACATAGAAATACATGAATCAGTGATTGAAACTGATTTTTGAGGCATCATTTACAGTAATCAAATCGGTACATGTGGTATGCATTATCCATACAATAACATGCACTATGTTATCACTGTATAATATAACAGGCACTGTTGTTATGGCTTCATTACATATAACAATGGATGCCTCCACACTCACAGTCTTTTCCTAACCATCTGAGCTTAATGAATTCTATAATGGAAACATCAATGCCATGCATGAAAAGAGCAAATCGTTGATGATGTATCATGTCAACACAACGTTGAGAGAAATCCTAAGGTACTCAGTTTTATCAATGAATTGTACAATTATGGTTTATCTCATGAACATAATATGGACCCCCCATATCAAATCTCATCTAGCTCACACTTGAACCCACCATCAGAGAAAGTCCTGAAAAGGTGAGGTGAAAATAGGTTTAACATCGTACCTGAGAAAATTTCGCTCATACGATGATGTGCATGTGTGTGTATGTGTCAGAGCTTGTACGAGCCCAAACATAGACTGGTTCTATAGAGCTAGTTGACTGAGATACCAGTTTAACATGAGTACACTACTCAGATACATTATACTAACTCCAAGCCGACCAGTGCTTGTTGTACCCATTAATGCCAAGTGCCAGGAGGGACCAACAAGTACCATATTTCAACATCTTCTAATATGATGCTTCCAGAGATATAAACCTGCAATCTTCTTCTGTCCTGGCAGATGCTCTTACCACTACACCACAGAGGCAGTAAGAAAATCCTGCTATTTGTAAGGGACATAACTCTGCACAGCCAACTGTGGAATGTTAACCCATGGGCAATTTGTATACATGTCGTTTAGTATTTGAAAGACATAACTTTTATTGTGACCTATTTAAAACACTTGATGTGTTATATGATTCGTAATGAATGTTCTCCTCTTTCTGATATGATGAGTGTAACTGTCATATCAACTTACTTATCAGCAGGCTATTTATAGCTGATCTGATAGTTTTCATGGATGTTTAAGATCTGATTTTGCACATTACTGGCTGTGTGACAGTGACCTGTAACTATCCTATGCTGGGCCAGAGAAGACTGGTTCTCACAATGAGGATATAATGAAAGTATGTACATACATTTGGTGATTGCATTGTAAGTAACTGCTTTTCCAGTAGCACAAGTATGCCAAACAGCCTACTTAGGAACACACTTGCAAAATGCAATGTATTCCATGCCAAAAATACCAACATAAACAACAAGTATAACCATAATAAGCAAAACAATGCACTCACTCCTGTTAATTTATCACATACATATTATTTTCTTGTATGTTTAGTGATTTGTTCATCGGAAGTTTGAGCACTGGAAACTGGTTGCATCAAATCAAAGGAGATATGTACAACAAAACTGAAATAATAAACAAGCATTGTCATTTACTTTACTTATGGGTTTACTTTTATGCCAGGTTTTGCAGTATTCCAGATTATCATGGCAAGGGACACCAGGAATGGGTTTCACATATTGTACCACACGGATAATCAAACCCAAATCTTCGGCATGATGAGTGACAGCTTTATCAACTGGGCTACCCAATTTTACAGTCAAGCAAATACAAACTAAAAATGAAGAGAATCATTAAAAGGATATAAATAATAAGTAACTATAAATTGGAAAAGTGAAAGAAGTCCTATTACAAGGACATACAAAAACAAAATGGTGATGTAAATTGAAAGCCTGCACATTTTGATTACCCACTGTATGTAGTAACATAAATAGTAAGATCTATATATCATTTGAAGGGGTGCAATTTCAGTTGTCTATTACACATTTAGTACACTGGATGTTAATTCAAACAAGAACTTTGTTAAAACAAACATCAGATTCGAAATCAACTAAGCAAAACTGCACAGCAAAAGATTGATACGCTTGCTCCGAAAATATAATTAAGAAGAATTCAAATATTCACAAGACACGATTCAGAAAAACAGCTTTTCACACGTGTCACTGGTAAAAACGTTATTAGTGACAACAGTATTTGCCTCCGAGGTCCCAACAGTGTTTGTTTGACATGTTTCAGGCTAAAGCAAAATGGAGACCGGCTTTACACAAGTGTTTACACAAGCGATGGCACTGGAAATGAACAAATCGTTTCACAATTTTCTCTGACCGTCACTAACACTTGTCGTAAAATGCAAATCACACACAAAAGACCCCACAAAAGGATAATTCCCTGGTGTTAAAACAGGAAAAAGACATGTTCTAGATGATTGCGTTCAGCATTTGCACCGGGTGCCCCCAGTCTCATTCTGAGAACAACCAACTCGAACTCCTTTGTTTGGTTAGGCTTGAAACACCGCTTAAACAAATCAGTCGTCAAACAGAAAACATTTAAGCAATGTATTAACAACTGTAGATGTAAGAAAAATAAATATTATTTGAAAATGCAACTTAATGCACCTCTGGAAAGGAAACGAATCGCAAACATTCGATTGACCCGAAAGCGAGACAAGCTCGGATAGGGGTCCAATTCAGAACCTTACCAGGATTTCTGGATAGGACACAATCACCCGCAAATCGATGTAAACGGGAGATTCAATACCGCTCTTCAATTTGAAAGTTCCAAATTTCACCGCTTGTACATCGTAAAGGCGTATAATCAAATCTTCGAGGCTCATCCGCATGTTGTTCATGGGCGCAGCCATAGTGGATTTTCTCGCCACCTGCAGGAAATTGCTCCAAGGGGAGATAACTCGGAATAGAACCGCTCCCGCAAAGTACTGCGTGACACGAGTTGCTCAGTCAGTCAAGTGCGAACCATGACGATCAGACATCTGCCTACCAACAACCTTACTCGCACAATAGTAGACCTTTGTAATAACTCAGATGTAGCAAGAAGACAAACGGATGCATAGGGAAGCCTACAATTATAGATACAAGCGCATAAATTAAAGTTTAAACCGCTTCAGTGGCCAGAGATAAGGACCGGGTAACCAGAAAAGGACCAATCATATTAAATGATCTTTTATCATTAGTTTGATGTATTACATGCAAATTTATCGGTAATGGGTACGTATAAGTTTGTTTTGCAGTGTTATGGATGTCGCGAATCTAGTAATTGCTGAATAATTGCTGTCGAGTCTGTATGATGAACTGTGCAGTGTATGTGAAATATACTGATGTCAGGCTAAGTGCGTTGTGGAGTCGAGAAGGGTGAGCGCGGTGCAGAGACCAGAGGTTAGCATACGCTACATGCGCGCGTCTCATCCCCCCAACCTCGCCACCCCTCCCATCAACTCCTTCTTTTCTTAAGGTACATAAAAGGCTATCAACCCTCGAAGGATCAATTTCGGCCCTTGGAAAATATAATCTGCTAACGAAATCAAGCAGTTTATTTGCACGTATAGCAGAGCTCGCTGCACCGGGACATTGATCACGGCCTCGAACTTCTATCACCATTATTAACAGTGGCGATGGAGATTAAAGAACCATACCAACAAACGCCCACTGGAGCAACAAACATTACAGCATTTGGTTATGTTTAATCTGGAGGCTGTCATCATGCAGTATCCTTACTATATCCTTTTGTTTCTCTTCACGGATTTCCAAACACAATGGCGTAGCGCTCCCTTGCACTCCGACAAAAGCCGAGTGCATGCCCTAGAAATATTCATAATTGATAATCTCATTACCATGACGTCATCTTGTCGCGAACTAATTGGAATGCTTATATCATGAAACGTTACAGATATTAAATCAACCATGCATTTAGCAAAGCATCCGTGATTGTGTAAAAAGATAATTTGGAAGAGCTATTCAATCTGCAACAAGATATATTTACAAAGGTCCACCTATTGGATTTCCACCTATCCATGTTACAAATATTGTTATATGCGCATGTGGGTCTATGTATTGATGAACACCCGCATATATGCTGCATTTGCAGTCAGCTTTAAGTTACACATATATCCCTACAGTATTTACTAGAATTGATATAAACTCTCGACAAAAGTGCAAAACGTGTTGCCCGCCAAACAAAACTCTTGAATATAGGCTTCAAAGGAACTATTCCTCCTGCTATGTAGGTTAAAGAGGAGATAGTACAGCGCAAACACCTACTTAAGTAACGTCGGAGTCAACCCACGCAAGCCATGAAGACTGAATCACCAGCGCACATTAACGACTAAGTGCACGGTTATCAGTACTCATCGATGTGTACACTGTTTAAATCAATACGTGTCCTCGGTAGTGTGACAGCAGGAAGACGTGTATCAATGACATCCCACAAAGGTACATCAGGTGTAAACTCCATATATGATCTTTGACTGTGAGTCTTGTGTTAATGACATCCCACAAAGGTACATCAGGTTTAAACTCCATATATGATCTTTGGCTGTGAGTCTTGTATTAATGACACCCCACACAGGTACATCAGGTCTGTATATGATCTTTGGCTGTGAATCTTGTATTAATGACACCCCACACAGGTACATCAGGTCTGTATATGATCTCTGGCTGTGAATCTTGTGTTAATGACACCCCACACAGGTACATCAGGTCTGTGTATGATATTTGGCTGTGAATCTTATATTAATGACATCCAACACAGGTACATCAGGTCTGTATATGATCTTTGGCTGTGAATCTTGTATCAATGACATCCCACACAGGTACATCAGGTTTTAACTCTGTTTTTGACCTTTAGCTGCGAGTCTTGTATTAATGACACCCCACACAGGTACATCAGGCCTGTATATGATCTTTGGCTGTGAGTCTTGTATCAATGACATCCCACACAGGTACATCAGGTCTGTATATGATCTTTGGCTGTGAGTCATGTATCAATGACATCCCACACAGGTACATCAGGTCTGTATATGATCTTTGGCTGTGAATCTTGTATTAATGACACCCCACACAGGTACATCAGGTCTGTATATGATCTTTGGCTGTGAATCTTGTATTAATGACACCCCACACAGGTACATCAGGTCTGTATATGATCTTTGGCTGTGAATCTTGTGTTAATGACACCCCACACAGGTACATCAGGTCTGTGTATGATATTTGGCTGTGAATCTTATATTAATGACATCCAACACAGGTACATCAGGTCTGTATATGATCTTTGGCTGTGAGTCTTGTGTTAATGACACCCCACAAGGGTACATCAGGTCTGTATATGATCTTTGGCTGTGAGTCTTGTATTAATGACATCCCACACAGGTACATCAGGTCTGTATATGATCTTTGGCTGTGAATCTTGTATTAATGACACCCCACACAGGTACATCAGGTCTGTATATGATCTTTGGCTGTGAATCTTGTATTAATGACACCCCACACAGGTACATCAGGTCTGTATATGATCTTTGGCTGTGAATCTTGTGTTAATGACACCCCACACAGGTACATCAGGTCTGTGTATGATATTTGGCTGTGAATCTTATATTAATGACATCCAACACAGGTACATCAGGTCTGTATATGATCTTTGGCTGTGAGTCTTGTATTAATGACACCCCACAAGGGTACATCAGGTCTGTATATGATCTTTGGCTGTGAATCTTGTATTAATGACATCCAACACAGGTACATCAGGTCTGTATATGATCTTTGGCTGTGGATCTTGTGTTAATGACACCCCACACAGGTACATCAGGTCTGTATATGATCTTTGGCTGTGAATCTTATATTAATGACACCCAACACAGGTACATCAGGTCTGTATATGATCTTGGGCTGTGACTCTTGTATTAATGACACCCCACAAGGGTACATCAGGTCTGTATATGATCTATGGCCGTGAATCTTGTATTAATGACACCCCACACAGGTACATCAGGTATGTATATGATCTTTGGCTGTGAATCTTATATTAATGACATCCAACACAGGTACATCAGGTCTGTATATGATCTTGGGCTGTGAGTCTTGTATCAATGACACCCCACAAGGGTACATCAGGTCTGTATATGATCTTTGGCCGTGAATCTTGTATTAATGACACCCCACACAGGTACATCAGGTATGTATATGATCTTTGGCTGTGAATCTTGTATTAATGACACCCCACACAGGTACATCAGGTCTGTATATGATCTTTGGCTGTGTATCTTGTATCAATGACATCCAACACAGGTACATCAGGTTTTAACTCTGTTTTTGACCTTTAGCTGCGAGTCTTGTATCAATGACATCCCACACAGGTACATCAGGCCTGTATATGATCTTTGGCTGTGAGCCTTGTATCAATGACATCCCACACAGGTACACCAGGTCTGTATATGATCTTTGGCTGTGAGTCTTGTATCAATGACATCCCACACAGGTACATCAGGTCTGTATATGATCTTTGGCTGTGAATCATGTATTAATGACACCCCACACAGGTACATCAGGTCTGTATATGATCTTTGGCTGTGAATCTTGTATTAATGACATCCCACACAGGTACACCAGGTCTGTGTATGATCTTTGGCTGTGAATCTTGTATCAATGACATCCAACACAGGTACATCAGGTTTTAACTCTGTTTTTGACCTTTAGCTGCGAGTCTTGTATTAATGACATCCAACACAGGTACATCAGATCTGTATATGATCTTTGGCTGTGAATCTTGTGTCAATGACACCCCACACAGGTACATCAGGTCTGTGTATGATCTTTGGCTGTGAATCTTATATTAATGACATCCAACACAGGTACATCAGGTCTGTATATGATCTTAGGCTGTGAGTCTTGTATTAATGACACCCCACAAGGGTACATCAGGTCTGTATATGATCTTGGGCTGTGAATCTTGTATTAATGACACCCCACACAGGTACATCAGGTCTGTATATGATCTTTGGCTGTGAATCTTGTGTTAATGACACCCCACACAGGTACATCAGGTCTGTGTATGATATTTGGCTGTGAATCTTATATTAATGACATCCCACACAGGTACATCAGGTCTGTGTATGATCTTTGGCTGTGAGTCTTGTATTAATGACACCCCACAAGGGTACATCAGGTCTGTATATGATCTTTGGCTGTGAATCTTGTATTAATGACACCCCACACAGGCACATCAGGTCTGTATATGATCTTTGGCTGTGAATCTTGTATCAATGACATCCAACACAGGTACATCAGGTTTTAACTCTGTTTTTGACCTTTAGCTGCGAGTCTTGTATTAATGACATCCAACACAGGTACATCAGGTCTGTATATGATCTTTGGCTGTGTATCTTGCATCAATGACATCCCACACAGGTACATCAGGTCTGTATATGATCTTTGGCTGTGAGTCTTGTATCAATGACATCCCACACAGGTACATCAGGTCTGTATATGATCTTTGGCTGTGAATCTTGTATTAATGACACCCCACACAGGTACATCAGGTCTGTATATGATCTTTGGCTGTGAATCTTGTGTTAATGACACCCCACACAGGTACATCAGGTCTGTGTATGATATTTGGCTGTGAATCTTATATTAATGACATCCAACACAGGTACATCAGGTCTGTATATGATCTTTGGCTGTGAGTCTTGTATTAATGACACCCCACAAGGGTACATCAGGTCTGTATATGATCTTTGGCTGTGAATCTTGTATTAATGACATCCAACACAGGTACATCAGGTCTGTATATGATCTTTGGCTGTGGATCTTGTGTTAATGACACCCCACACAGGTACATCAGGTCTGTATATGATCTTTGGCTGTGAATCTTATATTAATGACATCCAACACAGGTACATCAGGTCTGTATATGATCTTTGGCTGTGAGTCTTGTATTAATGACACCCCACAAGGGTACATCAGGTCTGTATATGATCTTTGGCTGTGAATCTTGTATCAATGACACCCCACACAGGTACATCAGGTCTGTATATGATCTTTGGCTGTGAATCTTGTGTTAATGACACCCCACACAGGTACATCAGGTCTGTATATGATCTTTGGCTGTGAATCTTATATTAATGACATCCAACGCAGGTACATCAGGTCTGTATATGATCTTGGGCTGTGAGTCTTGTAAAAATGACACCCCACAAGGGTACATCAGGTCTGTATATGATCTTTGGCCGTGAATCTTGTATTAATGACACCCCACACAGGTACATCAGGTATGTATATGATCTTTGGCTGTGAATCTTGTATTAATGACACCCCACACAGGTACATCAGGTCTGTATATGATCTTTGGCTGTGAATCTTGTATCAATGACATCCAACACAGGTACATCAGGTTTTAACTCTGTTTTTGACCTTTAGCTGCGAGTCTTGTATTAATGACATCCCACACAGGTACATCAGGTCTGTATATGATCTTTGGCTGTGAGTCTTGTATCAATGACATCCCACACAGGTACACCAGGTCTGTATATGATCTTTGGCTGTGAGTCTTGTATCAATGACATCCCACACAGGTACATCAGGTCTGTATATGATCTTTGGCTGTGAATCTTGTATTAATGACACCCCACACAGGTACATCAGGTCTGTATATGATCTTTGGCTGTGAATCTTGTATTAATGACATCCCACACAGGTACACCAGGTCTGTGTATGATCTTTGGCTGTGAATCTTGTATCAATGACATCCAACACAGGTACATCAGGTTTTAACTCTGTTTTTGACCTTTAGCTGCGAGTCTTGTATTAATGACATCCAACACAGGTACATCAGGTCTGTATATGATCTTTGGCTGTGAATCTTGTGTTAATGACACCCCACACAGGTACATCAGGTCTGTGTATGATCTTTGGCTGTGAATCTTGTATTAATGACATCCAACACAGGTACATCAGGTCTGTATATGATCTTTGGCTGTGAATCTTGTGTTAATGACACCCCACACAGGTACATCAGGTCTGTGTATGATATTTGGCTGTGAATCTTATATTAATGACATCCAACACAGGTACATCAGGTCTGTATATGATCTTTGGCTGTGAGTCTTGTATTAATGACACCCCACAAGGGTACATCAGGTCTGTATATGATCTTTGGCTGTGAATCTTGTATTAATGACATCCAACACAGGTACATCAGGTCTGTATATGATCTTTGGCTGTGGATCTTGTGTTAATGACACCCCACACAGGTACATCAGGTCTGTATATGATCTTTGGCTGTGAATCTTATATTAATGACATCCAACACAGGTACATCAGGTCTGTATATGATCTTTGGCTGTGAGTCTTGTATTAATGACACCCCACAAGGGTACATCAGGTCTGTATATGATCTTTGGCTGTGAATCTTGTATCAATGACACCCCACACAGGTACATCAGGTCTGTATATGATCTTTGGCTGTGAATCTTGTGTTAATGACACCCCACACAGGTACATCAGGTCTGTATATGATCTTTGGCTGTGAATCTTATATTAATGACATCCAACGCAGGTACATCAGGTCTGTATATGATCTTGGGCTGTGAGTCTTGTAAAAATGACACCCCACACAGGTACATCAGGTCTGTATATGATCTTTGGCTGTGAATCTTGTATCAATGACATCCAACACAGGTACATCAGGTTTTAACTCTGTTTTTGACCTTTAGCTGCGAGTCTTGTATTAATGACATCCCACACAGGTACATCAGGTCTGTATATGATCTTTGGCTGTGAGTCTTGTATCAATGACATCCCACACAGGTACACCAGGTCTGTATATGATCTTTGGCTGTGAGTCTTGTATCAATGACATCCCACACAGGTACATCAGGTCTGTATATGATCTTTGGCTGTGAATCTTGTATTAATGACACCCCACACAGGTACATCAGGTCTGTATATGATCTTTGGCTGTGAATCTTGTATTAATGACATCCCACACAGGTACACCAGGTCTGTGTATGATCTTTGGCTGTGAATCTTGTATCAATGACATCCAACACAGGTACATCAGGTTTTAACTCTGTTTTTGACCTTTAGCTGCGAGTCTTGTATTAATGACATCCAACACAGGTACATCAGGTCTGTATATGATCTTTGGCTGTGAATCTTGTGTTAATGACACCCCACACAGGTACATCAGGTCTGTGTATGATCTTTGGCTGTGAATCTTGTATTAATGACATCCAACACAGGTACATCAGGTCTGTATATGATCTTTGGATGTGAATCTTGTGTTAATGACACCCCACACAGGTACATCAGGTCTGTGTATGATATTTGGCTGTGAATCTTATATTAATGACATCCAACACAGGTACATCAGGTCTGTATATGATCTTTGGCTGTGAGTCTTGTATTAATGACACCCCACAAGGGTACATCAGGTCTGTATATGATCTTTGGCTGTGAATCTTGTATTAATGACACCCCACACAGGTACATCAGGTCTGTATATGATCTTTGGCTGTGAATCTTGTGTTAATGACACCCCACACAGGTACATCAGGTCTGTGTATGATATTTGGCTGTGAATCTTATATTAATGACATCCCACACAGGTACATCAGGTCTGTGTATGATCTTTGGCTGTGAGTCTTGTATTAATGACACCCCACAAGGGTACATCAGGTTTTAACTCTGTTTTTGACCTTTAGCTGCGAGTCTTGTATTAATGACATCCCACATAGGTACATCAGGTTTACAGGTGTTAAGTCGGTTACTTCCAACCATGTTATTCGAGGAGAATGTGGTAGGTACCCACTTTTTATAACCATCTACGAAATAGACTGTATAAATATTAGTTAAAGTTACGTGATATGCCCGATTACCGATTTCAGCCAAAATGCTATGATATGTTTTTGCAATTGTCAGTTAACGGAAAATGTAACTGGACTTCAGCATAAGATCCCTTCTGTATAAGTATGGTTTTTGATATATTTGGGAAAGACAAGAAGTACATTGTGCTGAGGCTTTTATATCAGTGATTGCTTTCTGTCTTAAATGTTCATTCGAACAGGAATGGCGTACATTTGTGGCCTGTAGTCGTAAATGTACCCCTTAGATGTTGTACAAACATCGTTTTGAAGCAGAATTTTATTTTTTAGCAATTACAGTCAATACGTTTCGACAAGCATTTGCTACATGTTGCTGTAGCTCACATTCTCTAGCCATTGAGGAAGGTAGATATCTTAATGTACCAAAGGATGAAAGATTTCGTCAAATTTGTGGCTATACTGAGACAGAATATTATTCCCTATTGATCGTGTACAGATTTAGACAAGCTACGTCAACGATATATTGCCAAGAAATATTATGAATATCCTATTGTATGAACATTTAATATACTTATGTCTTCTAGCCAAACATCTGTTGTTAGAAATTTAACCTGTTTTATTTACCATGCCTCGTAGCTCAGATATGCCATGGCACAGTGAACTAACTATTTCATACATCATTTACACCCTTATCATAAGAAGACAGATATCTCAAAGTACAGAGGAAAGAAAGAGTGTGTAAAGTATCTGTAACTGCGGTTTTATTGACATAGAGTATCACTTATGTTGATCTGTACAGTTGTGATAATCTACGGCAATGATACACCGAAAAGAAACATTACAAATATCCTATTGTGCCAAAATTTGATATACTTATATCGTCTGACCAAACACCCGTTTAACAGAAAGTTAGCCTAACTTTTATATTATGCCTTGCAGTCTAGATATGTTATTGTAAAGGGAACTACCCTATATCCCTTGAACATCTCTGTAACACATTTACGTGTATTTAGCTATTGACGAAATCAGTTATTTGAGTGTATAAAGGAATGTAAGGACTTGTAAAGGTTTTAGCTGTGGTCATGCCGAGGCAAAATTATCTGATCTGTAGAGTTGTTTTGATAATCTATCTCAATGATATATGGCCAAGGAAAGCCACGATTATTCTTACGTAATAGAATTTAATAAACATTTACTGATGAAAACATAACCTGATATATTCACCATGCCTTGTAAATGAGACGTGCTCTAGTAAAGTATGTAATACTTATATGTGATGGACCAACCTATGTTGTACCGGGGGCCGTTGGTCAACATCTGTACTGAAATAAAGAAACTAGGAACATCAGATTTAAACTCTCTATATGATCTTTGGCAACGAGGCTCGTATCAGTGACATCCCACACAGGTACATCATGTTTAAACTCTATATATGATCTTTGGCAACGAGGCTCGTATCAGTGACATCCCACACAGGTACATCATGTTTAAACTCTATATATGATCTTTGCATGGCTGTGTTTCTGTTATGAATGACATCCCACACAGGTGCAACAGGTGTAAACTGTGTGTATGACCTTTGGCTGTGTTGTTGGTTGCAGTTCAGGGGTTGGCAGGAGAACATATCCTTGTTGTGGGTCATTATGTGTTTAAATTTCTTAACTGACAGGAAAAATCTATATATTTGACATGCATTCAACCCACTAAATCATTTTCAAGAACATATTATGTTCAAGTTACCTAAACCACAAATGAAAAAGGAACACACCGTCACAAGAAAGAAAACATAAGAAC
Organism: Haliotis asinina; assembly: GCF_037392515.1. NCBI lineage: Eukaryota > Metazoa > Mollusca > Gastropoda > Lepetellida > Haliotidae > Haliotis > Haliotis asinina. The sequence continues at coordinate 35,013,493 of NC_090293.1, read as the reverse complement.
ACCGTGATACAACTGGTACACAAAATACATGTTCACACATATAGAAGACAAATACATGTCAACACAAAATACACGTTCACACATATAGAAGACAAATACACATAAACACAAAATACACGTTCACACATACAGAAGACAAATACATATAGACACAAAATACACGTTCACACACATAGAAGACAAATACACGTAAACACAAAATACACGTTGGCACATATAGAAGACAAATACATATAAACACAAAATACAAGTTCACACATATAGATGACAATACACATAAACACAAAATACAAGTTCACACATATAGAAGACAAATGCATGTCAACACAAAATACACGTTCACACATATAGATGACAAATACACATATACACAAAATACACGTTCACACATATAGAAGACAATACGCATAAACACAAAATACACGTTGGCACATACAGAAGACAAATACATATAGACACAAAATACACGTTCACACACATAGAAGACAAATACACGTAAACACAAAATACACGTTGGCACATATAGAAGACAAATACATATAAACACAAAATACAAGTTCACACATATAGATGACAATACACATAAACACAAAATACAAGTTCACACATATAGAAGACAAATGCATGTCAACACAAAATACACGTTCACACATATAGATGACAAATACACATATACACAAAATACACGTTCACACATATAGAAGACAATACGCATAAACACAAAATACACGTTGGCACATATAGAAGACAAATACTCATAAACACAAAATACAAGTTCACACATATAGAAGACAAATACATGTCAACACAAAATACACGTTTAACACATAGAAGACAAATACACATAAACACAAAACACACGTTCACACATATAGAAGACAAATACATGTAAACACAAAATACACGTTTAACACATGGAAGACAAATACACATAAACACAAAATACACGTTCACACATAGAAGACAAATACACGTAAACACAAAATACACGTTCACACATAGAAGACAAATACACGTACACTTGAAGTGAAAACCAATGCATATGCACCCCAAGGAACTAAAACGGTTAAATCAATATAGCAGTTTACAATATTTCATAGTTAATGTTTTTCGCATTTAATTATTGCGATTCATTACACATGCCATACATTACAAAATTCAAATAGTCATGATCATTATTATGACTGTATCCTATGAGTGGGGACAATACGACACGCTCACTCACAGGTACGGCAAACGGCCGCCACTAGCACTGGCAATGTATTATTCATAGTCAAGTGACATAGCCAGCATATGAAACGTCAAGGCGACAGCAGATAGATTGTGCATGTTTGTGAAGCGACGTAACTTGGAATATTTAAGATGCAATAATGAAAGATGAGGGAGGACAATGGAAGGGCACTTCGCTTGGTCTGCCATGGTACACCGGAAACTTGTTGCCTGCCTTGAGAACACGCGCATCTGACATAACAAGCACTCCACACCCTTCTGTTGCAAACTATAATTATGTACGCTCCCTAAATATATAATTCGTGGCGTAAGTGGAGCGCATTACGCTGCACCAGTTGATGCAAGACCAGAATACTTGGACCCCCCATCGTTCAGCCTGGAAGTAGGGACCGTAGGCGCAACACCCCACCAGGCAGTGGATCTGGATCAACTCGTTCCACCCGTCTGAAAGTCAAAGGTTGGAAGTAATTATCATGGCTGGATGCGATATTGTCTCTGTACGGGTTTGGGGGTTGGTGGAGGTGGGCGTTGAGTAATTGCATCGACACATGCACTGTGTTGAAGGCTGGTGATTGGTTGATGGGGGAGGTAACACGACCACTGATGTCTGACCACGATATGCTCTTTCCGATGTCTTCGGTGGCACGGATGGCCTCGTCAGTTAAGGTGCAGCAATATTGCTGTACAGAGTTGCGTCCCTTGGAATCCCAGCTCGATCCGATTACGAGTTCATGTTTGTCAGCATGCCCGAGTTCAGCCGAAAAGACCAGCATTGCTATCTTTCATACAAACTCGGAAACAAATATATCCAAGAAAAAAAAACCCACACGAGTCTAAAATATGTAGCAGTCAACGTTTCCACAGTCCTGAATATGACGAATGTCCTTGGGTTCCTTTTCATCATACTTTATGAACATTTGTTTCTGTAAAATATCTTTGTATTAGAGACTACATTTCAGCACCACTCGCGATCCAGTCTTTCCTCTGACATTAAGCCTCAACTCGGCTTCACTCACTCACTCAGATTGAATTCGTAAACCTTCCTTAAGAAGACTTCGTTGACGCATGTCATCTTATCCCAATTACGTAAACTAATCTTCATGCGGTTGATCACTGGATTGTATGGTCCAGACTCGATTATTTACAGACTACCGCCATATAGCTTGAATACTGCTGAATGTGGAATAAAACTGTAGTCACTCGCTCAGTCATTTAAGAAGACGCGCATCTGACAAAACATGTGCTCCGCTCCTTTGAGTACACACATTACCTAAACAGTCCTCACAGGGGTAAGATTGTCTCCACTCCCACCCTTAGACATGTAGACTGAAAACCGTTGGATCACTGTCAGGAAAGGGACGCAGTAACCCAATATTATGCATCTAGTTTAGAAGTTTGAACATGTGTGAATGAAGATGTGTGCATGTTAAATGAGCGAAATGGGAAATGACTTGTATCCGGGGTATTCTGTGCTAGCCGGTTGATGTATCCGGGATCCTATGTAAACCATACTTAGACAATGTACACTCGCTTCGAGCGTACGAGCCCTTGTTCTATCTCATTCTCGCCAGTCAGGGCAACAACCAGTACTGCCCTCTAACGTCTTTGATATGACACGAACCACGGACATTCTGCACTACAGGCAGACAGACTAGCCACTTGGCTAGTCAGGTGGTGCACCATACCATGAGTGAATGAGTTTAGTTTTACGCCACACTCAGCAATATTCGAGCTATGTGTCGGACACGATACCATGACGTCATCTAGCTGTGAACTACCAGGTGCGTATGTCATGGAATGCTGTAGATACAAGTCAGTGACGTTAGCTCCAGATGGATTGAAAGAACTATTTAAGTGCAGTCAGGTATATGTTCGAAAGTCTACCTACCTTACGGATATAACTTACACATACTGTGATGATCTGACAGAAATAAAAGAATGAATAGATAAGCAGTCGCGCTTATGTTGTGTCTGCAACCAACTTGAAAATTTTACATATATCCGGCCCATGTGTTAGAATGAATATTAAATCTCAACAAAAGTGTGCCCCAAATCCAGCAACCCCAGAATATATTTCCAACACGTACATGGCATTTATTCAGTCTTTGATGTTATATTAACCAAGGTCCACTTTCACAAAGCGACGTTACGGCAATGATTGTCGCTTCTCTCATATTCTAGCGTTGACTGAAGACATTCGGAGAGCTAAGATTGCTTGGGGCAAGTGGGCTCTGAACTGAGAAAAACATGTACCTTGATAGTCTGTGTCAAGTCTCTGATCCACTTTTTTCCCAATACCAAATCGTCCCTGTAATGCTAGAGCTTAAATGAAGCAAGTCTAGATTTCCCCAGGTTCCCCAATCTCCCAACTAACCGGGGCTCCTTTTCAATTTGACTGGATTAATTTGTTACTTTCATACTAACATATATATTCAAGGTGTAAGCGTTAGTCTGCTACCTTGACGCTGGCCCGCTATGCAAGCAAAGAGAATATACAATATAATCCAACGCATAATGTTCTTCACATTGTCAAATAAATGTCTATCCGCTTTAAATAACATTGGTAGATTTATTAACATGACAGTGTGTCTGAACTATAAATCTTCTATATGATTATGTCATCACCGTGAACTAGCGCGTATAATTTAATAACAGATAGCATAAATGCTTAGGAAAGGACAAAAACTGTCATAAAAAATATCGTTATCGATATATTCTGAATCGGCTACAGGGAAATACGCGAACAGAAACTCAGGACATGCGTCCGGGTTGCGCCGGGTCGAGTGTCTTGTTCTGTCACATGTCACAATTTGTACACGTGACCCGGGGGTCCGTGCTTGACACTCGTCTCGTGTACCTTGTACTCTCAGACATGCTCCTCTCCTCATCGGCTGACAGATAACGCCGGTAATGTGTCTGTTAATGTAAATACGTTAAATATGCAGGTATTAAACCAAATATTCATCTCTTAAAGTTGGAAACCTAGTTTAATTACAGTACAGCAGATGGAACTGACAAACCTATTGGCTGCTTGTGTTAAATATATTATAACCTCGAAATATAACCCCCTTTACATTGCGTTATCGCGGTACAAACAGTTTCTACGGCTTTCATACCCGCCCAGATCCGGGTTAGAATTGATCTTCAGTAACCAAGAGGAGATTAACGGGATTGTCAGTTCGCGGATGTGGTTGACACATGCCATCGTATCAATTTGCGTAAATAGATGTTCACGTTGTCGATCACTGGATTTTCTGGAACAGAATCGATTATTTACAAACCACCGCCTATTAATTAACGACCTACAGTGGCACTATAACAGTTTCCGGAAATAACTAGTGATGGCACCGTTTCATGTAATGACAAAATAAGTGTGTATGTGATGGGAACTGCTGTAAGGCTTGGCGTATATGAACCTGTGTGAGTTAGTGAGTATAGTTTTATGCCGCTTTCAGCAATAGTCCTACATTGTCACGACAGGGGACACCAGGGCTTCACACATTCTACCCATGTGGGGAATCGAACCTGGATGTCGTGAGACAAGCAGCCGCTTCAACCACTTGGCTACACCGCCGCCCCTGAACCTCTATGAGCATCTCTTATGATGTTTCGCAAAATCCTTCCTTCATCCAAGTCATGAGTAGAACTATTAGTTCCTTTTGAATAATATATATAAACCGAGGATAATAAGCCCTTGTTCCTTTCTCCCTTGAAGGGGATTTAAAAATAATCAGACTTTAAAAACTATTAACAATGTAACGGACTTAAGCAAATGAGGCTGTCTGTGACGTTTCATCGTTTTATGTGGCGTCCTTGTTTCATCACCTACGGCACAACTACGACCTAAAAAATATACATTATCAGTCATCATGTGAGCTCTTCTTTTCACGTAAACGCGATGAACTTATAATCACTCACATCTTCTGATCATTCCTGAGTGTAAATGTTGTTGTTAAGTTCTGCAGGTGAGTTGATACGTTTATTCGCGTCGAACTCACATCGCCGCTGTTACCTCTCCAAGGTGTATGTTTTATGAGTTATGTCACATATCATTTGTTAAGTAGCTCATATTTTGCTTTTAAACAAAGGACGGGCATGCAGCATGGCAATGAAGCAGAAACACATGGAATTACTTCCTGAACAGATAATACGCGATTGTATTAAGAAGGAATATGAAATATGGCTTGTTAAGGGCACACACACACACTCTCTCTCTCTCTCTCTCTCTCTCTCTCTCTCTCTCTCTGTGTGTGTGTGTGTGTGGAGGGGGAGGGGGGGGGGCAGTGTCTTTCTGTCTGATAACTGATAACAAATATTAATGTACGTTGATATCGGTTGAACCAAAAATTATCCTTGTGCAATGGGATCTCGGTGGTGTGAAATACGTTTTAACAGGTTTTAACGTCACAATTAAGATGATTGTATTCATGTTCAGTATTGCCTGCACGCGTGAATGTGTGTGACATGTCCTCTAATTGCCTAGCATCAGGCCCGGTAACAACAAGTACCAGGCCATTAAAGGTGTCGTTTAAATATTTCCAATCCGTTAAGATTACGATTGTCAGAAATTCTCCCAAATGTCTTCAAACATGAATGATAATCTACCACCCCCATACACATGTCCTGACACTAGCCACCCCTATATCCACCCTGTCTCTCCCTGGAAACAAGCGCCGATGACAGCCAGCCAAGTAACATCAATAGTTGAAGGTATTTGTACCTGTCTTACGTCGATGACTCCACAAAATCAACGCATGTTTTCATATCTTTTGTCAGCCTATTATGCACTCAGGAGACCCACCGATATCCATTAAAAGAATAATATCGTTAAAACAAATGTCAATAGTCTCATTCTCATTATTGACAATTAGATAGGGCGTCACTTGACCTGTGTGTGCTCGTATGGATTGATTTAAAAAAGGAGGCACAATTTATCAATATCCCCATGCAAGCCACAACACTCCTTGCATATGTCATTACACCATAACGAACCGTGTCACCTCTTTGTTCTGCTGTTGGCAGTTGAACTCGACCGTAGTTAGTGCGGACGGAATATGTGCATCATGGCATATTTTAAATTATGCCATACAGGCTGTATTGAATTATAAACTTGACTCGGCGCGTGAGGGTTTCCATGACAACCACTGCGCATGTGTGTGTGTCGACACTTGAGGTGCAACCGAGTGCTCTCACGTATCGCATGTCGCGAAGTACGAAGCGATCACGTGTGCGCGGTATAGTGGCGGGTCAATATAGGTACAGCGCCTCTACAGACATAATATCATCTTTATATCAGCGCGTGTGTAATATACATACATTAACAACTGAATAATATCAACTGATAGAATAATGGATTAATAGATATGATACTCTACACGTCTTTCGCTTATAAATAATAAATCTAACTATGTTCCAAAACAACAGACATTTAAATGTTTTTGTAGAACATAATTCAACGATCCAATGAATAGATAACAATGAATTATGCTCTGAATCATGAATAAACAACTATTACTTAGCTGAAATAAATACTGTATTGTTTCACGTTATAATATCACTATATTTTATCTCGTCGTGTGCAATACGCCATGTTAACAAGCAGCAGTTGTTTCGTTCCTTGATTGACCTCGCTTACAATATTGTGAATGTTTTATCTAACACGTATCTTAGGTGGCGTAGTGCTTAGGTGGCATTTTGAGCACCACCACCTGCTTTCACAGGCTGCAGGGTATATAGTGTCTATATAGGTCCATCACTTTATGCAAAACTGTTTAAAATTGGTTCGATGATCTTTATGAAAAACTGTGGATCAACCTTTCACGGGTGCAGTTTTGTTTTATCAGCCCATATTCAGCGTGTGCAGGTTATTCAGTGCAGATCGCTTAAAGGGACATGCTTTGACTGGTGACTGGGGTCGGAAGTGTGTGATAACGATAAGTCACTAGTATATTGTCTGTGAACTTCCTTTGCATGTTCCTTCCGTTCACCATGTGTAGCGGTTTTCAATGGGCAGCCTAGTTTCTAGTAAATCCTGTTTATATACTGAGGGAAAAAATAAGGGAAATTCAACAGAACTGATTCGGCTGTACATGAAGTGCATTCATGATATGCAGCATGATCGCCGTTATGCGTTGATCGGGTTTGGAAGATGTTGTCTAAATATACTTTATGCATTTCAAAGGTTTCTCCACATGCTTTGTATCGCTTTGCTTATGGAGGAACCTGGACAGAAATAAGGACACTTGTGCTTTCAGTTGATCCCTTATTTTGTCCTTCAGTATATTTAGGCAATATCTTCCAAACCCGATCAACGCATAACTTTGATCATGCTGCATATTGTGAATAAACTTCAGGTGTAGCCGAATCGGTTCTGTACAATTTCCTTGTAATTGAGACACTTGAAATTCTTTTGAGTCAGATTACTCTACATATCAGAATCCCAACTGAATCGTTCCAGAGGTTGAGTGAAATAAATACATGTGTTTAGTATATCTATAGTCAGTCAAGTATATAAACACTTTAACTACACATTTACTGATACTTGAAACATATAATTTACTCGCTCAGTTAGACGCGTGTCCAGTTTTACTGTAGACCTAGTCCCTATTAGAGGGAGGATATGTATCTGAAAATGTATGTATTAATAAACATTTAAAACTAATGGTTAGACAAGTATTGCAGCTTTAGCTTACTTGGTCCCTACCTGGCTATTTTTTAACTCCCAGCTCCGACTTTCAAAAGACAATGCGATTATAATGTGCTACTTCTGTGTAGAAATTGATGCGAAAACGAAAATAGTGTTTAACCCAAGAATTTACACATCCCACATCCCGTGGTAAACCTTGACTACACACTAGTGCACATCCCGGAGGAAACCTTGACTAAACATTAGTGCACATCCCGGGGGAAACCCTGACTAAACACTAGTGCACATCCCAGGGGAAACCCTGACTAAACACTAGTGCACATCCCGGGGGAAACCTTGACTAAACATTAGTGCACATCCCGAGGGAATCCCTGACTAAACACTAGTGCACATCCCCAGAGAAACCCTGACTAAACACTAGTGCACATCCCAGGGGAAACCTCCACTAAACATTAGTGCACATCCCGGGGGAAACCCTGACTAAACACTAGTGCACATCACGGGGGAAACCTTGTCTAAACACTAGTGCACATTCCGAGTGAAACCCTGACTAAACACTAGTGCAAATCCAGAGGGAAACCTTGTCTAAACATTAGTGCACATCCCGGGTGAAACCCTGACTAAACACTAACGTGCATCCTGGAGAAACCCTCATTAAATACTGCAACACATCACGGGGGAAACCCTGACTAAATATTGCAACACATCTCTGGTGATATCCTGACTAAATACCGGAACACATCCCTGGTGAAATCCTGATAATTCGAATGCCTGCTTCCATATTTTCCGTAACATACTAACGACAAATACATTGTACTTCCCTTCACCTCCCATCCCCGTCACTTTTAAGAATTGACGCATTTACAATACGCCACAGATTCCTAAACAACTTGTATTGTTGTTGGACAAAGTAACCGGATCTGACTGGAAACATGTTATTTATTAACATCTGAAAAAATACACTTCACATGAATGATTTATGTTCCTGTTATTGTAATTCATTGCCGACACTCATGTAGGCAAACGCACTGTGCACAAACAAACACTAGAAGTGCAGTCTCGCCATCGAGTATCGAGCACCGATACGACAGGCTTACCAGCCATCACATCACATAGCGGCTGACTGGTTTACCAATGATCCCGTCCTGTTCCGTAGTGGCTGACTGGTTTACAAATGATTCCGTCATGTCCCTTAGCGGCTGACTGGTTTACAAATGATTCCGTCATCCCTTAGCGGCTGACTGGTTTACGAATGATCACACTGTGTCACAAGTAAAGTTGTACAAATAACTTGTACAATAAGAGTAAGAACCGTATGACACGCATTCACTAAGGACACCCACGAAGATCCGGATCATCAGCATCTTATCGTAATAGTAATAGTAATAGTAATAGTAATAGTAATAGTAATAGTAATAGCAATAGCAATAGCAATAGCAATAGTAGTAAGAGGCGACCAACGGGATGGGGTGGTCAGGTTCACTGACATGCTAGACACATGAACGTGGTTACAAAGTGGATTAGACATTTTTCATTCTTACTGCAAGGAGTGGGGCTAGATAGTTAGTACTGATGAAATTAAAGTGGTTGGTTTTAGAAAGGGTGGGAGATTTGCCAAAGAGAAAAAAATGGCTCTACAATGGAAAACGATTAATTGTTTGTAATACATTTTAATAACTAGGTGTTATTTTTTCATCGTCGGTCAGTTTCCCAGGAGCACAGAGAACATTGTCTGATCGGAGTAATAAAGCATTATGTCCTCTCTATCGTATTATCAATAGCAACATGAACCTCTTGATATACAGTATAATTTGTTGAAATCCCTCATTTCACCAGTGTTAAGCTATAGTTCGGAGGTTTGGGGCTTCATGGATATCATAAGCTGAGAAGGTTCAAGGAAAGTTGATCAAGTGTACACTAAGAGCTATACACACGTGTACATGTTCAATTATTTGTGAATGTATAAGCGATTGACCTTCGGTCTCAATTAACTTTCATCATCACGTTATCGTATCCCAAATGAGTAGGCCAGTGATAATGTTGCCGATCACTGGATTGTCTGGTCCATACCTGGTTATTGACAGACCGCCGCCATATAGCTTATTGATGAATAAACCAAACATTACCACTGAAGCACAAGACGGAGCCTTCTTATAGATATTCGGAGCTGAAATGAGTAACAAAATGGGAAGAACTATTGTAACGACATCTATGGGCGGTCTGCTGTAATTAGCGCACAGATTCTGTGATTATTTGCGCGCATTTAAGTCCTAATAAGCGCAGACGTAGTAATGAAGCTCAGCTAATGATCACAGCGATTGGATAAAGAAGATTACAGTAAACAGTTGATACTATATATGCACGTTAATCTGAACTTAGACATCATGTTTACCGTATTTAAGTGTCAATAAAATGGTATAGTTCAATGCACGTGGGTATATTTCTGTATCACTGTGTTTAGTCGAACACTGTTTCCACACAAAATGAAATGAATAGTGAAACAGTCTAGGTAACCTAGTGGTGAAAGCCTTCGCTCGTCACACCGAAGACCTGTGTTCGATTCCCCACATTTTGGTGTCTCTCTCCGTAATATTGCTGGAATATTGCTAAAGGCGGCGCAGAAATCAAACTCACTCACTCCTAGCCTAAATTTATCTCACTATCAGGAGACAGAGATAAATCTATCTCTCAATAGGACTGAGATCTAGACTCCGGGTGGAGGTAGAGCTGCTTTCGCCTCGTGACCACTGACGACATGTGAACGACGTGGTCAAGCATTGTCATCGATGAAGACCTTGTGTGCAGAGGATGGTAAAAAAATATGATACAACAACAATGTCTGGAATATTAATGATATACCATTGTTCATTCCGAGTTTGTCTGATCGCCACAAGGTCAGGGTTTAAGTCTTGTGAGAGGCACCCCTACACCGCCATGGAATCCGGGTCATACGCTACTTGCTTCAGAATATTCATTTGTGCATATGCAGAGTTTCTGCGGATCCAAACAAGAGGCCATCAATTAGGAACAAAAGGTATCAACGATCAGTGCAACCTGCCCCGTGACCTCAAACTCTCCTGAGGTCGAGGTTGACAGGCTAGTCATGCCGGCTTGTGTCTGAAGAGAATGTATGGTAGGTCATCTGTCTCTATACCGGGTACATAGCCGAATTGGGACTGTTCTGTTTGATAGACACCAATGTGAGAGTGAATACTGCTTAACGCCATATCAGTAATGTTGAAGCTATTTGTGACGAAACTACGACGTGGAAGCCAGCCTGTGTTTAAAACTTGAGAGGGGCTGTGTCATCCGCTATCCGTCGTGGTTGTCCCTCGTGGTTGTCCCCCAGGGTCGACTTTATCGCTGACAGTCTTTAACGTCATTAAGTTGCTTGCGTGTTTTGTCCAATCGGCGTATAGTCAAAGGATGGCAACAGTGCCCGCTAGCAAGTGGCCAGTAAATATCCAGTCGGACCAGTAAACATATACACAGTCAGTGTTATAACTGACAAGAGAGGTTTCATGGAATCTCTCTGTAAATATATCACTCTCTCTGACATGTTAAGTTATAATACACTTTCAAATCCTGCACTATTTTGGCTTGATCAAAGTATTCCTCATATCAGCAGCCTAATTGTGGAACTCGTTTTACGCCGACAATTTCTTAATTATTCTCATTTGTTTTTTAAAATATTATGCTTAGTTTCTACGTTCAAATTTCGGGCTTATGAATTGTTATATGAGCAATTAACTTTCACTGGCTAAGACTTGGAAACTATTTCCCACACTGGTGAGGGCCAACATTTCTTGAAATAGTCCTCAATGACATTCCGGCATTCCACATAATGATGTCTTGCGATCGTTGGACAGTTGTCAGCTGCTATTTATAGCGAGGACAGTTTACTGAAATTTGATATTTGCTTATTGACCGGTACACGAATTGCACGTGATGCTCTCATTTGGTTGTATCACATACACAAAATGGAAGTATGTTGCACCGAAAACAAACATAATTATGACATCAATATAAATGGCTTTACAGGGGTTAAAAATGGAAGGTTTTCCATGTGTATACCTCGTGGGTTGGGGTTTCCAGTTTGCACTTTATACAGACTGAGATGTGACAGCCATGTAGTTGATGGTGGATTATATCACAGTACATGACGGTACTGGTCAAGAGGTTTAACAATAACCCTTGAACCCAGGGCTTATTTGCCAATCAGAGATAAACGCTGGATATTTGAATAATTGCATCCTGGTCAATAGAACCAACTTATCCGATTATTAGGAATAATAGCAACATATGATGAATGGCCTGGGAACTGCCGAGCTTCAAAGTACAACCATGATTAGTGATGTCCCAAGTTGAGACTGATATTCGCCAGTGGTTATTAGTCTAAACTGGTACGAGAAAATAAGTGAAAATGATAATACCACAATGACAAGTGTCTAATCAGATTCATGGTGTTTGAAACAAAGAACCAACTGCTGATTTATCTCATTTTGCTAATGTTTCTATCAATTATCCTGTTAAGGGTGTTGTTTCTGAAGGTAAACGGGTAATGACCGATAGGTTTATAACAAAGACAGGAAATATCACACCCTTGAAGTTATTCGGCTATAGGGGGAGTAGGTTAAGAATGTACTGTAATTTTATTACTAATTTTAATGTTATACATTATGCAGAATTTCACATCCCCAGGTAAGACACAGAAGAGCTTAAGTTGATTTTAAATGTTGCATGGCCCGATTCTGGTTGAGACTGGCCGGTATGATGGCACTGTTTTATTACTGACCGAGTTGTGTTATATTGTAAGGATGAGGTGAAAGATTAATGCTATCTTTCACTGAAATGCCCACTGTATCTGAATGATAGGCCTATTTTAAATACATTAGTCTGCATGCAAAAACGTATGTATGTAACACCTAATTAAACTTTTATTTTTTACTTTATTCAATATTTATCTATTATAACATTTATGGTATTACACAATATTTTATCTTTGTGCACAGAATTCCTTATAGGAGTGACTCAACTTTTACTACTATTTGGTGTTGAACTGTTTGTCTGTCTGTCAGTTGAACTGTGTGTCTGTCTGTTAAACTGTCTTTCTGTCTGTTGAACTGTCTAGCTATCTGTTGACCTATCTCTCTGTTGAGCCGTCGGTTGAACTATCTGTCTCCCTGTCTGTTGAACCGCCTGTTGAACTGTCTATCTGTTGAACTGTCTGTCTGTTGAACTGTCTATCTGCCTGTCGAACTGTCCGCCTTCCTGTTGGACATTCTGTTGAACTGTCTATCTTTTGACCTGTCTCTTGGTCTGTTGAACTGTTTATCTTTTGACCTGTCTCTTGGTCTGTTGAACTGTCTGTCTGACTATCTGCTGAATTGTCTGTCTCTTGAAGTCAGCGGACATGAATGACCAGTCCCAGACAGGACCTGGGTCTCGCAGACGTGATGTCTACATAGACAGTTCTGGAGAGGACACTGTTGAAATCACCTGGATCACAAGAGTGCAGTACAGCAATGGTGGAATTAAGGTCATCTATAGAAAAAGCAGACACTGATGCCTAGCACGTGTTGTCGATATGGCTGAGATCATATCATTGACGTTATTCAGCCAACGAGTATTCATACAGGGGTGTACCAGATGTACACACAACAAGAGTGATATATTCCTCGCACAGCCGATTAAATCATATTTGCAGGTGACTACATTTTGTGCAATGAACCGATTCGCAGTCAGGGAGTGAGCGTTTGCGAGCAGGTATATTTATCATTGCTGGCTTTGCCAGGCTTCATTCACTTGTTTAACAATATTCAGGGTAAACAAGTGACTGAAAGTATGAACACCTAACTATACCCATTCAGGTCTCGTTGATACACCCTCGGCGCACAAGTCACCGGTTTTCACGACAAACTTGGAGTCACTTGGGACCAGGGACCCCTTTCACGACACAACCTTAGAGACCAACGATCACCTTAGTGCTTTGTGAAAGGAGGCCCTGGTATCCTCCCGGGGTTGAGTGAGTGGCCAAACACGACATCCCATCCCAAATTCAAGGCATTACACCAAATTTGTGTTTGGTAGATTTAAGAAGTCAGTGTTACATCGTTGTTGCAAGTCGGCGGATCAGAGAGTTTCACGTAAATTATACACTCTTCCAAAAGGGAAACGCATAATCCAATTTCAGAAGAATTTATTTATTTGTTTAAGAGCAATTACGTCATGTAATTTCAGTGATAAAAAGGTGAAAAATTCACACGTCTACAGACAAAGAGTTCGCCAACACAACGGTAGTTTTTTATGATTTTATTTCTGTACAAATCTGTCTACAAGATGGCGTCAAAATCAGTACTTTGTATGGCCACCATTGGCAGCAATTACTGCTCGGCACCGTCTTGACACAGACGGGGTAAGTAGATTAAGTCGCTCTTGTGGAATTTTCTCCCACTGTTCTTGCAATTAGATTTCCAGCTGTTGAAGTGTCTGATGTGTGGTTTGACGTTGACGTACACGTCGATCGAGTTCATCGTGTTCTATCGGGTTTAGATTTGATGATTGGGAAGGTCATGGCAAGACATGGACGTTAGAACTGGCAAACATCGGGCAGTGTCGGGTGCTGTGTGTGAAGTAGACTTGTCATGCTGTAGGTTAATAATCGGAAGCTGCGACGTGCAAGTACTTCTTTGATGTACCGATTTGCTGTCAAATTTCCCTCAGCCACCACTAAAGCAGATCTTGCAATATCATGTACTGTATATTTCACCATTTACCCTATCCACGAAATCTGTCGACTTGTAGAATGCAATTAGTGGCAAAATGTTCCATAGCCATGGACGGTAAACACGGTGCCTTCCATCACATCGGTGAAGAGGAAATCGTGCTTCATCACTGAATCATTCGCGCCTCCGGTGTCTGAGGTTCCAGTTTCTGACTCTTCCAAACCATCGCAAACGATTGTGCAAATGGACATTTCTCAAAACAAGAGCGATAACAGGACTTCCTGGTCGGTCGAATCCACATTTCCTGACAGTTTGGTCGGAAATTGGTCAAAACAGGAATTCTTTGTTCAAGGTGATGGTAAGTGAGCAACTCGGATGTACCAGTCCAGCTTTGGTGATATTGGACAGTCGGTGTTGGGTGCAACTGGTCACCCGGAAACGATATGGCGAGATATGGTGCCCTGAGGTACGTTGAAATGTCCGGCAACTGTGACTCTCCAGCTCAAGGCGGCCTATGACAATGTTTCGCTTGACGTGACTCAGTCGTGGCATGATGACTTCCTCTTTTCCAGACAAAAACGAATGACAAAATTAAACACAACGTTTGCATTTTTACAGTGATCGATACCGTATGCTTTTCCGCTTACTTGCACGTGCGTTTTGCTTTGCCTGTTTCCTTGGTGACACTTTGGCGAACATAATCTTCCAACGCATCTAAACCAAGGAGGAAAGTTAAAACTGCCTCGTCTTGGCACTCAAGATGTTTACATTCACATAAAGGTGAGGTTTCGGAAAGAAATAGTATATTTGTATTATTTTTGCCGCTGCTACATGAGTCCAATGTTCTCAAAATTTGGTTTTGTGTGTATGATCAGGCATGCTCAAATTAAGCCTGCAGCTACGATGGGATGTCAATAAGTTTTGAGCCTTGCATAGAAAAAAACACAGAATATTGGTATGAACCACATTTATTTTTCAACATAGTCCCCTTGTGAGTCAAGACACTTGTTCCATCTTTTCTACCAGTCGCTGATGCCATCTCTGTAGAAGGCGCCATTTTGGTCCTCAAACCAAGCCTCTACGACCACGCAAGTGTTTCTTGAGATTTGGGAACAGATGGTAATCACTTGGTGCCAGGTCTGGAGAGTAGGGGGGAGGCGGCAAGATTTCGTACCCGCATTCCTGGACAACAGCGGCTGCAACGCAAGAGGTGTGTACTGGAGCATTGTCTTGATGTAGAAGAATACCACGTCTGATCTTGCTCCGGCACTTCTCCTTGATTGATTGTTGCACTTGCCTCAACAAGTTAGCGTAATATTCCCCATTCATTGTTCTTCCTTTTGGTAAGTAATCTATGTGGATGACGCCTTTGCTATCCCAGAAGACTGTCGCCATTACCTTCTGCACTGATCTGGAGGCTTTGAACTTTTTGGTCCTGGGAGAAGTGACATGTTTCCATTCCATGGATTCTTGTTTGCTCTCAGGATCATAATGGTGGATCCAGGTTTCATCACAGGTTACTAGCCTAAAGTGAAAATCTTCTGGATTCTTGTTGTATCTGGTTAGCATGGAGTTGCTTATGGTGACCCTTGTTTGCTTCATTTCATCTGTAAGCATTCTTGGCACCCATCTTTCGTACACCTTAGACATGACGAGATGTTCATGCAAAATTGTCTCGATGGGTCCGTGTGAAATGCCTGTGGTCTCCTCTAACTCGTGGAGTGTGATTGGACGATTTTCCAGCACAAGTCTATGCACTCTGTCAATGTTTTCCTGGTCAGTGCTTGTTGTTGGGCGACCTGGACGGGGGTCATCTTCAAGACTCTCTCTACCATGCTTAAATTCATTGACCCTTCGTTTGATGGTAACAGATGAAGGAGAAGACTTCCCACAAACTGTTGAAAACCTTTCTTCAATGTTCTTCGCCGAGTTTCCTTCAAGAACTAAAAATTTAATTACTGCTCTATACTCAATTTTATTCATTTTCACTGCCGTCAGGGGGGTCTCTTTCTGTCAATGTGAGCTGTTCAATAACTTCTGAGAGTAGGATACCAAAACTTATATATCACATCAGCTACACCCCAAGGCTCAATGTCGTACCATAGGCTGTGACACCTGGGTATGAAAAATGCTCAAGGCTCAAAACTTATTGACATCCCTTCGTACCTTTCAACCTTCTTATTTTTTGTCAAAAATGAATTTCAACAAGGAACTGTTGGCATCGACACACCATTTTACTGACATTCGACGTACCACTGAACGGGGTTCGACCCCTAGCTTGCTGCAGTGTTGCATCCGATACACTACTACAAGTTGGCATTATGTGCTGCGATGTACAATAGGTTTTTATGCGAAGGAATATTTCAGAATGTTCAGTGAATCGATATGGTGGCTTCACGGTGATTAAAGCAATGTCTGTATAACACCTCGCAGAAGAATCCGTAAAAGGGACGCCTCGATCCCAAATCTGTCTGACAGGCCCACAACCTTACCTCATAACCCTCACAGCTGCGGAAAAGTGAGTGAGTTTAGTTTTATGCCGCACTCAGCAATATTCCAGCTATATGACGGCGATCTGTAAATAATCGAGTCCGGTCCAGACAATCTAGTGAGCAACAGCATGAGCATCGATCTGCACATTTGGGAACCGATCACATGTGTTAACCAACGAGCCTGACCATCCGGCCCCGTTAGTCGCCTCTTACGACAAGCATATTTGCCTTTCATGGCCTATTCTACCCCGGACCTTCACGGGTCAGATCATACAGAGCATGAAGCAGCTACATCCAAGAAGGTACATGCAAGTCTGGAAAATGTGAAAAGTCTAGATTTCCACGGCTTCAGTCTCTGAAAAAGAAGAACGTCGCTCTTCGTTGCAGAGACTAGCTGTAAGTCTAGATGCTGCTGACGTCCCGATTCATCCAGATTACCGAGTCTCATTTTCATTTACAACGGGGCTTTTCGTTTCTATCAAAATCGTGAAGTTTCCCAGACCAACCGTCTACACACGTGTATTGATTGATACAGCTTGATAAACCCTACCCCCCCACCCCTCCTCTTCCCCAGTCCAACCGATACCCCGCACATCTATATAACAAAGCTCGTGCATTACCTAAACCATTAACATTAACATTTAACGCATGCGGCATTCTTTCAGATCAACATGAAAATGACGCTCAGAAAATCTTTTTTTATTGAACTCTGCCTCATTTACGAGGGCATGGCGAGACAAGTTTTCATTGTTGAATATATAAACAGGATTAAGAATTAAACACGCGTCCTTGCTACCAGTGCATTGCGCCTGCTGCGGAACGCTGGCTGGAACTAACGGGAGTAAGGTTTTCCTTGTCCCATACAGTACATGTGAATATGTGTCACGCTCAGGTGATCTCATGATAATTGTGTTAAGGACTGCCCGATCTCGTATTCACTTTCAAGTTAATGTGGAACTGTACGTTGCACATGCGTCATCTGCTAGGATGTTTGATCGCTTTGTGATTTTTTCCTATGCTGTTTAATCTGGCAGAAGTCGGAATGTTTGACATGTTCTGACGCTCGATATAACCTACAAATTAATTCACATTTCATGGCGACAATATATACCTCTCGGCATATATTACCGAACATTATCGCTGATATGTCGACGACATATCCCTGATGCAGTGATTTGAAAGGACATAGACATCAAATATTTTCAGATGAGTCAAGATATTCATAATGTGGACACAATTGTAAAAATAATCATAATTACTTTATCTTTTTCATCTATCGCCAGTTTAATAGTTACTTCTAGAAGAATAAATATGATCTTAAAACTGTATTGTATAGATTTCAATTCAATTTCAAATTTAAAGAAATTATAAAACTTCGAGGATGCTTGATATTTAATATTTGAAATTGGTAGCATTGAATGGCTCAGTAATGCCTCCGATGATTCTGATATCTCTGCAGTACCTCTACAATAAATCTGATGTTATATGGACGTTGTGCGAGGTACTCCTCGACATACCATGTCTGAAATATTGCCGACAGCCAAATGAATCTGCAGTATAATTTTACACTCTGTGGTTCAATCTGTTAATGTTAAATAAAGACAACGAAATGTTCGTCCTACGACCATGGACATGTATATACACCAGCTGCCGTATTATAAGCCGTTGCCACGTAGGTCTACACGCCCAGAGATGGGATTAGAGCCAGCACCATTAGAGCCAGCACCATTAGAGCCATGATTAGATTAATATGACCTAGGTAGCCACGTCACGGTGGATTGCTGGTCAAGTGGGAAGGTGGGGTAACCTAGTTCGCTCGTCACCATGGAGACCCAGTTTCCTTTCACCGCATGGGTACAGTGTGTGAAGCCCATTTCTGGTGTCCCCCCGCCGTGATATTGCTGGAATATTGCTAAAAGAGAGATTAAACCATACTCACTCACTCATCCTGTTTGTGTATGACTTCTACATGCAGCTCAAAGACTATATGAACACTGAACTTCGGTACATGTTGCCCAGCAGGATGATGAGTTAGAGTCTCAGAGATCTAAGTCGTCACCTTGCCAGAAGATTTAACATGCTTCAAGAAACGATGATAATGCATGGAGGAACAACTTCTTTTGTACAATGAAAGCAATGTTTCTGTGGAGTCTGTGGAGAAGTTCTAACGCCCTAATGGTTGAATGCGGTGTTAGAAAGGACACCTTGCTTGATAACGGTGTTAGAACCTACACCTTGCTTGACAGCGGTGTTAGAAACTACCTTGCTTGATAACAATACAAGACACTATTATGGATGACAACTTCTTTAATTCTTTTAAAACGACGTTTCAAGGCTAATTCTTGCCCCTTCGTCAGGTGGATAATGAGCATAGGTAACATTGCAGAATATATATAGGTATACATGAAGCCAGAGAGGTAAGATGTATATACAAGCACATAAATGTAGTTAGGTATGTACAATCACAGAGGAGAGATGAAAAGGAGGAATGTTTTAACAGTACATGGTTGTTTATACAGCTGATAGATTGAGAGTCTATGAGTCCTTGTTGACACACCAGGCAGAGGGTAGGTACACGCCTTGATCTCTATTGATCTGAGGTTCCAATCTTCTGATGTTGGCTTCCTTCTCCGCCAATCACTGATGTTGGAAGCCAGGATCTCGGTGTTTTTCCAGTCGATGGAGTGGTTTGGATAGTTGACGATGTGTTCAGAGACGGCCGATTTCAGATCTAATTTTCTTACTGAAGTTTTGTGCTCTTTGAGTCTGATGTTGAATGGTCTGCAGGTTTCACCTATGTAGCTGCTGCCGCAATCACAGTTTATCTTGCAGATGCAGCCTCTGGGGTTGGGGTTGGTTTGGTCACTGCCACCTCTTCCATTTGCTCTAAGGATGTATTTCAATGTCTTATCAGAATAAAAGGTCACATCAACACTGGCAGTTTTTCTGAGGAGTCGACTGATTTGATGACTTATCTTGCCTTGGTATGGAATGTTGACTCGGATGGGTGCAGGTTCAGGTTTAGGGATGCGGTCGTTCTGATGCTGGAGAGTTGTGGCTATAGTCTGGTCAACGAGTTGTATTTTTGTGTATCCATTGAGGGTGATGAAAGTTACCCGACAGTTCGAGATACCGTGAAATAGTTTCACCCTAAACATATAGACAGTTAAAGAACGATGCAAAAGATACATCACTTATAGCATGTCATTTCAAAGTGGTATGGAATGAGAGCCGAGAGTGACACCGTTCTTAAATCAACCGTGTAAACCTCCAGCAAACATTCCGCACAAGGTTTAGGTAGAGGGTGAAATGGGGAATACGTAATGCAAATCATTGACCATATGCTAGCACGATATACAGTCGTTTACATCGTCGTCAAAGGTGTGTAGTTTCACGTTCATCATCATCAACGACAACAGTCAACAACAACACACACGTTAAGGGAGGGTGCCCCCACGCCCATCTGGAGCCCCGGGTTACGAGATTATATCAGATTGCCAGTGTAGGCTAGATAGCAACTTTTGCCTCTATTTGAGTTGCAGCTAATATACTGCTTATCTGATGTGAATATGTAGATTTTAGGTCCGGTAATGATATATACATATCATGCCTTTGATGTTTTATGGACTACTAAAGAATGTAATAATTCACAAATACACTTCAGTGGAGTTTATAATGGAAAATGAAGGGCATATGGTACTTTTCCACAGCATTTTAGTCTGTTCCTTAGCATCTGGCACACACGGATGCGAGCACGTCAGCATAAATTAAATCTGTACAATCATACCAGTGCGTCCACTGACCTGACATTGCTAGGGTATGGCTTCATCAACCACACGTGTAGTGACGAGGTGGCCCCAGTCCTTTAAACACAATACTGCATGAGATCCTCCATATGTGTAGTGACGAGGTGGCCCTAGTCCTTTAAACACAATACTGCATGAGATCCTCCATATGTGTAGTGACGAGGTGGCTCCAGTCCTTTAAACACAATACTGCATGAGATCCTCAATGTGTGTGGTGATGAGGTGGCCCTAGTCCTTTAAACACAATACTGCATGAGATCCTCAATGTGTGTGGTGACGAGGTGGCCCCAGTCCTTTAAACACAATACTGCATGAGATCCTCCATATGTGTGTGGTGACGAGGTGGCCCCAGTCCTTTAAACACAATACTGCATGAGATCCTCAATGTGTGTGGTGACGAAGTGGTCCCAGTCCTTTAAACACAATACTGCATGAGATCCTCTATGTGTGTAGTGTTTGAGCAGGTGATCTTTTTGTGTATGAATTTTGCATATTGTACATACTGAATGTGAATGACATGCACTAAATCGTTCCGCGTTGATCTTCCATTGACCGCCGTGTGTGCGTGTGCGTGTGCGTGTGCGTGTGCGTGGGTTTATGTCAGCAGATGTGCGTGTTGTGGAATGTTGACATCAGGTTGGCGGAAGTCTTGGTTCGAACCCAAGATAAGGATCAAAGGAAGGCGTCTTGGTCAAGCTTGACATGTTCATAATGAAACAAAGAAACAAGAACATGGTCATTTGTGCATACGTAAGCTGCCTGAGTGGTAAGTCTAGAGCCCCGTAATTAAAACTGACTGGCCACTTCACCTTCTTAAATAAAGCAAAGGAAACCCAACATCCGGAGAAAGTAGAAGCAATGCATCGCACATGCGCTGTGGAGACGAATCTAAACAACTCTCGTTAAAACCATAAACATTTGGGTAAGTCCTGTCTTTTTAATTTCACAAAGAAAACAAATACCCCTGGTTTAAAAATGTGTGCTTTATTCAATACTACGCAGCAAATCTACAATTACGAAACAAATGATCCATGTGTGTTACAGCCTCAGGTTCAGTCATTCATTCTTAAGGGTTAAAAAAAACCTCATAGAAAGTCTGATGCAACAAAAAATTACCAGTCTAATTTTGTGAACAGACGATTTCGCCACACGATGAAATATTTCTGTTTTTCTTCTATATCCTGGAGTACCTGTTGTCCCACGGATGTCAATACTCACATGTCTGTACTCAACATACTTGTACATGACGTTGATTTCTTACAGGGCTACCACGCCCTGAGTGCACGATCCAATACTTGACCACTTGATCTGATACAGATACATTGTTGCACTGACTTTGCACTGTACAGACAACATCACAGCGAAATTAATTAGATGTTGGTCTTCTATCTCGTAATGTCTGCCTACCTGCATACCTCGTCATATCTGCCTCCGTGCATACCTTCGAATATCTGCCAACCTGCACACCTCGTAATATCTGCCAACGTACACACCTCGTAATATTTGCCTCCGTGCATACCTCGTAATATCTGCCTCCGTGCACACCTCGTAATATCTGACTATGTGCATGCCTCGTAATATCTGCCTACCTGCACACCTCGTAATATCTTCTTCCGTGCACACCTCGTAATATCTGCCTACGTGCATACCTCGTCATATCTGACTCCGTGCATACCTTGTAATATCTGCCTCCGTGCACACCTCGTAATATCTGCCTCCGTGGATACCTCGTACTATCTGCCTACCTGCACACCTCGTAATATCTTCCTCTGCACACACCTCGTAATATCTGCCTACATGCATACCTCGTAGTATCTGCCTACGTGCACACCTCCTAATATCTGCCTACTTGCACAAATCGTTATACCTGCCTCCGTGCACACCTCGTAATATCTGCCAACGTGCACACCTCGTAATATCTGCCTCTGTACACGCCTCGTAATATCTGCCTCCATGAACGCCTTATCTTGTAATAACTGCCCTCCATAATGTCATAAAAGAATAGGATGAACATCTGCCCAGTAATACGGTAGTGCGAAAGAATCCCTGAACCATGAATATGTTTAAGAATCACTCGTTAGAATGATACACATGCAGATCTGGAATTCGTGGATGCGCAAGATTCAGCAACGTGGTACGAACGTTAAATACAAGTGTCCAGGATATGTTTAAAGTAGATCACGTATGCTGCTTTTAGCGTTATCCCAGTAATATGACGGTGGAAGACACCAGAAATGGGATCCAGACATTGAACCTATTGTGGGGAATACAACCGTGGTGTTTGGCGTGACGAGCGAACGCTTCAACTACTAGACTACCCACCGCCCCGTCAGTCCAAGAGGCGTTGATCTCGTATCATATATCACCGTGCAATGTAAAACATGGATTCTGGTTGTGTGAACAATGTGTTGCCTTACTGATCATAAAATATCTATTCTGTGGATCTGTTTTGACAGACAACACTGTCAGAATTACGTTTAACCTCACAAGCTGATAATGCACCTTTCCTTGTCACGGATACTGGCAAATCTGTCATGCATGTTCCAGTTCTGATGGAAGGGCTCCAAATGTCCATGGTGGTCTTGTTTGGGGCCAGGCCTTGACAGTACATACTTGCGAAGCTTTGTGTTTATATCACAGGTCTGATCTGCGTGGAATGTCTCCTGGATTTGGCATGAGGGAACTCGTGGCACTGGATACCATGGGTTGAGCCACTTGAATATGATACCCCAGTGGCGGCAGATTATTTGTGAACGTGTTTGGTGAGAGAGACACAATCTTTAGTTATCATTC
This sequence comes from Haliotis asinina, assembly GCF_037392515.1. NCBI lineage: Eukaryota > Metazoa > Mollusca > Gastropoda > Lepetellida > Haliotidae > Haliotis > Haliotis asinina. The sequence continues at coordinate 34,989,801 of NC_090293.1, read as the reverse complement.
AATAACCAGACCTAGCCACGCTCACCAATATTTGGTTGTCGCTCACCAAACAAAAACTCCCCCCACCGATCAGTACTCGGTTGTCACTCACCAAACATAACCACACCTATCAATACTTGGTTGTCACTCACCAAACAAAGCCACACTCATTAATACTTGGATGACGCGCATCAAACATAAACACACTCATTCATAGTAGGTTGACACTCACCAAACATAAACACACCTATTAATAGTAGGTTGTTAGTCACCCAACATAAACCTACCCATTTTTAGTCGGTTGTTACGCATCCAACACAATAAACACATCCATCAATACTTGGTTGTCACTCACCAAACATAACCACACCATTTATAGTCGGTTGTCACTCACCAAACATAAACACACCTATTAATAGTAGGTTGTTAGTCACCCAACATAAACCTACCCATTTTAGTCGGTTGTCACGCATCCAACACAATAAACACATCCATCAATACTTGGTTGTCACTCACCAAACATAACCAAACCATTTATAGTAGGTTGGCACTTACCAAACATAAACATACCCATTTATAGTCGGTTGTCACTCACCAAACATAACCACACCATTTATTACTCCGCTGTCACTAACAAAACACACCCACACCCACACCCACACCCACACCCACACCCACACCCCACACCCACACCCACACCCACTAACACTTGGTTGCCACCCACCTTATCCATACAGCAGTAGTTGATTGTCACTCAAAGCGCTCAATGTAATAGATGGTTTCTGGTCAAACCAAGAACCACGGTGAACGATAATGAGCTGGTGAGTGTGAGTGTGAGACGCACTCTTGACAGGATGATTGAATCATCTGCTGTGCTGGTTACAGTGGAGATAGGCATTTGTTTGTACTCAACGTTCAGCAATTATCCAAGTACATCAAGTAGATTCACGCCAGTATTTCCTATGGGTAAGCGAACCATGGTCTTCAACACGAAGAATGAAAGCTTTAATCACTGAATTTCCCCTCTACCATTACTGAGCTAGGGGACAAAGTTAATAAATAATACATTTACATCTCACGGTGTGATTATTTATAGTGCCTAGTAACTGATCAGTGTTTTTAATTCCTCAACAATTTACTTCTTCCTATCAAATATACACCAAACGATGTCACTTTAATCAGACGCGCCAAGCATACAAAACAATCTCTCGGATATCTATTTCTCGATCGTGCATTTGTAATTTTATAACAATAGGAAACCTCACCCCTACATTTTAATTCTCATATTCACAGTATTAGATGTGAGTACAAGATGATTGACAGCTCCGTGTTGCTGTGAGCGGCTTGTTATAGTGAGCGATGCCTGTTTCCGACCGATAACATCTGGGCCACCAGCGGAACTTGCTGTGTGTAAATACTGTCTGGCGGATCTCGTGCTCCTCGCGCTGCCCGTGCACTCAGTGCACGTTCTCACTGGGTGATCACCCACATCTTTCCCCGGCGCTTTACGTAATAGTCTTTAAGTCAATTACAAGTTGATTTCCTCTCATTTGACAGATATATCACATATTTACCACTCGTTTGTATTACTTTCAGTGCTGGAGTTTCGAGTCCGGATGATTAACGCAGTTAGAATGCCGGTGCACCAGTGTCAACGAAACTCATTCTTTAAAAGAAAACTAAAACAGGGTTGCATTTAAAAAATCGCTAATGCAGTTAAAAAATCGTTAATGCAGTTAAACTTCCGTGTTTTGTATTCGTGCAATGTCAAGCTGCAGAACACGACGGGGAGTAGAAGGTATAAAACGCTTGAAAGGACAAAGAGAGGGAGTGACAGTCGTTGGGGAATATTATACAATGAGAATAAAACAAACACTCATTATAAAACCTTTTTTAAAAGAAAAGGTTTCATATTCCAGTATTTAAAATAGCACACTCCCAACTGCATACCAGTGTGTTGAAATACACATGATGTATAACTGAGCATGTCATAATGACCCAGCGTACGGCGAGGTAATCCGAGTACACTTGACGCACTCATAACCTTGATATGTTAAATTATTGAAATCCAACACAAGCTCTCTTGTTTCATATAATATCTTTTCAAGTATAATTACTCTCAAAAATATTTACCCAATAGTTTCAGTAGTATAACGATTATCAAAATAAATATCCTATTCCAATAAATGTAATATTGTCACATTGCCATTTAGCCATGTGATTCCGTATAATAGATGAATTGTTGATGCTAAAGTTCAGATGTGCAGTTAAAATGTATTATAGTTTAAAGACAAAGCAAGAACTGAAAACACGACTACACGCTTATTTTTAAACTGTTTGACAAGCTGGTTTACGACAATCTCGAGGGTAGTGCTTGCTGGTATATAAATATATATATCTTGTGTATATTGCCAGAATCTGGTAAGAATATCCTCGCCAGTCTCTCACGCTGATGAACATGGCAGTTCCTATATCAACAAACGGGTCTCACTCCAGAACTCCACGTATACAATCCTGACGTAAACAGAGCCGCGACACATCCCAGTGCAAGGGACATTTTAAATTAAGGTTTTCAAAAAAAAATAAATAACCAACAAGACTACCAAACAACGCGAAAAAATAATAGGAAAAAATACATTGATTTTTCAGATGTGCGATTTCGAGACATCTTGTCTTTCTTGTAGAAATTACCGTTAGAACGTTTCAGCTGTAGTGTGATACGTCGTTTATAGTGACTTTGATTCCAATCTCGGAGTTCACCATTGGTTCCAAACACATCAACATGCCGGATAAGAACATAAACATTGCTATCTGAAACAGGGGTATGAAGCTAAACAACTTGAAATCCCTCTCCTCAAAAACTTTTCAATTCCCAATTCAAGTAGATAAGGTTGTATAAGGTTATGTAAATTTAAATAAAGTTGTACCGTTGAGCACTGTGTCACGCAGATGGCAAATAAATAGCGGTATACTCCGTTGAGTGTGCTTCAGATATTAGCCCATGTAAGGTAATTACGTGGGAATATTAGAACAAAGGATAGACTCATTGGCCGCATAAGTGTGCAGGCGTTGCTTTCAAATCTTATTTTCCCCACCGTTGATCAAATCTTCCCAAAACTTCATGAAACTTTGTTGTTTAAAGACAGAACATTCAGTTTACATTCAAGTTTTAATTTTCCATCAAACATACGTACATTGCGTGTGCGTGTGCGTGTGCGTGTGCGCATGTCTCTCATTTGTTAAAAAACAAACGCAAACCCATAACAGTGTGTTTAGTGTATACTTATACAAGTTAGGGGAGTATACCTGGGGCGGTGATCGAATCGAATCGAATCCAGTTCAAAATTCCAAATCCCCCCTTAACCTATAAACGGACAAAAAACACTACTCATCTTTAGCTTTAGATGAAAGTTTCTTGAATCTTGTAATTCCTTGTTTTGATAAACCAGCTTCATGAACAAGGACAGTTGATGTTTTAAACTAATGTTTGATCATATGATGATGATGTGCTCTGATCCAATGAGATAAATGTCAAATGAATAAATGTATGTTCACAGGCATTATATCAAAATGTCACATAATGTATGAGTAAACGCATGCTAATTGGCTTTGTATAAATATGTCAATTAAAATTTATATGCGCACTGAATGATGTGAAAAATGCGCTCTAAATATGTGCTATGTGCTCTTTGACCTTGTTTGTTGAATGTTGAAAAAATGACAAATAAATAATTTATCTTAATATCTTGACTTGGTGAGAGTGGGTAGGTGTATTGTGGATAGGTGTGTTGTCGGGGGTTGGGATTTGTCCGGCGGGAATCTGACCTACTTGGCACTTATTATCACACATGCAGTAATTCAGGAGGTCCACATTTCCCACTGGGAATATCCGCAACGGGATCAGGTTATGACTAACCGGGATCCTGTACATGTATAATGAATGTGTATCTGGGTTTCCAGCAGATTCAGTGGATCCTTGCACGTATAAAAGAGACAACTCTACACAGCACATGTGTAAAATGTATTGTCCTGCATGTGTTTCGATCCTAAACACAAACGAAAAACCCGTTCCCTGTCCCATACTTGTGACGGGTGTAGCTCTAAACATGTTTATGAGTTTAGACGTGCTTAGGCTTCCACGTATTGTACAAGATTCGCTATAAGTCCCGGGAGTATACATTATACAAGCGCACATGAATCTGATTGGCACATCTAATTTAGATACATACACATGAAAAAAAAGTATCGCAAACCCCACATTTTTCATAGCATCTATATGTTGCCATTAGCAGTTGCAAAGAAACGTATCCAAATCTGAATTTAACATACTAGCTGGAAAAACTGATCCCCAAGGAATAATTAAACAGCAAACCAAAACTACAAAAAGACCAGAAAACTGTAGTTTGATCACTGAAGCAAACAGGCAAACAAATGACTAATTTTGTAGCGTTGATAACGATGGTTGTGTGATGTCAATCAGTGCGGTAATGTTCAGGATTTTGACATACAATCCTCAGGAAATTTCATACGAACAGCCGAGCACAATATCAATATCTGGTGTCACCACCGCCAACTGCAATAACATCCGTGACCCTCATCATTGAATGTGATATTGAGGTATTGCGTTCCATTCTTGATGGTTAGGTGTGGTGATGGGGGTGGTGATGAGGGGTGTTTCCATATGTCAACATTTAATACTATAGGATCTCTCCGACATATTCTGCGAGCCAAGCCATGCTCTATAGGACTTGTTCATGCAACCGGGAGAGACATGCCCCATGGGATATATTTATGTGACCGGAAGAGTATAAAAACCAGTCATGTCTTAATGGTCAATAGCTGGTGCTGTTAAATTTGTCATCTCGTCATTCGTCCAGTCGTATATCAGATGGTAGTTAGTCTCACAGTCCCCAAACCACAATATTTTCCCTACTGCACCAGCCTCTCTGCAATGTCAAAGCCCTATAAAAGAAGCAAGTCTAGATTTCCCTTACATTACCCAACTCACTGGGGCTCCTTTTCAATCAAAATGGGTGGATTTGTTATTGTCAATATCCATGGGAATGGGTGGGTGGATGCGTGGGTGGGTGGGGAGGGGTGTTGTTCATGTTGAAGGCCCGCGTTCAATTCCCCACATGGGCAGTGTGTGAAGACCACATTCCTGAATTATCGCTGAATTATTGCTGAAAGCGGCGTTAAATAATAAACTCTCTCACTCTAATCAGCTGGATTTGCTCGCACATACGGTAACATATCCGCCTATACAGGCTTATAACAGACAGACAGACACTATAACAGGTCATATACGGCTTTATGGACCATTTTACAGTTACGATATGATGTGTATAAAATGTCACGTGAATACACATTGAAAATGTTATCTGAAATCAAATATATGTGGAAGATATTTAATACATGAAATTCATGTTCAATAAAACCCAATTTACATTTTGCATATTTATTTAGATCAGTATCGCCTTGTTTATACATTCTGGAAAAATGACATTAAAATTGTGTAGAGAAAGATTAAATTACATATGGCTCTTATCAAATCCTTATTTTCTAATATTTCTCTGGTTCTATAACTGACTTAATCGAATTATAATGACATAAAAAGGGTGAAGATGAAATGCTGCTGTGCCACTTTTGATAATACACATCTTGTAATATTTGTTTAAATGAAAATAGAAATAACTCTTCATCCCCAAAGTCTTGTGCTATCCAGACAAAGGAATACCCACAAGTAAACAGCAAAGATCTTACATTAAACCCAGTTACAACTGGTCTTACAAATCATCAAGAGTTTTAAATAGATTATAGCAGTGATAAGGATTTACACCAATATTTGACCACTCTAGCTCGGCTGGCAATGAAAAGAAGAGTACGTCCTGTACCGCCTAAAATGGCCTTATTTGACGCAAACTTCCCACCCTTTAGAAAGCGTTTAAAATGAGATAATTTGACTCTCTCTATTGCCTCACACATCTCTGCCACATATAACAACATTGGCGCAATTTCACTATCACACTGTAGACATACTGTAGAAAATGGAACATTTACAAGTTTTGAAAAGTGTCTACAAGATACTTACCATGATAATCTAGAAGACATAACTAATCCTAAATACTTATAATATGTCTTAAGTTCTAAAGGAACAGTGTCAAATGCCTAGTGTTCATGCTTAGCTATTTTACCACCATTTCTAAATACAATGACATTTGTGTTTATGAGTTGACATATAAACCCCATTTCGTACAAAGGATGACAGTACATTTAACTGCTTCTCAGGCCATTAACAGTATATGAAAACTTGACATCATCAACAAAAAGAAGTAACATTAAATCAACAAAATATCCAGTGTTACAAATACACCACAATTACATTCTTTATATACTTCTGTTACAAATTCATTAATGAAAAGGATAAAGAAAGCTGGGCTTGATATGCAACCCTGTCTCACACCACTAGTAGTGGAAAATCCCTCTGTTCTACCAGATGAAGTTTTAATGCAAGTTTTTAAAGAAGAATACATATTACGAATGACGTTAAACATTTTTTCCAAGACAACCTTTAGTAAGCAGTACATATAACAATTTCTTTCTATCAACGTAATCAAAAGCTTTCTTATGAATCGATAAAAGCGCTAACATAAATAATATTTTGAACACAATGTTTGCATTGTGAACAGATCATCAACTGTTGAGTAATACTGACGGAAACCAGCTTGACATTCTGCTAGAAGATCATTGACATTCTGATAGAAGATCATTTATATCTAACAAAATTCTTAGGCGCTTGTTCTATAACGATAGTGAACAATGTACCCGTGACATTCAGAATAGAAAGACCTTTATAATTGTGGGGGTCAGAACATTTACGCGACTCAAACAACGGCAAAATCACACCTATATTCCATTATTATGGAAAATCGCCAGTATTTAAGACTCGGTTAAAAAGAAGTTTCAAATAAAGTGCAACGCGGTCAGTAACGGTCAGTTATGAAACAGTGCAAGTTGTCACTAGCCAGGCACTAAATGATAAGTAAATACTGTATCCATACAATGATACATTGTATGGCACACAGAAATATGTCACTTTTATAACTGTATATGTTGAGGCATTAATCATTGCTGACTTGCTTCGGCGTCTCACAGCACCGTATTTGAGAAGACATCTTGAGGTGCACCCACATCGACCTTTCAAAATGGGTGTCAGAATAGTTTACGATATTACACAATATCTTGTACCGTGTGTTTTGGCGGACTTTGTCATTCCTTTTTCCAGATATGACGGATGTCTGGACCTGTGCGTGGGTTGTCCTTAGTGTCGCTGTTCTGTGGGTGATATTCCGCTGGGTCGTTGCTGTCACGCCCATGGACACCAAGGTGATGAGGACGGTGTCTGCGTTCTGGACCTACCAGGCTGATTCCAGTGAATGCCAGTCTCTAGTGTCTGAGGGGGACAACCGCATCACATCACCATATGAAATGTTAAATTGCTCCAAAAACCCCTTCTTGTCCGTGAACGACACAAATCCACTTCTGAAAAAAGAACATGAACGGTACAGAAAAAGACGCGGGAAAATGACGGACGTGAAATCAGAAAACAATAACACGGAGGTGACAAGAGCAGACGACAAATTGGAAGACAGTGCCGGTGTTACAACAGCAGACACTGACCAGAATGGGGACCTCCCTGACACGGGTCTGTTCATCACATATCACGATAACGCGGGGAAACAGAGGATAAAGACAATAGAGATAACGGAGTCTCAATGTAAGAAATTTGCGGATAGCCGTCGAAGGCGCAAGAAAGGCGACATTGCACCCTGAAATTCTTGTGCGTGAAATTGGTCATGAAGAGGAAGTGTTGGTCAAATCTTTGATAACGTTGTCGTGTATTTGGTTAGGGCAAATGTACATGTTTTCAATATATGTAGATATGCAGATAACCCGATCGATTGATGAATACGTGTCCTCCTCCTGATCTTCGACTACCTGTGAAAATCCGTGTTCTTCAGTAATCCATGATTATCGCAGGAGGCGACGAAGGGGATCAGGTGGTCAGGTTCGCTGACTTGGTTTCACACACGTCATCATTGGTTTCTTGATTAGGGTAACTTTCTTTTTGTTAATTTAGAAAACAAAAATCAAGATTCAGATAAGTTTGGTGACTTTGGTTTTGTATTATTTACACTGTCCATTAACATTATTAGAAAATGTGCTGTAGTATCTTTGTTCTGTTTTGGTAACACTTATTAAACGATCTGTTTCAACAGAAATATCGAGATTGAAAAAGACGTACTTGTTATCTGTAGGTACTTTACCTAAGTGCAAATTCGTTTGTGACAGACCTGGCGTCAGTGTGATATGAAATGTTCAAACACGACCTTTAAAAACTTCATCCATCTGATAACGTGCGCAAATAATGTAATTAAGCTTGGAAGATGTGATTAATAAACGTTATCTTTAATTTTTGTTCAAAGATAAAAATCAAGTTGCTATTCAATTGACATTACCAGATTAAATATTACATTCCAAAGGGGTTTGGGATTAATTTGTCCTGAGGTTTAACCTCTAAATTAATTTGTTTTAGGCGTGTTACCGGTCCGAGCAACAAATAAACAAATCCCATGGGTGCTTATACAGATTCGATAATATTCACTTTTCTTGTATTCTGTTTTATTTTCAAAATGCACATTTCCATGTACATTTAACTTCAGTTGAAGCTCGCGTGTGTACGCTAATTATGACGATGTTTGTAAGAAACGGTTACACCAAGCTGCAGTTTCATCTCGTTTGAGCTGATGCACAAAGGCATGCGAAGATCCGGGTTAGAATTAATCTTCAGTAACCCGTGGTTGTCGTAAGAGGCGTCTAACGGGGTCGGGTGGTCAGGATCACTGACATGGTTGACACAGGTCATCCTATCCTGCCGTATTGCTTGGACTCGATTATTTAAGATCCCAGCCACACAGCTAGAATACGGAGTGCGGCGTAAACCTAAGCTAGGATGTAGGCCCTAATCAGGAATGTAAGCCCTGGATCAGACAAACCCAGGATGTAGGAGGATCAGACAAAAACAGAGTGGCTGGATCAGATAGACACAAGAAGAAGAGACTGTATCAGACCAAAGCGGGAAGTAAGGGCTGGGTCAGACAAACCCTAGATATAGGGGCTGGGATCAGACAAACCCTGGATGTAGGGTTGGATTGAGTTTGTATTGTCCTGACACTTGTACATGACACCAAAGAGGGTGGATGTTTGGCCTGTTTCAGGACGACAACGCCACAGCCCGATCAATGACCGTGATATTTCGTGATTCTCACTGGTTGGCTATCGCTTGTGCGTTTGTGTGTTGTAGGGCATGCCAAACCGTGGCATTACAGTCTAACAGCGTTATAGTGGTCAGACACCCGATCGCAGTCAGACTGGACTCTGTCACTTTACAAAATAAGTCATCATTGTGTTCAAAATGCATTCTTAGCGTCGATAAAGTTTTTTTAAACTTTAATGTAATGTTTAATATTAAGTTTAATATAATGTTTAACATTAAGTTTCATATAATGTTGAATGTTAACTTTAATATAATGTGATATGGAATACGAACTAGTCCTTTTTGCAGAAATGTAAATACACATGTCTAGTGGAGTACTCACCTATAAACAAATAAAAACTTGGGTGGTGGCCTTTGTATTTGCCTTAGTTTGATTTGTATTTGAACGTATTAAAGGTTCGTCACAGACTAATAGAATTCCTAGTAGCGATTATGAAATGCTTTTTAGACCTACAAAGAATATTAAAATCTTTTCCTTGTCGTAAAACGTTACCATAGGACCTTGACCTTTGACAGAGGTGAGGCAGTACATGATATAGAATATTATATCCTTTAGTTTAGCTATAAAGTGTAGCTGCAAGATTGTTAACAACTGGTACATAATCAATGACTACTCCAATCTCTGGCAAGTTTCAGATTACACATTTATGGTGCTAACGACGTTGTCGATGCAGGCATACTGCGAAGCATGTCGCAAAACAGCTGCATGTTAGATAGGGTTCCCTTAGCCTCGAGTGAGGGAGTGAGGGAGTGTAGTTTTGCGCCAAACTCAACAATATTCCCGCTATATGCCGGCGGTCTGTAAATATCGAGTTGGACCATACAATCCAGTGATCAACTGCATGAGCATCGACATGTGTCAACCATGTCAGAGAGCCTGATCACCCCTATCCCGTTAGTCGCGCGTTACGACAAACATGGGTTACTGAAGATCAGGCTAGCTATTCTCGAAACGTTCGTAGCTGTACGAACTTTTTAAAGCCCATTCTTAACACATAGGTTACGAAAAAAGTTAAGAATTCTTAGGGTTACGAACGTTTCGAGAAGAAGGGCCCAGTATTGCAACCCGGACGATGGGTCTCCCTTAACCTCGAATCCTTTTTAGTCCTTTATAAGGTGGTCATACAAAGTGTATCTTTTCGCACTCGGTGATATTCCCGCTGTATGATGGTGGCTGTAAATAGTCGAATCTGGATCAGACGAACTAGTAGTCGGGCTACAGTGACAGGCAATGATTTAGTCGCTGATTCTGTAGATTTTCATCGCGTTACCTCTGAAAACACAGTTTCTAGGGAATCTAATGACATGTTATATATATTTAGGTCTAAAACAAATTAGTAGAAGCGGTAGAGGTAGCCCACCGCTTAGTGTGTTTGTCCGTCCAGTCGGAGACGTGATTTCGACTCTCCTCAGCGTTGCAAGCTGTGAGGACCATTGCTAGTGTTCGTCGATATGACTGAGATATTACTAAAAGTGGAGTATAGCAATTTATGTTTTTCCAGAACTCTGTATGTATCAACAAAAGCTCTAGATCATGCAGCTATCGCGAGTACAAGAGAGTATCAGTGACAGGCTGTATTACAGTAGAACGTGTGACTAGACAGCCTACAGGGAAGTATCTGCGACTTGGAGGACTACAGCAGAACGTGTGACTAGACGGCCTACAGGGAAGTATATGCGACTTGGAGGACTACAGCAGAACGTGTGACTAGACAGCCTACAGGGAAGTATCTGCGACTTGGAGGACTACAGCAGAACGTGTGACTGGACAGCCTACAGGGAAGTATCTGCGACTTGGAGGACTACAGCAGAACGTGTGACTAGACAGCCTACAGGGAAGTATCTGCGACTTGGAGGACTACAGCAGAACGTGTGACTGGACAGCCTACAGGGAAGTATCTGCGACTTGGAGGACTACAGCAGAACGTGTGACTGGACAGCCTACAGGGAAGTATCTGCGACTTGGAGGACTACAGTAGAACGTGTGACTGGACAGCCTACAGGGAAGTATCTGCGACTTGTGACTAGACAGCCTACAGGAGAGTATCAGTGACCAGCTGTATTTCAGCAGAAAATGACACTAGACGGAGTAAGGAGAGTATTTGTGACTAGCTGTATTGTTACAAAACATGTGACTAGACGACATACATGACATATGACTAGACGGCCTACAGGAGAATATTGGTGGCTAGCCATTCAACAAGAGCACATGGCTGATATGTTCCAATCCTTCCAACAGGAAGTAATATGAATCATACCACCGTGAATTAATGACCTTGTATTATTACCGGGTTCATGCACTTTCCGTCTTTCCTTTTGCTATCAGATTTCAGTTGATCTATCCACAGAAATATCACTGACACACAATAGGCTCACCATGACAAACTACTCAAGCTATTTGCAACCATTTTCTCCCAAATTAATTTAATAAATACGCAACGATAAAAATATTAAACACATTAACGTATACCACTGTACCTGCATATCTAGCAACACGCCATCCACTACCTGCATATCTAGCAACACGCCATCCACTACCTGCATATCTAGCAATACGCCATCCACTACCTGCATATCTCCCTACACACCATCCAATACCTGTATATCTAGCAACATGTCATCCGCTACCTGCACATCTCCCTACATGCCATCAACTACCTGCACATCTCCTTGCATGCCATCCACTACCTTCACATTTCCCTACATGCCATCCACTACCTGCACATATCCCTGCATGCCATCCACTACCTGCAATCTCCCTACATGCCATCCACTACCTGCACATCTTCCAACATGCCATCCACTACCTTCACATTTCCCTACATTTGGACACCTGAATAAAAACATTTAACAAACGATAACTTTTTTGTCATTTTTCGCTGTTTTCATCAGTGGTCTACTGTCAGACCACTGCTGGTGGAACAGCCAGGTGTACATGTTGCACCTGGGAAAGCCAAATTTCACAAGCCATGCTTGTCTGACAAATCATCAGAATTGGTCTGTCAATTTCATGTGATTGCGCAAAATCTATTATTTAGACCCGTGCAAACATATACCTAGGCTCTTGATGCTATGTGAGAGAATGTGTACTGTAACCATCTTGCCAGTAGTCCTCCCCACTCATGTTCATGAAGCAGGTGATGTTGAGAGACAGACATGAGGGAGACATCACATTGATGCAAGCCATGCCACCTTTGGTGCAGTCTCCAGTCATTCACCAACATATGCGTGTTGGTATTGGATTAATAAAGGCAAGATAGCCTTTTGTTCCCTGTTCACAATGTACTGGACCTGTTTCACTGTTGACACCATTACATGATAATTACAGACAGTGCTAAACAGGGATAGTTTACACCTGTGGGTTAAGTAGTCTGCTTCAGCATGTCTGTCAGCAATAGTGGGTGGGGTAGCCTGTTGTTTCAGTGTTTGCTTGTCACACTGAAGACTGAGGTTTGATATCCCACATGGGTAGAATGTTTCTAGATCATTTCTGGTGCCCTCGCTGGCATTTTGATGGAATATTCATAAACATGGCATAAAACCATAATCATTCACTCTTTGAGCAGTAATGCTGAATGATACTGAGAAAGACCAAGTATTGTCTAATGCTTGATTGTGACATAAACCTGTGACCTCAGCGCAAATGTTGACTGACAACTTGTTACACCACCAGACACAAGGCTTGAATGAAACTCAGTGCTTGTCACCAAGACACTGTTCACCATAATGACCACATGAAGAGTTCCCACTTTGTCTGCAAAACTACAAAAACTTGGAGTACCGTCAAAGGACAAATTCGATACCAGAGATAGCTATCCCTAGGATCGCCAATAGGCAATCATCCCTTAGGTTCATCACAGTGTTTGATTTCATAGTGTCTAACAATTAATATTTCAAAAGACAGCTTGATGAGAAAGATATTCCTGGAGCCCCTGGTAGAGTTAGATGTAAGTAGCACAAGACAAAAAAATCACCAGAGACTGACAATTCACAAAAAACCTGTGAAGGCAGCCAGAAGTAAATGACCTGCACTGTTACATAACTGTTCACTAACTAACGCTGAGTAGTATACCAGGTTTGTTTATCATGGAATCACTTAGTTTGAATATAAATTATGAAAAAGACGAATACTGAAATTTGCACTTCATGATGCAAGGGAGATTAACTCAAGTAACCACATGCCCCTTAATTCCATCAAAAATAACAAAACCAATTAGCATAATTAAACATTTATTGATATGTTGCACCAAGAATTTTGTATTAAACAAGACCTTGTGAAATGGCATAAAAATCTACTTTGACACATTAACCTTAAAGCAGAGTAATAAAATATGTTTCCTTTCCAAGAGAGTTTGAGACAATGGACCAGACACTAAATAGGCTGTACAAAGTTACAACCAACCTCCACAATACGCCTGATGTTCAAAAAGTAAGTGCTGCAAAGGACAAATATATGTGCAAGTTTGACACATTAAAAATTGTTTACAATTATGTAGATCTCTGCATGCAAAAACTTTCAAAATTGATGAACTAAATTTTAACAAGGCATACACACTTCCATCAATACAATTAAACTTGCACTCAACTTTTATGAACACAATGACAAGCCAAGGAAGTTCCATCTTCCATGCCCAGTGTCCTCAAAATCTCCCAATTATTTTCTTTCTGATGAGGAAGGGTAATCTGATCCCAATGATTGTCAAAGGGTGCTTGAAATGGAAAGGGTTTCAAGGGTAGAAAATCCATTTAGGTGTAACCTACCTCAACACAATGACTGAAGAGGCACTTATCTGAAATGTAGGAGACAATTGATGCTTAACACTGCATTGTAGCCAAGTTGTTTCCTAACTAGAGTTGAGTAGTATGATCCATGATGACAGGCGAAGGTACGTAGCCATTGCAAGATTCCTCCCATCCTCCACTGTCACTCACAAATATACATGTCAACAAAACAAAGGAACAAATGAAAGGTCACAGCAGATATTTCTTTTCTTACATCAAATTAAATTCCCTGCCATTGATTTGTAGTTTCAAATCCCCACTGAATAGGCGAAGATAAATTATACACAACAGTATACCTTTGAAAACTAGTGCAGGTAGACTTTTTTAATGAAGAAAAGACGCATTATATCTTGTAAATATTTCAATGATAGCCATTATCAACAATTTGTCTTCTTGTTTTAAGAGAATTTGTCATCCAAGAATAATTCCTGATGCCTGACCATCGAGAATGCCAAATTGTTGACACCAGAACTACATCACTTGTCAAAATATCTTGATATGCGGGAATGAAACAATACCAAAGACCCCAGTCTTTTCTTAAGAACAAAAATCTACAAGATACAGTAACCTATGTTCATAACAAACTCATAGTGAGTGAGTGAGTGAGTGGGCTAGTGACTTGGGTTAATGTCACTTTTAGCAATGTTCCAGCAATATCACGGGGCAGGACACCAGAAATGGGCTTCACACATTGTACCTATGTGGGGAACTGAATCCAGGTCATTGTCGTGATGATTAAACGCTTTAACCACTAGGCTACCCCACAGCCCCGACTGACCCATATAATAAACTGGTTTTGTTTACATGCCAGCATTTTTCAGGCATACATTAGTCAAAATGTGCATAACCCAAACTAGACTTAGTGGTCTGATCAAGTACATTGTAACTGCAGTTTACTGGACAATGTTTGAAGTGAAGGCATTTCCCGTATGGTAAGGTTTCACCTAAAATAAATGTTTTACAAGACATGTCAAACACACTACACTAGAGTCCTAATCATGTACATAGGTAAATACAAGATGAAAAATGAGAGCGGACACGCTTTCCAGACATGAGACCCTGGTGTTAACTTCTATTCCTTCTTTTGGGGAAATGTTATGCTGATATTAAAAAAAAACCCCATGATCAGTACTTCTAAATGCCCTTAAGTCTGAAGTTCTGACACAGGACATTATTAGATGTCCCAGTTTGATGAAAGCACATCATGGCACAGTTCAGAAATAGGACAAAATCGCAGTTTAGATAGAAAAGTACTCAATGACTGGGAAGATGAGGTGTTGGGGAATTGGGATGGTTTGGGTGACAGGTGACCACATTAGGCAGATGAGTTCACAGAATGTACAAGGAAAGAATCCATGGACTGTGATGTTTGTCTGGTTTGGGTGTCAGGTGACCACATTAGCAGACAAGTTCACAGAATGTACAAATAAAGAATCCATGAACTGTTATGTGTTGATGATGGGCATTCAAGCATTGGTGACACTGGCAGACATCCATTTCAATAAATCAGTTTGGGTTGAGGATTGGAAGAATACAAGAGTTTTGAAAGACCATACGATACAACAGTAAATTATACAATGCTCTGTTGCCTTTATTGTGGTCGGCCGATAAACTAACTGGTGACAGAAATGTCTGTTCTGTCAATTACATGGATAGCATTATCAGTCTCATTAAAACAATTTCCTCTAGACATCATCAAGCATAACGAAATATTCCATAACAGATGAAAAACACCCACTTCAAAGCATGATGGTTCCCTATACACTGTTATGCTACTTTCTTATCAATGGTGTAAAAAAGCAATGAAGAACCTAAAGCCCTTGCAACACACAATTAATTGTAAAGTAATTGAGTCATGTTGAAAGTAACCCACTGGAGTGCTTTTTCCATACCTGAAGCAACACTAGGACTGTTTTCATCTCATACTGACACTGACCAGGAACGTGATCACTGCACTTCAACGTTCAAGATCAGGTCAAAGTAATGTACCTCATGAGCAACAAATGGGAAGGAAAAAGTCAAATTGTTCATATCTCATTTAAAGAATTGACTGGAATTAATTGGGAATCCACATATTTGTGATCCATGTCATTGTACGTCTTTCATCCCTTGTGACATCATAAATTACTTCCAAACAATACTGAACAATACATCCAACAATGGTTTCCAAACAAATTGATGAGAATTTATTTGCTATATCATAACAGCCATCACAGGAAGCCTTGAGACACTGCTTAACCAGTGTTATTTTACATTCTCTTCTATCTTTGCAATGAGTTCTTCAGCATCCTCGGATGTCTTCACACGCAGAAGGATTGGACATGGCTTGTCACTGGCTGCTTTGGGGTCAAAGGGCGGGTTAGGGATGCACACAAAGAATACATTATTCTTTCCTTGCTTCTTGACGGTCATCTGTTCCGACATGAAAATATTCAGCATGATGTTTCCTGCAAAAGAAGACAAAACATGGTTCAATGACTGACAAAACATTGTACTAAACTTTAGAAATTCTTGCCTTTGAAATGACGTATGATATGGTTAAAAAGAATGCAGGTTTCATTCTATCCAGTATCAGCTATCCCTGTAGATACCTATCTATATTCATCTCAGTACAGAGACAGTGTGACCAGTTGAGGGACAACATCTTGAATGTGGAACACCAGCTGATCATACTGATCAATCATCCATGTCACCTGACCAAAATCCACATCATCTGATAAACGATCCATATCATCTGGATAACCATCCACACTATATAATCAACGACTGATGTCACCTGGCCAACCATACACACCATCTGATCAACCATCCATATCACCTGGCCAACCATACACCCCATCCTGTCAACCGTGCATGTCACCTGGCCAACCATCCACACCATCCTGTCAACTATCCATGTCCCCTGGCCAACCATCCACACCATCCTGTCAACTATCCATGTCCCCTGGACAACCATCCACACCATCCTGTCAACTATCCATGTCCCCTGGCCAACCATCCACACCATCCTGTCAACTATCCATGTCCCCTGGCCAACCATCGACACCATCCTGTCAAGTATCCATGTCCCCTGGCCAACCATCGACACCATCCTGTCAAGTATCCATGTCCCCTGGCCAACCATCCACACCATTATGTCAAGTATCCATGTCCCCTGGCCAACCATCGACACCATCCTGTCAAGTATCCATGTCCCCTGGCCAACCATCCACACCATCCTGTCAACTATCCATGTCCCCTGGCCAACCATCGACACCATCCTGTCAAGTATCCATGTCCCCTGGCCAACCATCCACACCATCCTGTCAAGTATCCATGTCCCCTGGCCAACCATCGACACCATCCTGTCAAGTATCCATGTCCCCTGGCCAACCATCAACACCATCCTGTCAAGTATCCATGTCCCCTGGCCAACCATCGACACCATCCTGTCAAGTATCCATGTCCCCTGGCCAACCATCCACACCATCCTGTCAAGTATCCATGTCCCCTGGCCAACCATCCACACCATACTGTCAAGTATCCATGTCCCCTGGCCAACCATCCACACCATCCTGTCAAGTATCCATGTCCCCTGGCCAACCATCCACACCATCCTGTCAAGTATCCATGTCCCCTGGCCAACCATCCACACCATCCTGTCAAGTATCCATGTCCCCTGGCCAACCATCCACACCATTATGTCAATCATCCATCTCACATAGTGTGGGGTTGTCAGACATGGAGAGAGAGAGAGAGGTATATATTTCAAAGATCCATGACAAATGTTAATAGAAACTCAACTCCACTGAGAGAGTGGTGTGTGTCATGTCTTGACTATGCTATCACTTACAAATCATTCACAACACAGATACTACTTGGACACACGTTATTCCTAAGCACAAGAATCCATGCTTTGTGTGCCTCCATGCTGCTACTGACGAGGTGACAAACTCAGAATTCGTACCTAGGTTAGTGTCAGCTCGGATGACCAGCTGCAACTTGTCATTGACCATTTTGAGATGCAGGTTACCAACACCACGCTCCACCCACTTCTCATCCTTCTGGTAGAACAGCTTACACCTGTAGGACAGACACACTCTCAGTTGTATACTTCTCTCAAGTGTAATACAGCCTAATGCATGCCTGTTTATAGCAGAGTCGTGTGAGCTGTCAGGCGAGGGATGACACTACTATAAAATGGGCATCAATCAGACCACATTACGTGTGGGGAAAGCATACAAACATATGTATCTTACCACCATGTTAAATGTATTTGTCTGAGTGGCATTCTAGATGTCTGTAAAGACATCTATGGATGATTAACTTCTTTATTTCAACAAAGAAGACATTTCAGTATAGTTTCTTATACCATAACCTTGAGAATTGTATAAGAATCTATAGCAAAATGTAATCATTGTAAAAATAAAGTAGTTGATCATCCATAAATTTGTGTCATTTCTATGTTAAATGTACAAAATATTTCATTTTCTTTTGAAGATTGCTATACAGCATCTCTGTGGAGCGTTTTTGTGGTTACCATGGCAGCAGTTCATATTTTACCCCAGTTGTCACCATCCTTGGGACCTATTCTACTGGAAAACCAAGCTGGTCTTAGGACCTATTTACTGCAGAAATTCATACAGATGGGGGACATCACATTGATGCAAGCAGGTGATGGTGCTGCTCACCTCTTGGTGTAGAATGCATCTGACTCCTTGACTTCAGTCACCTCAACAGTAGGAGGAACATACTCTTCTTCATCACCACCTGCAATAGGGGAAATATGCTATAGTGACACCTGCACCCATCAAGATCCTGGATAGAGAGAGTGAGTGAGCTTTCATTTATGCTGCTTTTAGCAATATTCCAGCAAACGTCATGGCTGGGTACACTCATAAAAATATAATACAGTACTTATTTACAGTAAAACACATTGCAATCATGAGCAGGGGAGAGAAAGGCAACATGCAGCTTAGAAACAAAAGAAGTTATGATATGCAGAAACTACTGGTACAAGGATATGCGAGGTTGGTGGTTTCTATGTCTACCGTGGAACTACTGTTTAGAAATGAGACTTTTCACGAGTCAAAATTCAACATAAGATGCACTGGGCTTTATAAGGGTATTCAAACAATTGAAAATGAAAACTACCAACTTGAACAATGCAAATGTCACATCAGCGTAACTCTCTTGAAATTAGCACCTCTCAGGAATATTATGAAGATAGCAAGAACTGGAGTTAAGACCACCTTGTGTAATTGCACTTCCTTTTATCCATTTAATGCATTGCAGAAACTGTAGCTGAAAAGAGGTAAGAGCTCTCAACCGTAGTAAAACGTATCTGCCTTGCAGCCAATTTTAAGAAGACATCTGAATATTGGTGTTGTGTCTGACACTGATGAGATAGGAAGGCAGTGAACATTTGTAATACTGGTCTAATACCACCACTGAGCAACATCAGTAACCTCAGTTACCCAACCCAGAGAAAGAACTCATCACGCCTTCCTTCCGCATGGCAAGAAGGTGCACATGCAACTGAACTCTTGATTACCACTTAGGGACACATAACTCTGACTCTGAGAAGATGCCTCCTACCTGCAGTAATGTCAGTCTTGGGAAGTGAGTTGGATGATGCTTGTGATCCGAAGGAGAAGCCTCCCATT
This sequence comes from Haliotis asinina, assembly GCF_037392515.1. Taxonomy (NCBI): domain Eukaryota; kingdom Metazoa; phylum Mollusca; class Gastropoda; order Lepetellida; family Haliotidae; genus Haliotis; species Haliotis asinina. The sequence continues at coordinate 34,970,058 of NC_090293.1, read as the reverse complement.
GAGGCACTGCTATTCTTGGTGAAACTGAACCCAAAGCCGCCATTCCCTGAAGCAGAGCCTCCGAAGCTGCTGCCAGTAGAACTCAACTGTCCAAAGCCGTTGCTGGGAAACTTGAACCCTCCAGATGGTGCACCTGCCAAATTGTTCATGGGAACATTATCTGTCAAATATATAACGTTTCAAAGCATGTACACTATGTACACAAGGAATCAAGACAACATTCAACCTATATTTGCTGAGTCTTCTATCCACCCTGAGCCCACTGACCCACCATACAAACCTCCTACTTCCTTACAAATCCACCACTCCAAAAAACAGAAGTTGATATGAGCAATGCACATACAGTCGAAGCTGTGTAAACCGGTTTTCGCTGATGCCTGAAGAAATAATCCAGTCTAGAGAATGTGCCGGATTGTAGAGCTGATGATAAATGTACAAGCCACAGATGGAATTGAGATTTTATGCCAGTGCTGACAACTTGCCGGATTGGAAACAGGCCAGTTTTGACAGCTTCTGCTGTAACATATTTTCACTGAAGTCTAACCATTAAATTTATGCACATTACCCCATCTTTATGACTGACTTCAATACACCTATAAATATAAAAAAGACAGTCCCACCCCAACATTTGCAGCCAAGTTGAAAAAGATCATTAACAAGCTTAACAACATTACTGCCAGTCCTGTCACTAGTGTACAGTTTCCTGTGTTAGTATCTTCACCTGTTTCCTCTTTTGTCTCCTTGGCAGGCTTTTCCTCCTCAGCAGAGTCAGAGCTGGGATTCCCAGACTTCTTCTTCTCTTTCTCCAGTTCCTCCAAATGTTTCTCATAATCCTTGAATATTGGAGTCAATATACAGAAGGGGTTCTTGTCTACATGCTGCTGAATCCAAGTCACCACACTCTGGTTCAAACTCTTCAAGTTCATTAAGAATTCTGATTCTGATTTACTGCCACCATTCTCACTTTTACCTGAATCACTTGCTCCTGAATTTGAACCATTTTTGTCTTTATCTGTTAAGAGACTTCCACCAAAACTTGGAGTGGATGCCTTCGACTTGAATCCCGCGAATCCTGTAAACACACTGGCTCCACCCTCCTAGAAACAAATCATCATTGCTATTAACAAAGAAACTTATGGATGCTACATCTGGTCAAAGGGAGATAAATCTGCCAAGCAACATGCCATGACTTTCAGCAGCAGGTCTAATGATGACAATAACATAACTAAGACTGTGTCTGGCCTTCCAGTAGCGGAGACCCTTGACCATATCAGCTGGCTGGGCAACAGATATCAAACTGAGGTTCACTTAACCAATATAATATATCTGAAGAATACATACACAATGAACAGGGAATTCAGATACAATATCATTCTTTCAAAGAGTTAATTTGAAGAAAATGCTAAGTATTACAGTCAGATATTATCAGTGGCTATCAGAAAATGGTTGACAATGCTAATATAATTTACTATTTTAAAACAAGTGAATAAGCGTAAGCTGATCTTCCTTCTAATTTTTGGAACTAAATTATGCACATGATGGAGGTAGATGTTGTTTTCTGCCTTAAAGTCAGCAATTGACATGATTCAGAGAAACCTGTAACAAGCTGCGTGAGCATACAGAACAAATGTATTTGAAAGTCACTTCTACGTCATTTATTGAAGGTAAATTTAAGAACAAGTTTTACATGCAGTCTTGTAACAGCATACCAAAGTCTTGTATAAACTGGACTGAACAATCTGAGATACAGAGGGTAAGATCAAACAAATAATCTAAGATATATAGTACAGTGATCACTTGAGGTCAAAAGGGCTGCAATGTATAAACTAATCAAAAATAGTTTGGCATTCACACTGGAATACTTTCGGAAGCCATGACCCATAGATACAGCCACTGAAGACTTTGGATGGGTGAACACAGATGGATGGCAATACAACTTAATTGCACCTTCACTGCTGTTCACCATTGTACTGTCAGCAAAACTATCTACTATACTAAACCTATTTTGAACAAAATCACAATAGCTCATTTTGGAAAACAGTGAGAAAAGTGTGATAATTCAGTGATTATCTCTCTTTGTTAAACACTTACACTTCCAGCATCTATCCCTCGCCTCTTGGCTTTCTTTATCTGTCTGGTTTTTAGGACATCCTCAGATGCCTGGATGAATTCTCCAGCCTGCAAAGACAAACTCAACAATTAATTTGTTGTGGTTCCCTCTTGCAACACCACAGGTTTGACATACTGACTTGACTCAACGACCTATCCAGGGATACTGTCCTTGGCCCGGTTGTTCAAAAGCCTGTTACATTTTAATGAACCGGCATGTTAATGTTAAGAGAATGAAAGCGTGTTGCTCTTAGCTCTGTTGACTCTTAATGGCTCATTAGGAACATGTTAACTTAATGTCATGAGATGGGTACATTTGCTCACTAATGTTACCAGTAGCATATGTTCAAGACCCTGCATGCATGGTGACAAAATGGCAACCTAATGCAGCATTTATTAACATTAGACCACAAAGAATACCTAAGGAATTCAGAAAATGTTCTGTTGATTTTAATGAAGTGGAATTACACCAAAGATACAGGTTTCTGAGAGACTCCACTGACTTCAGAATATCTTTGGTCCGGATGTGGAGAGAGGTACAAAAAGAAATCATGCGCTCACGCTCGAGATGCAGCTGCTAGTCACATGGAGATTCTTGGCAAGCGGTTGTTTCCTACAGGTTGAGGGAGGCAAGGTTGGCCTTGATAAGAGTAGTTTCAAGGACATAATGTGAGAGTGAGCTCCCTTGGTATATTTGATTTAAGTAGAGTTACTGCTAATGCTGAATGAGTAGGTGCACAAATATTGTGATGAAATTTGAAATTATTTTTCCCCTCGTATATATATATGAAATTTGATATTCTTTCTTTCTCTCTCACACACACACACACACACACACACACACACGCTCTCTCCCTCTCTTTTTCTTTCTTTTAATAGGCCATATAATCAAGTTGTGTGCCAGCTGGCCAGGCTCCACCCATGACAGTCACTTATTTAGAACATCCAGTCTGACAGAAGACTTGGAAGCCAACCACAGAAGAATTTCAGAAGGGTTTGTCCTTGGAGATAGTGGATATGTATGCCAATTTGCAGTTTAAATCTAATTTGCTGCAAAGTCTGAATTACAGCTGTCAGCTATTAATTATTCCTCAAGACCAAAGTAGTTTCCCATACATCTAAATTATAATGTGATCTGTTTCTAATGCAGTGAAATATGATTATTTGTATTTCAAATTATTCAACTTTGTCCACTGAATGCTTCCGTAATACTGATGTTGTGTTTGCAGACCCTAGCTACATGTTTAATACTTTCACCACATGGGAATAATCAAGACAAATATAATGCCAGATTGTGTAGAATCAGAGTAATCACAGAGAGGACCTTTGGCCGATTAAGAAGGTTTCATGTTCTTCATGATGTATAAACATATACATCCATTTCCTCGCAAAAGATGTAAATTAAGGATAGCCCTAAAGGAAACATATTGTTCTTAGTAAGACATGTATGTCAAATGACATACATCAGTGTCTCCTGGATTCCATGGTTGCAGAAAAAATCTTGGAATTTACCTATCCATGCAGAAAAACGTCTGCTCCACGGAAAAAGCATTTTTTTTACAGAAATTTGCCACTTTTCTGCCACGGAATTTGCTTATTTAAAAAACTGAGTGAAAACAGACTGGCAGCCGAAATGAAAAGTAGAGTTAATGTCAAAAGTAGGATCAGTTATACATAAAACGAACTGACATATGTACTGTGGCAACATTTTCAAAATAATCATGATTAAAGATACTATATTAATAATGTAAGTTTTAGGCATCTTTCAAATAATATTATACGAATTTGACACTGCAATTACGTTTTCAAAATCAATCATTCTGAAATATGAAATTATTTCAGATTTGATTTAAATATGAAATTGTTATTTGCATGAAATGGGAAGTTGTTTGTCTGCATCAAAGTTACGAATTCTCAAACACAGAAAATGGTGTTGGTGCTTTGTTGTCAAACTTACTCAAGATGTGATGTGTACTGTCGACTTAACTTAATGTGTGTTTGAGAATTAAACTATGAAGGTTTGTATAATGTTTTTCTTGTTTTCCCTGAATGTTTTAACCTCAGAATGTTTGCAGAATATAGAAAAATTTGCTCAAATAAGCCGCGGAATTCTGAAAAATTTGCTGCAGAATCCAGGAGGGACTGATATATTTAAATGATAAGATTTTCAAATATAAATAGTGTCTGACTAGATATGTGACTTTTAATTTAGCTAATGATGCAATATGCCTTTGAACTTTTGCTTTAGATCCGGATGAACGTTTTAATGGTCTGCAAAATCATATTGACCTGTGCAATATTGCACAACATATCTGTCCTGTGAAATGAGGTTCTAGATGCATGTGACAGGAACAGCCACCTCCAGACCACCCCAAGGACAGAATGGCGGCAAGGCCATCAGGCATCATATAGCAAATATTTTCTTTGCTACCTACGTAAATAATAGAATACTTAATAGAACATGTTTATGCACGTTCAACATTACCTGTGTATTAACTTATAGGGCTATGTTAAAAACGTAGTTAGAAACAAGCACAACTGTTACATGTGTATGACACAAATACATTATTGTTTGTCATACTTAATACATCAAATTCTAAATGACTTGATCTTTAAGAACCAAAGTCAAAATGACACCTAACATAGTCAATGTGACCATATGTCAAAGGTGTAATTTAAGTGGATTGTCTCCCTTTGATTAAAATCAGACAAGCATGAATCATAACTTTTGACAATCCAGCTTCGCTGATTCATAACAGCAAAACAGCTCAAGTAGGACAAATATTTATTTCATTAAGTGATATTGAGGACTATTAAAATTTGACAGAGTTAATTTCTTGAAGTTTGTATATGCAGATAAATGAATGTGGAGGAGAGAATTTCATTAGATTTACCAGTTATTCCAATTAATCATTATGAATAAAATATTACACTACCAGCATGATAATTAATGGAACATAGACATCAGAAGCTGTGTGGAATTAAGGTTTATGTCAAAATCAGTTTGAGCTAGAGTCCTTGCAGCAATTCAATTTGCAGCTTCAAATTGTGTTTTTCTAACATGAAGTGATTTTCCCTCGCTCCTGCTATGACAAGGCACTACATATGGAGTACATCATCATGACTGCGTTTCGTCTTCCTGGTTTTCTTTGAATTCTTTTCACTCTGCACCTCTTCTTGATGGCGTGATGATGGAACTTTCGAAGATTTAACTGATATATCCACGGGTGATGCAGCATTCAGGATCAGATGGAATGCTTGCAAGAAATGACAATAAACCCATCACTTTCCATATCCTCAAGATTGACTGTGTCTGTAATTGACAAGTATTACCGTATCACAAAATATACTAATATAGTATTTTCTCAATATCATGTTGCATGTAACTCTTTGTTGACATTATGAAAAAGGCTTATTCAATATGAGAAACTTATTACATGTATTTACATGTGTCTGTACAGAATACATAAGATATCTGTTATAGATGTGTGTGTGTGTGTGTGTGTGTGTGTGTGTGTGTGTGTGTTATGCTAATGTAATGATTGTTCAAGCAGCACTTTCATACATTTAATAAGATTTTTTATTCAATTTAAGTGAATACATGTTTGTTTTGTGTAGAAATATACTTTCTACTTGACAGCTAATGACATATTTCCCTACTTTTGAAGAAACTGTAAAAACAGTTTCAAGTTTTTCAAATATGGTAATTCAAAATTATCATTAACTTGAAATTATAATGTAACATTCATATTTAAAAACTACATGCAATGAAGCAACCCCAAACTTTGATGAAATACAAAATGTAATTTTCTGAATAAAATTGATATTTTATACTTATCCTGACTCACGCTTAATTGCTTATCTCCTCTTCCTGGTGAAGGTACTGGAACACCTGAAATCCCTTGAAGTTCCCTTCTAAATGAAGCGGATGTAAAATTCACACTCACCCATGTATTACCTCCCTTCCTGTGCACATGGTCAGCTGATCGGCCATGATACTTCACTCTCTTCTAATGAGAATTTGTGTCTGTGAGGGTCGGTTGGGAGGGTTTTCGTCATGTGTCAGGATAAGTATAAAATATCAATTTTACTCAGATAATTACATATTTTTCTTATCCTGACTCATGCTTAATTGCTTACAGAATCCGACAGAAATGGTGGTGGGTCAGACCATGATGGATTCTGCTGTCTGTTCCAAATTATGTCCAATAATTTCCCCCCTAACGGGAACTTGTACTGGCGATAATTCAGTAATTTTCTTCTCATATTCATTGTAGATTTGGGGGGAATCAAATCCAGTCAAACTTGTCTTCCATAGAAACGTTGCCTTCAAGACAACGTACAATGTACATTTTCAAAGCTCTGACTGGACATAATGATAAATCTTGTGTATCGTGAGGTCCTAAGATTGAAGACAAGGCTGGTTGACCTGGTTGTTGATTCTTAGCTATGAAATCCCATCTCAGATCCAAATGAGCTGTTTCTTGGTGACTTGTATCAAACTTTGTTCGATTAGTCTTGAGCATGAATTTCTGACATTCTTGCAGCTGTAGCCAGGGCAAGTAAAAATGGTGTCTTTTGAGTCAACATTTCAATTGAAGTTCGGTCAAGTGGTTCATACGCATCACTTGTAAGAAGTTGGAGTACAATATTTAGGTCCCCTGCTGGAGCTCAAAATCTGTGTTGTTGATCTTACAACTTGAATGAACGTAGTAAGGCAAGAAGCTCTGGTATTTAAGTCAGCTTGGTCCCTGTTCCCAAGGTGACAACTAAGCTGAGAGCTGCTAAGTATGTAGATAATGTATAACCTTTCAGACCCTTAGAATGATGTAAATAGCATAAATAATCTGCTATTTGAGGATGCGTTGCCCTTTTCGCCAAAAATCCCTTTCTCCTGGTGTATGCCTCAAAACGTTTCCATTTGTCGTCATGAAGTGTGCGAGTGGATTTCCGTAAGGCTAAGGTGACTGATTTTGCCGAGTATCCTCTGCATTTCTAACAAGTCTTAATACGGTCCATATGTGAAGTCGAAATACCGATGGCCGTGCATTTGCTTTCTGTGTGGGTGGATGAGAAGATTCTTCCACTCTGGTAATTGTAGTGTTGGTTGGCGACACAAAGGTTGTTGTCCGTTTTATCTTGTTGCAAATAGGTCTATTTGCAGTGATCAGAAAGCTTGACTGATTAGTTGAAATGCTTCCCGATGCAGCATCCATTCTGTTGGAGATGGACGAAGAGGACGATAGGGTGTCTGCCATGACGTTGCAGACTCTTGGTATGTGACATGCTTTTACTTGAAGATCCAGACTGTTGACTAAGTTGAACAGTTGAAACGTTAGGCGTAATAGAGATAGTGATCTTGTTGACCCTTGTTTGTTTATGTAAAAAGCTACTGTTGAGTTGTCTGTGTGGATCATTAAGTTGTGTCTCAATGCTGTCAACCACTGTCATTTCCAGCTGGTTTATGTGAAGAGCCTGTTTCTCTTCGTTCCAGATTCTTGCTGCTACCTCATTTCCTAGATGAACTCCCTGTCATTGTAGAGATTCTTGTCTCTCGAGGACTAATCAGATTGAAGATCTAACGTCACCGGCTTTCGTTACAAGGCGCTGTCTCTTGGGGACCAATCAGATTGTAAACATGACGTCACTGGTGTAGCAGATAACTGATTGTCGTGAAATCTTGTTCAAACAGTGACACCCTTGCTAGCATTTAGGCTTGTCCGTAATCATGCTGTTTGGCAAACATGTGTCTCGATCAGTAAAGTCTGCAAAAACAGTTCCGCCCGTCGAAGCTGATGTAGACAAATTGTCTTTCAGGTAGATGTGTCAGAATTTTTCCACCGAAGAAAATACAGTCATCTCTTGTGATCGAAGGTGTAGTTTGCAGTGGTATGTTGCAGTCATCTTGAAGAATCTTCGTGACGTATTCATCGTTGAGAATTCCCCGCTCCTTCCAGTCGAGTTGAAGACTTTCACCCACTGGAGACGGTTGTATGTGAACGGCTGAGGGTGGAAAACTCCAGTCGTTCCGACCCTGATCTTCAATGTTTACCTGGGGACGCTCCTGTATTAAACTTCTTATGTCTTGTTCTCTGGACTCTGGAGAACTTGGACTTGTTAGTATAATGCTGACTTGTCTGTTTGAGCACTGCTGACAAGATGTCAATGGACTTGATCATCATGACTTCTTTAAAGTCTTGGGTAATTATCCTTCTTATCAATCTTGTCGAGGGAGTAGATGCAGCCCCGCAGTAGTTGAGGCGAGGTGTTCGGACATAAACTGCTGATCTTTCTTCTGAGTGATGAAAGTTGACATGAACATTCATTCTTCCTCATTTGCAGGATTGCTGAATTTGAAAGTCTAAATCGAGCCCGTCAGAATGTCCTCAATCTTGTAAGATTGTTGTGGGGACTGCTGATGATCTTGTATGCCTCGTCTACATCTAGTGCTCTGATGGAGGGTTCCACACGGTGAAGAAGGAAGCGACAAGCGTTGAAAGGTGGCATATGTTGTTGTTGAAACTTGGATGCGGACTTGAATGCCGTAGATAACTTTTTCAGAAATCGTAGAGTGCGTGTGTGCATGCACCTCTTCATCATCAGACGCGAGTGCAGGTCTACATGAATGGTCTCGCTGATTCGCAGTCGACATCGTCGACGAATGCAGTCGTCTTTCCTCTTACAACCGTCGCTCCATAAGATTCATCATCTGCGTTGTGAATTGTTGCATGAAGGCGCCTTCCTCGAATGCATGTGGTGCATGGTTTGACAACTGTGTTGAAGAGTTGTCTACGATGCCCTGAGGTTGCAGTTAACATGTAACTTCTGTCTTCACTCCATATCATCAACGGAGACCCGTAAAAAAATTGACGTTTTCTAAGGGGACGATCTCTTCCCCGAATGATTTCTTCATCAAAGAGGGATGATTCTGTAATGATCTTACAGACTTTGACTGTGACTGTGACTTCGACTTCGATGACTTAGATTTCTTGGGCAGTGACAGCCCTGCCTCAACAGGCGGTCTCTTCTGAGTCTTGAGAGAGGACTCGCCCGACCTTGGACCTCGGAGATACGTCTGGCATATCACTGGAATGAATCTCAGGATCAATAATTAAACGGCTACCCGATTTTATTTCACCAAATTTAGACATGGCTAATGTGAACCGATGTTGCTTATCTCTAGCATGTCTGTGAACAGTCTGTAAATATAATAAGAATTCTGCTTCAGACAATTTAATGCAAAAATTAAAACGAGTAGGAGCAGGAAATAGAGGTTTACAGGTCCACATGAATGCTTTCGCAGTCGACATTGTTGACGAATGCAGTCGTCTTTCCTCTCCCAACTGTCGCTCCATAAGATTCATCATCGTCGTATATGGGACCCCAGGTGTCTCCAGCCGCCCTTGTCAGGCAACAGGGCGAGAGTGAAGTATCATGGCCGATCAGCGGACTATGTGCACAGGATGGGAGGTAAAACATAAGTGAGTGTGAATTTTATGTCCACTTCTTTTAGAAGGGAACTTCAAGGGATTTCAGGTGTTCCAGGAAGAGGAGATAAGCGATTAAGCATGAGTCAGGATAAGGAAAAATATAGATTTTTAATTCTATGACTTTTTTTTAGAAATACCCTATCTGCGACTGTGGTGCGCAAGATATATATATATAAAAAATATAAAAAATTGCAATCGACATCAGTCGACTGCTACCTAAAAATAGGATTGCAACTCTCTTTCTGCTGAATGGAAGAGTAAGGTTCTTCCAAAGACCTCCGTCAAAAACCCATACAAAATCCCTGATGTCATTAGTGCCAACAGCTATGCCGTTGGGAAAGACAATGTAATCAACTCAAGTTTTGAAGGAAAGACATGATGATTTCGTGTACAATAGATGACTACATCCTCTAACACTTAAGGTTGGTGACATAAATAACCAATGGAGGACATTAATGATGAACATTACGTTTTTGTCTTATATCACTAAAAACCCCTTACATTAGGATATCTCCACACACCTAACATTGTTTATTCACCTGTAGGCTTTGAGGTATTAATTCATTTAATTTCTTGTTATAAAAATGTGGTGGGCTATAAAATAACATACATATAGTTCTATGTAAATGTTTCTGCAACAGGCTAGTTAAAGTATGAATGGATAACTGAGGTTCAACGGTGGCGCTGAGTGTCACTTCCTCATCCTCTCAAAACATTATCAAGAACACTACTTTTAGATTTGGGAACGAGCTATTGCTTTACCACAATATAGCATGAATTGGTAAGTTGATTTCTTAGGAGTTGTTTGAGGCATGCAAGAATATTTTTTACACAGTGTAGGTCGATGGTAAACTTGTTATCAACTTTGATTAAATTTGAACGCACTCAACACTAAACATAGATATTGCACATTCAATGCTAGGAAAATCAAACACTTTATAGTTGAAAATGTCTTACCACATGGGCTTATTTCAGTGTCCTCCAGGAACGCCACTGAATGAGGCTGTATCCTTCATTGCCTCAATTATGGTTTCAGTAGTCTGCTCATCTCTGGGGGCGGGGATCCACCCCCAGTCTTCCATTGCTGCATTCGGTTTTCTGTAAATGTCTTTTCAGGTTTTTGTTCCATATTTCCCCATTTCTCTACATCACGAATGCATCAGTTACTTTCTGCCAGATGCTAGCCTTGGCCTTACTGGTAAAATCATTACTCAGAGCTCCAGATAATTTTTCAACATAACGAGTACGTAGGCCTTATTTTTTCAATACAAGATTACTGGGAAAAGTTAAGGGTACATTTAGAGTACTGAATGAAATGTAATGGTTCATATGTGCACAACATTGCTTCTCTTGTGTAAACAGGTCAATAAACGAAAAAGCAAGTCTTCTTCAGGTACTACATCCGTAAATGATTCTAAGACTGTACACCATGCTGTGGTGTGCATCTGCTACGTTTTCCGATTTTTTTCCCTACTGTATCATGCATATTTTTTATCTGTACATACGCTGATAGGTCCCTTATCTGGAGCCCTGACTACTGAATTTTTTTCTTAAAATTTCAGCATGCTCTTGATACAACGACTAAATTTTCTTCTTTGATGCTGAATTTTTTTTTTTTATTACAGTCAGATTCTGCTGAGGTGTTATTTTGGGTGCTTCTGATAGCAATACCATATTGACAGAGAATTGTGGGACAAAGTGCAAGGAATTGTGGGTAGGGGCAAAGTCCTTAACAGGCTGTTAACCTCAAATCACACTGTTAGTTAATGGCCTGTTAAAAAGACCTTCCCGGAACCAAATTTTAACATACTGTTAACTAACTCTTCGTTAGCTATTTAATGTGTCGTTAGTGTTTAATGGTCTGTTATAATAACGGTGCACTGAACAACCAGGCCCTGATGTAAAGTTACTTATACCACATCTACTTTCCTGCATGCTGTATTTTAACCATCTCTGTCCTGCATGCGCTAATTATTTCACCTCTACTGACCTGCATGTTCCAGTTACACCACCTCAGTTGTCCTGCATGCTTCAGTCATACCACCTCTACTGTCCTGAATGCTTCAGTTATACAGCCTATACTGTCCCGCATGCTTCAGTAATACCACCTCTACTGTCCTGCATACTCCAATTATATCACCTCTACTGTCCTGCATGCTCTAGTTATACAACCCCTGCACTGTACTGCATGCTTCAGTTATACAACCTCTACTGTCTTGAATGCTCTAGATATACCACCTCTACTGTCCTGAATGCTCTAGTTATACAAACTCTACCGTCATGTATTGTGTTCTCTACCTCCTCTGGCTCATCCTCCTCATCCCAGTTTCTGTCAGTCAGTTCCCGGGTTGCAGTTCTTTTGGCCATTGTCAATCTGAAACATCCAGAAAGAAGCTTTACACAATGCTACACTCTCACCAAATGTGTTATTTAGATGTATGCTTGAACATAAAGAGTGTATGACAAAGTACTTCTAAAAAATAACTTATCACGCATGGAATTGCTTTTAGATTTTAGTAAATTCCCAATTGTCAAACACATGCCATGATGGTCTGGCTTCAAAACAAACCCCCATCAGAAATCTTTAACAGCTTCAGGTCCTGTAGTATATTTTAAAAACAGTATTGGTTAAATTTTGACTTGTCAGTTACCAGTAGGTGATGCAAAATTTCAACATTTATAATCTTGCTCTGGCCTATGGAATACAGTGGACAAGAAGGAAACTTTGACAAATGAATAGAATGTAACTCTGTACAATGATTTGCAGTGTCTTTGAATGGAAATCTGAACCCACATCTTCAAGTGTTACAAGATGGATGATCACACACAGCTACAGCTTAATACTAACGTCATTGCAGTGGGAGAAAGTGGGATGACTTCCTGTTGAATGAAAAACTGAACAAAAATATCTCAGGGGTGTCAAAGACAACTTTGATCAAATAAGATGAGAGTGAGTGAGTGAGTGAGTTTAGTTTTACGTCGCACTTAGCAATATTCCAGCTATATGGCGACGGTCTGTAAATAATCGAGTCTGGACCAGACAATCCAGTGATCAACAACATGAGCATCGATCTGCGCAATGGGGAACCGATGACATGTGTCAACCAAGTCAGCGAGCCTGACCACCCGATCCCGTTAGTCGCCTCTTACGACAAGCATAGTCACCTTTTATGGCAAGCATGGGTTGCTGAAGGCCTATTCTACCCCGGGACCTTCACGGGTCAAATAAGATGAGAACCTGACTATATGACCTTGTCAACAAAATAATGAATACCCAAACTAGTTTCAGTTGGAAAGAAAACTGTTGGGAGACAAATATTTATTCCAATATGGGTTGCATTCCATAGTCATGGCTGGCAAGTCAAACAGGAAACAGCAAGGTCTATTTCAAAGAACACTTCATAACATTTTTTAAGAAACACACTAGACAAGATAATGAAACCAGTTAACTTATGAGTTCCCATAGCAGTGTAGATCTGCACAGGGACACTGCCATTTAGCCATGTTGGATAAAAGAAGAGTCATCAGAAGATGACATATCCCCCTGGCCCCCAAATATTTGAAAGGACAAAACATCTGAAGGTTACTGGATACTTTTTTAGACTAAGTTTGAATCGTTTTCTATGGAAATCCTGAAAAATAAAAATGCCATATATCTGTAAACAGCAAAAGGCACCACTTCAAGATCTTTCTAATATATCTGTCAAGATCTGTTGAAAGATATCAAATGGTTCTTAAGGTGTGCTCTGGAAACGAAGCCCATCCCTCCATTTTTAGACTAAGTCCGAAACGTTTCCAAGGAAACAGAGAAAATGATAAATCACAAAACCTATACACAGCAGAATGCACCACCTTAGGGTCTGCCACACATATCTACCAAGTTTTGCAGAAAAATATTGAACAGTTTTTGAGTTCTGCTCCGGAAACAATGCCCATCCCTCCATGTCTGAAACGTTTTTATGGACACCGAGCAAATAATAAATTGCATAAACCTGTAAAGAGCAAAAGACACTACTTTGGGATCTGCCACACATATCTACCACGTTTCGCTGACAGAGTTTTTGAGATGAGCTCCGAAACGAAACACAGCTTTCACTTTTGAGACAAAGTCTGAAACGTTTCCATGGAAACCGAGAAAAAATCTAAATCCCCCAAACCTCTATATGGCAAATCAAAACCATTTCCATGGAAACCAAGAAAATAATAAATCACAAAGACGTGTAAATACCAAAAGCACCACTTCAGGTTCTGACTGATATATCTACCAAGATTTGCAGAATAATATTGAACGGCTTTTGAGTTATGCTCTGAAAATGAAACACACCTCTCACTTTTGAGACTATGTCCAAAATGTTTCCATGGAAACCGAGAAAATCATAAATCACAAAAACCTGTAAATAGCAAAAAGCACCATTTTAGGTTCCGACTGATATATCTACCAAGTGTAGCCGAAAGATATTGAACAGATTGTGAGTTCTGCCCCGGAAATGAAGCCCACACCACCATTAGACTAACACCAAAATGTTTCATGGAAGTACAAAAAGAATAAAAATGCCAAAACTCTGTAAATAGCAAAAGGCAATATAGGTTGAGATTATTACATCTATCAAGTTTGGTCTAAAAATATCGAACAGTTTCTGAGTTATGCTCTGGAAACAAAATGATTACGGACGGATGGATGGACAGAAAAAGCGTCAAGTATACCCCTCTGCATTACATGCTGGTGGGATAATAATGCCTTATCATGTGACTGTTCTTTTCACAGTAAAATAAATAGGATCAGTTCTGGTGTTGACAAGATACGGCAACTATCATGTCAGTTGACACTACCGAAAAGGACAGTGTTATGTAGGTCAAAATTATGTCCGAGTTCTGCTCTGGAAAAGATAAATGTGCACAGACGGACGGAGTGCATTTTAATATCCATGAAGACACCTGAAATGGGCTTCTCACGTTGTACCCATGTCGAGAATCGAACCTGGGTCTTCGGCATTAGAAATACTTATACAGTAAAGCACAAGGCTACGTCACTGCCCCCAATTTCAACACTGGCTACTGATATGGAGGTATATGCACCATAGTAAGCATCATACTGTGCAGTTTGACGACTAATCACTAGTGTTACAGTGAATCAAAACATCACCAGAAGTGTAGAGGAATCAATCAGTGATTGTAACAAAATGTCAACACACAAGCTTACAATTTTCATCATGAAAAATATATTTTAACATGTTAAAGTCAAATAACAATGACTATGGCTTACTACGTGTCAAAGCATACTATGGATTATATAAATTATGTATCCAGTCTCTGACATTACTGTCAATGTATCAACATAGTTAATCACATCAAGGTTACTGGAGCTACTGGTGCTATCTGCCAACCACTTAACAGAAAATGTCACACGCACTATAAGGCGTTATTTCCAAATCTGCTTCCCCCATAGGTTTTTGGAGCCAAGAGTTTGAGTACAGACAACCCATCATACTAAACCATGAAAATTGTACACATATCACAAAGTCATAGATTCTTTAAGAATCAAGGAAACTAATAAAAAGTGCATTTTTCTTCCAACAGAATAAAATTACAATGTTTAAGTGCCCTTAAAAATCATGAGGACAGTCAACTGAAAATTTCCTTTTCAATGTCACTGCTTTATTCTTTGACCTATAATGAATCCAACATGTTGTTTTGAGAGTCAAAACTAAATAACATACACAAAGTCTATGTGGTAAATTAAATACACAAAGTCTATGTGGTAAACAAATACACAAAGTCTACATGGTAAATAAAATACACAAAGTCTTCGTGGTAAATAAAAAAAACAAAGTCTACGTGGTAAATAAAATACACAGTCTATGTGGTAAATAAAATACACAGTGTATGTGGTAAATAAAATGCACAGTCTATGTGGTAAATAAAATATACAAAGTCTATTTGGTAAATTAATTATACAAAGTTTTAGTAGCTCGTAAGTTATAAATTTGGGTTTTTATAGAGTAATGAAAGTAAATTTTGGTCGACTGTGATTATCTGTTTACTAGTATCAACACATCAAGTGGGAATATATTTTCTTATCACGCATCATTTAATTATTGTTCATAAACTTTGATTGGCTACTCACTTGCTACCCTAACTCAGCAGTCTTCTTTGCATATACCAGCAATCAACCACTGACATTAACACATGTCCAGGGCCTAGATGTTCAAAGCTCTCTTAGCGCTAAGATAGTTGTAAGTTAATGTTAAAGGTCACATGCAACGTAAAACACAACTTTGCAGATTCTGGTACCTTTCGGTATGCACTTACCGAAACTAATCATAAAAAATGCCAATTCAACCTATAAAGTTGAAAAAAAACGCGATGAAAGAAAAGCCCGCGAAATCGGAGTTCAAACGTTTCACTAAATTCCCCCCAGCGCTGGGGGGAAAACTGGTTTCAACAGCTGTGCTCCGCTGCGTCCATAACGCATGCGCAGTGAATAGGTTCGTGGAGCTTGAAACAGTATGCATGCCCAGCGTCTTAAGTCGTGAGCAGTAGTCTAATTTTGGTTGTGCACACAAACAAGTAAATAATCTACTCGTTACGTAAAAAAGCTTGTTGATTGTGGTAAGCAGTCTCTGTCACAGAGAAAGCTCAGTGTCTGGTTTATTCACACCTATATGTCTGTCTGCCTGTCTACTTAATGACAACATGCAATACACAGCTTCAATCATTGACCACGTGCAATTTGAACTTAGCACCTATCAGACTATACGACGAAAAGAAAATAAGTTGATTTATGACTCGTGCACCCGAGTCCCGTGTCTGCCACATTATGTAACTAGGCACGTGTGATACACATGACATGTTTTATGTCTGTGGGTTGCAAACAAACTACATTCATTTTTTTCGGATGACTGGATCTGACGGAAACTGGTGCAAACTCTTGTCAGTTTCAAGTCAGATTCCAGCCGCGCTCTAGTTTACCATCCCTACCGACATGATATTTGAATGGATCGGGCGCAAATTCAGAGAACATGTATTTTCCAAACCCAACATCTCTATATACATTCTTCATGGATAACGACTTCTTTTAGTGTATATGATTTTGTTTGACAACAGTATATGAATCCATACTGAAACGACGCATCAAGTACACAAAAAGAAGTTGTTATCCATAAAGAATCTTACTTTCTTGTGACTGGCTATACTTCTAAAATGCCCATCAAACAGATCATCTTTCTGTACACACAATGAACCCTCGGCATATCAGCAAATGAAACAGCCAATCGGAAACCGTCGTTACACTTGAGTGCATATCCACCCGCTATGACTGGGTTCGGTCTCCCGAGGGCTTCGTTTCGGGGGGAAGTAAGCCCAAGTACAAAATATTGCACTTTTGAATCGCGATTGTACGCTTATAATTTTGTTTATTTGTTTTTTTAAAAGCAGCAGTGTATATTATATGTCATGAATAAGTGATAAATGTGTTTTAATTATGTTTGATTTTTTGGTTGCATGTGACCTTTAATGTATGCCACTTACGACTGTCATAGCGCAAAGAGAGCTTCAAAAATTTAAACCCAGGTAACCAAGTTCAATAACACATTTCTGTCACCAGTCATGGTAAAACATAATAACTCATAACAATTTGATATGCCATTGCTATGTTTACTCTGCCAAGTCTGCTCAAAAATATTATTTTAGCATCGGTGAAATACATTTTTGATGCCATACAATGTAAAACTCTAATCACATAAATGAGTTATCACTACAGACGATTATATTTGCACTAATCTATTTCCAGTCACTGTCAATAGCCTTATAATCATACTGCAATTATCGGTTACAAAAGGAAGACTTCTGTTAACACAATAACCAAATCATATATCACAGTACATGATTAGATATTGTTTCAGCAGAAATCAATTAAGAGCATGGAAATTAATGCTTTTCTAAATTCAAACAAGGCTTAAAATTATATTCCACACAAAGAGCAACGTGACCTCAATAAGTGTTGTTTTCAGTTTTCTGTGTAAGTAGTGTATTTTGATTTAAAAACATGTTTTGCTTGCTTGACAAGATGTCCCACAAACATGAAAGTCATCATGATCCAGTTACTTGCAAACAAATAGGCATGAACACTATAGGAACACTGAGTGGAAATAGTACCCAAATGTAGCTTTTATTCAGCTTATGTACTCATCTTTCCACACAGATCTTTACTTACTGTTAAAGATTCAATGCTGTTTTGAGTAATATTCAAGCAATATCATTGCAGATGACACCAGAAATAGGCATCACTTGGGGAATCAAATCATGTGGTTAGTGTAATGAGTGAGCGAGTGAGTGAGTATCATATGTCGCTTTTAGCAATATTCCAGCAATATCATGGCAGACAACACCAGTAATTGGCTTCACTTGGGGAATTAAATCATGTTTTGTGTAACGAATGAGCGAGTGAGCGAGCGAGAAAGCTAGTTTTATGACGCTTTTATTAATATTCAACCAAAATCATAGCAAGGAACAACTGCAATGTGTCTCATATATTGTACCCATGTGGGGAATCAAACTGGTGTCTTCGAAGTGATGATCAGTAGTGGTCTTCTGATTACTTGAAATAATCAAAGACTGGTCGGAGTGACCAAATGACCAAGCATTCCATCACATTTTTTCATTTTTTCTAACACAAAACGATGTGCAAACTACTGTTTTAATCTCTGAAACACTTGATGACGGAAAATATCCTTGACTTTGTCAGAGGCTGAAAACATGTTTATTCTGTAGAAAACTTGCTTGACTAAATGAAATGTCACGACTGAATATTTCTTGAACACACCATGACACCTATGTTCATGACACATTCGTCATCACTTCAAAGTAGCAAGTTACATCATTTTGTTAGACATCGGCACTAGCAATCTGGGTACAAAAACTTGAAAAATAACGCTAAACAATTTTTCTTTTGATGACTTCAATGGTGATGAAGCAATCTTCAATTGTGAGATTTCAACCAATTTCCAACACTAATGAGCAGACACATAGAGCTACCAGATGTGACTTCACTTCAATTGGTAAACAATCATATAACCTTATGATCCCTGAAGTAGAACTATTTCAAATGTCTGCTCCTGAAATTACAAAACCCAAGTGCACAGTAGCAGAGTAGAACCATGAAAGTAACAGTACATTGAACTATACGCACACACTCAGTGATTCAACAAAGATGTCTCTACTCCAAGGTTGATGCGACATACTTCCAAGCATGCTTTACATGTTATCTTGGGTCAGATGCAATGTAGTGATTCTGATACCTTTCAGTATACACGTACTGAAACAAATCATCAAAAATGCCAATTCACCCTATAAAGTTGAAAAAGAAATCGCGATGAAAAAAAGCCAGCGAAATTGGAGTTCAAACAATTCACTAATTTCCCCCCAGCGGTCGGGGAAAAACGTGGCTTCAACAGCTATGCTGCGCTGCCCTTATAATGCATGTGCAGTGAATAGGTTCACGGAGCTTGAAACATTATGATTGCCCGCCATATGAGGTCATGAGCAGTAGTCTAATCTTGGTTACATACATAAGCAAATAAATAATCTACTCGCTATATAAAACAAAAATATACATGTTGATTGTGATAAGCAGGCCTGTCAAAGAGAAAACTCAATGTCTGGTTTACTGAAACCTATATGCCTTCCTGTCTGCTAATGACAATATGCAATGCACAACTTTAGTCATTGACAACATGTAATTTGAAATCAACACCTATCAGGCTTATAAGCCATAAACAAGGCTCCGTTACACTGAAGTACACAGCCACCAGCTCTTGACTGGGTTCGTTTTCGCGGCTGCTTCGTTTTGCGGGAAGTACATGTATACTCAAGTACAATATACTGCACTTTTGATTTGCAATTATACCCTTATAATTTCGTTCACTTATTTTTCTCCTAATCAGCAATGATTTTATATATCATGAATTAGTGATTTCTGTTTTTTAATTGTTGCATGTAACCTTTAAGTTTAACTTCAAAAAGCGATGTCTAAGCATTATGCAGCCCAAATCAGCTTTTGTGTTTCCATCAGTTTGACAACCTACTGAAATTTGCTTCACAACATATCTCCGCAAAAGAGTACAGAAAACAGGTTTCATTTTGTCACAAATAATTTTGTACAGAAACATAGGTGACATCATTCGGCAGATAGAGCTGCTTGTCAGGACATTTGACCCTGTGAAGTAGCTTGCCATTGTTTATAATGGGGAAACGATGTGCATGGGGAACTTGCAATTCTGATGAGAGATGTCAAGAGAGACTAGAGAATGCAATTTTCATTCCTTTTCCAAAACCAAAGACCCTTTTGGAAACTGTTTTGGTGTCATGTTTGTGATAGATTCGGGCTTGTTGATGACCCCATCATCGGCTGAAAACCAGCATCAACAAACACAGATATGAGTCTTCAAAGTCAAATAATTGTCATAAGGGGAGGATTTCAGTGAGTTTATTGGTGTACTGGAATTAGGACACGAATATGCTGGAATTTAATATTATGTATTTTCAATATAGATCTACAGCATTTAAGCATACTGACAGTTAGCAAAGCATGTATCAAATACTTATTTTGTTTTGTTTTATATTCAATTTTATCTTAGGTTTTTTCTGTTTTAATCTTTATACCCAGAGGTACACTTTACAATGAATTCCTTTGAGAAGCTGTTATTATGATCTATATGCATGTTAAATTGTCACACTGAGGTACTGCCATAGTGTGTTTTCCCATCATATTATGAAATTCAATTTTTGACTTTTCACACATTAAACATATGTGATACGTTCTAGAATTTCTGGGAAATCTGATAATCAATGCACTGTTCTGACAGTATTTCAAGGATCCAAGTGGACCAACAGCAGAGATTCCACAGCAGACTCCTGCGATATTGGAGGAGATTCAACCCCAACCCGGCCACCATTGAGAAAGAGGATCTGTTTGGATACCAGTGATATTTTTCTAAGGTATATTTCAGTAAGAAAAAGAAGTGTACATAACAGTATGACATTTCAGGAATACAATGCCTATAAGAGTTGTTTTTGTGTGCAAACTTTACTATTATTTGAAAAAGGGTTCGCTAATGTGACAAACGCTGATATGTGAGAAAAAATACCACACAACAAAAGAATGGTGCATCATATATTTTTATTTTGTCCTCACTTGTTGGTGTATGATGATTTTATTCAACCCCCAAATTTGGACAAAGAAGAAAAAATAATAAATTAATTGAGCCATCTAAAATAATGTAACCAAGTTGTTATACAACAAATGTGATAATAACAGCATATAACAGATTCATGCAACATGACACACATAAAATAACAACACAAATGATGGACGCTGATATAAAGTACACTTAAAATGTTTGACCTCAAAATTATGCAACAAAATTATATTATTACGTAATTTGATGCATGTGAAGAAAACTGATCTGTAACAAATATTGTCACATATTTACTACGAATAAATACTGCCATATATTTACTACAAGTAATTGTTTTTCTGAAACTTTCAACACAAAATGCCATATAGAAAGTGGTGAAATGTAACAAGTCATATTTGGGATTACACTTTCATAGTGAAGGGTCGAACTGAGTAACAGGACAACATATCTTGCAATCTGGAGTGGCTTCAATGAAGCACTCTCATGTACATGGGTTGAGACTTAATGTTCTAGATATCTGTTCTCGGCCTCTACTTCGTTCTTCTTCCCATAGGAAAGAGATGCTGAGTGTTTGGGGTCTATGGAAATCGATATCTGGCCAGATATGTACATTCTGAAAATAGAAAAATGTAACTTTCTGAATAAAATTGATATTTTAAACTTATCCTGACTCATGCTTAATTGCTTATCTCTTCTTCCTGGTGAAGGTAGTGCAACACCTGAAATCCCTTGAAGTTCCCTTCTAAATGAAGCGGATGTAAAAATTCATACTCACCCATGAGTTACCTCCCCTCCCGCGCACATGGTCAGCTGATTGGCCATGATACTCTCTCTCCTATAATCGCCCCACACGAGACTATGAGAATTCAGTGTGTCTGTGAGGGTCGGCTGGAAGGGCTTTCGTCATGAGTCAGGATGAGTATAAAATATCAATTTTATTCAGAAAAATACATATTTTTCCTTATCCTGACTCATGTTAATTGCATATGAGTGAGTGAGTGAGTGAGTGAGTGAGTGAGTTAAGTTTTACGTCGCACTTAGCAATATTCCAGCTATATGGCGACGGTCTGGACCAGACAATCCAGTGATCAACAACATGAGCATCGATCTGCGCAATGGGGAACCGATGACATGTGTCAGCCAAGTCAGCTAGTCTGACCACCCGACCTCTTATGACAAGCATAGTCACCTTTTATGGCAAGCATGGGTTGCTGAAGGCCTATTCTACCCCGGGACATTCACGGGTCTAATTGCTTATGGAATCCTACGGATACGGACGGCGGTGGTCAGACCTTGCTGGACTCTGCGGGCTGCTAAAAATGACCTCCAACAACTCCACCCCCCGACCCCAACGGGAACTTGTAATGGCAATAAGTCGGTCCTGTCGCTTCTAATGTTCTTGAGAGAGAGTTCGAGAGAGTTTGAGAGAGAGAGAGAATAAATTTGGGGGCTGGATTACATCCAGTCGAACTTGTCTTCCATAGATGACTTCGTTGACTGGCACATGACATCAACAGTAACTGGCGTCCTGCTAATTCCTGATGCAACTAAATGTCAAGATATATCAATCGAGACCAGTTGCGACACCTCTTCATGAAAAAGTTTCTTCATTACGAATACAGGGTCATATTCACTCATGCTAGTCTGTTCAAGACATGTGCATGGACTTTCCATCAAAATACTTCGCAGAGCGTCTGGCTTCCACAAGTCACGTGATAAATCGGGCCTTTGAGGAACTGTTAGTTGCTGAGCAATGACAAGAGGCCCAAAAGATGTCCTCTGTGGCTATGTTTCGTATGTAGTGGTTGGCAAACACTGTGTTTGACGTCCAAAAGCAGCCCTCCATTATAGTTGATAGTGAGCGATTCCCATGTAGTGCTAGTGTAGAGGCTAAGGCACTGACTTCATGTGGGTTGGAGGCTCGCAAAGGTTCCAATCCTGCTGCTTTAAGAGGCTCTCAATGTAACAGTTCTGATCCACACTGAGATAGTGTTGCAGGATACTTGTGAAAGTGTCTCAGTAGATACAGGGATAAACCAGCGCTTGAAACGTTGCCTTCTAGACTTGGTACTTGCGATGTATATCTTCAATGATTTGACTGGACATAATGATAAATCTTGAGTAGTCATGGGGTCTAGGGATTGAAGATAGTGCTGGTATGTGGAACTGTCTATCCGGTTGACCTGGCAGTTGATTTTTCCCATAAAATCCCATCGTAGGCCCAGATGAGCTGTCTGCTGATGACTTGCATCAAAGCCTGTGTGGTCTAGAGCATGAATTTCTGACATTCGTGTAGCTGTAGCCCAGGCAAGTAAAAACTGTGTCTTCTGAGTTAACAGTTCAAACAAGGTCCGATCAAGCGGCTTGTATGCATCACTTGTGAGATGCTGGAGTATGATGATTAGATCCCATGCTGGAGCTCTAAATCTACGCTGTTGAGGAGCGTAGCTAGGCAAGTAACTCGTGTACTTCAGTCAGCTTGGTCACCATTTCCATGGTGACAATTGAGCTGAGAGCTGCCAAGTATGTAGAGCCTTTCAGACCTCTGCAATGTCGTAGGTGACATAAATATTCTGCTGTCTGGGGATATGTTGCCTTTCTCGCCATGAAGCCTTTCTTCTTGGTGTATGTCTCAAACCAATTCCACTTGTCATCATAAAGGGTGCGAGTGGATTTCCTTAAGGCTAAGGTAACTGCTGTCGCTGCTCTCGTCGAGTATCCTCTGTGTTTTAAACAGATTTTGATACCTTCCACACGTGAAGTTGGAATGCAGATGGGTTGCTGTGTGCCTGTTTCGTGCAGGGATGGACGAGAAGATTTTCCCAATCTGGTAGTTTTAGAGTTGGTTGTCCTAACTCCTCCATGGTACCGGTGATACAAAGGTTGCAGTCTGTTTGTGGAACCTTGTTGCAAATAAGTCTGATTGCGGCGATCCAAACGATAACTTAAAACGCCTCTTGATGCATTATCCACTCTGTTGGAGATGGACGAAGTGGACGAGATAAGGTGTATGCCATGATGTTGCAGGCTCCTGGTATGTGACATGCTTTTATTTGGAGATTCACATTGTTGACCATATCGAAAACTTGAAACAACAGGTGTAGAAGAAATGGTGATCTCATTGACCCTTGTTTATTTAAGCTTAAAGCCACTGTTGAGTTGTCTGTGGGGATCATCAGTAGCTTGTTTTTCAGTGTTGTCTACCAGTGACGGATAGCATAAATCACCACTCTCATCTTCAACTGGTTGATGGGATGGGAGTTCTATCTTCCATCTTCCAGATTCCTGCTGCAACGTCGTTGTTTAGACGTGTCTACATAGAGATGGTTGTTGAATGATGACTAACATTTAAGTTCCTGTGCAGACATTCGACTGGCGGGTTCCCCATAGCGGGTGTGGTTTTAAGGTGTCCAGCATCGTAAATCGGTCAAGACGTGAAACCGTGATTTAGGAATCAGTTGTGGCGTCTTCTTTTGGTCATATCCTGTGAAGACATGAGCAGACCGAGTAGACACTGTTGTAATGGTAGTGGCGAGAGAGAGAGTAGAACTTGTTCTAACATCAACTTGAACTTTGACCCACGGATTCTCTGGGACAGTGGTATATTTCTATGTAGTGATGAATCAAATCCTGAGGAATTTAGATTCTCAAGTCATCTGAGCTGAGTTAGTAGCCTGATAGTGAAGTCCAACTGGTGACTGAGTTGACTTCTCTCATGAAGAACTTGTATGCCATGAAGATACGTCAGTCGTCGATTCCAGATCATCAATACCATTCATTATGAGCGTGTTGACATTTGCAGGAAGTCTGGCTGCCTGTCCGATCAGGAGCTGTCATTCGTTGCTGCAATCCTCGTGATAGGCCACTTGGAGCCTGCTGTTAAAAAACATCTATGCTGCCTGACGAATCAAATGACGCTGTAATTATTCTAGTGTGTAATTAACATCTTTCCAGTGTTGAAAGTCACCGACAACTTCCTGATATTGGCACAATAACACCACATTCTGCGTAGGGCGTTGTCTCTCAAAGACCAATCAGATTGTAGATGTAACGTCACTGGCTTTCTTTGCAGGGTGTGGTCTCTCGGGGACCAATCAGATTGTAGACGTGAGGCCACCGGGGTAGTAGACAACTGATCATCATGAAATTTTGTTCAAACGGTGATACCCTTGCTAGCATTTAGGTTTGTCCGCAACAATGCTGTTTGGCGAGCATGTGCCTTGATGAGTAAAGCCTGTGAAGAAATTTCCGCCAATTGAAGCTGATATAGACAAATTGTCTTCTAGGTAGATGTGTCGGAATTTTTCCACGGAAGATAATACCGTCATCTCTTGTGATCATAGGTGTACTTCGCAGTGATACGTTGTAGTCGTCTCGAAAAATCTTCGTGACGTATCCTTCCTATGCGAGTCCATGTCTGAAGGGAACGAAAAGTACTGACGGCGCCTTCGACAAACTGGGGAAGATCTTCTCCGTTGACGAGAAGACCTGTGAGTGTATTCACCCACTGGAGCTTCCTCACTCACACGAGCGTAGTCACCCATGTGAGTGCACTCGTGTGTGCTGATGTCTGTTGTGATGACTGAGGCTGTCTGACGACCTGGAGCGGTGCAGAAGTCGACGTAGATGAAGATTGTAGTCTTTGTTCTTCTTCCACATGACCTTCCCAAGCTCATGTTGGATGCAGGCGTCTGTGTCAAATGGCTGTGTTGAGTACAGCGACAACTGACTGTTCGAAGTGTAGCATCAACGCTGGCTCATCGTAGATATGTTGTTCCTGTAGAGGGACAATCTCGTCACTGAAGGACTTCTTTGTCGAAGAATGTTGATTCTGCGACCACTTCATCTTTGAGGACGATGGTGATCTAGACTTCGTAGGTTGCGACGCCCCCGTTCACGATGAAGTACTCTCCTGAGGTCTAGTTGACCCAAGGTATAACATCAGAGGCACGCCTCACTAGTAACTGGAATGAAAATTCAGCAGTTAATGAAAAAACGATTACCCGAAGCTAAGTCACCCTATTAGACATGACTAATGAAAGTTGACCTTGCCTGTCCCTCGCACGTCTGTGAAAAGAACGAATTTATACAATAAATTCTGAAACATGTAAATTTCTGCAAATTTCACAGCAAATAGTGGAGGAACAAAGGGCTTACACGCCACCGTGGGTCAACCGCTGACACCCGTAATCTACACTGTAAATACAATTTTATCAAAAAAGACTAAGTCTTGGTTGATGAAATATGTGCTACATCAACACCCAACAATCACAAATAAACAAATGGTGATACATATACATAAACCAAATACCGCATAGGACATAAATATAGTAAAATGACCGAAATACAGTTGTCCCTCGCAATAACGTGCTTTGCGATACCGCGGATTCAGTTAAACCGTGGGGTAATCTGTGGCTCCCAAAAGTTCATGTGTCATACAGATAGCGTAATGAGAGCAAAGCAATGACCTAGTAATATTTGAGGTCATAAATTAATCCTTTATGTTAAATAAACATCTACCTCATGCAGCTGTTGCTGGATTATCTGTTGTTTGAGTAAATTAATGAGATCAGCCCTTTGAACTGTCAAAACTAATTTGAACATCAAACATGCCGCGTGTTGTCACTGGAGTAACAACATGGCGGATGCGTACTCGGTGTCAACGGGAGTGTAATCCAGACAATAACCATGCAAAATGTCAAACTTAATTGAACACTTGACTTTCAGCATTGCTAAATGCAGGACTATGAACCTGTAAATACATGTAATTGTAAATATACAAAAGTACAAGCACTTTGATCAATATTTGTATTTTCATCATGCCATCATATAAACGTAGTGTTCGTTAAAGTTCATTGCGTGTTTTCTCTTCAATCTTGTCACACTGTGGACATTCTCCGGATTTTAAAGTGATTATTCAATCACTGCCTTTCTTTATGTAAACAAAATGATACAATATATTTCATTGACTAAACAGCTCGCATGCCACTGCCTCTCCATGTGTTCCAGAAGGTGAGTTGACATTGGCATCTGAAAAGAATGAAGTCATTGCTCACTTCTAACTCCCATACATTTTAATATCTGAACGATTAGTAATAATCATGTATACTGTTACGTTATGGAAGAAAGTCTACCGCGCAATCTGAAATTTCCCTTCATTTGGAAAAAAATGACAGCGCCAGGTAAAACTACTGACCATATCATACCACATTAGCAGATTTGCATATTAAAGATCGGTCTTACCGAAAGAAAACACCGAAACACTTTTGTAAGTTTTATTTTCTCTGTCACACGCTAGTTTCGTAACCATTCACAGATGCACATACTGTACGTTTTGTATATACACACACACACGTGTACCAAATGCAATGTATATATACACTCTTGTTGCTGGGTCTTTCACTCGACTTATGTTCATGTGAGCAATAATGCGGGTGTCTAATAACACAGGGGAGTTGTCCATGGACCCCGAGACCCGCGTTATTGCAAGGGACGACTGTAGTTGAAAAACTTCTTGCCGCAATGGAAATCCCAGGTAACTGCAGCCGCCCTTGTTGGGCGACATGGAGAAAGTGAGTATCATGGCTGATTAGCTGACCATGTGCGTGGGAGGGGAGGTGACTCATGGGTGATTGTGAATTTTACGTCCTCTTCTTTCTGAAGGGAACTTCAATTATTTCAGGTGTTCCACTACCTTCACCAGGAAGAGGAGATAAGCAATTAAGCATGAGTCAGGATAAGGAAAAATAATAATCTTAAGTTCAATGCATATGTACTCTTTATAGACCACTAAGACCAACTTTTAAATAGCACCTGTTACAGTGATAAAGTGCAAAACAGTTTTCACAATTCAAAACTGACAAATTTGAAAAATCTAAAAGCAGTTTCAAAATCAGTCACTCGGTTTATTGGCACTGGACTGATCTTGTTGCCCCTGGATATCTGCCACAGTTGTAGGAGTATGGTGCACCTGTGTTGTTCAGGAATATGTGTGAAATTGTGAAGCTTCAATTCCTCAAGTGTTTTCAGAAGGCCATTGACGCGGGAACATCTTCCACCAAGCCTGAACAAAAATGCATTCAGGTGAAAGAAATCTAACAAATGTTATTTAATACAATGAAATATCATTGCATCAAGATAAACATCAAATCCAGTATCATGTTTCTAATTTTTTTATCAAGATGAACATATAATAATATAGACATAATCACAATCTACATTCTGTTTTCAGTAGATCCTAACTTTCAATGTTATTAAAATAATAATGAATAGTACGTTCTTGATTCTATACTAGGTGTGGAGTTTTGTTCATAAAGTTTACTTCTCAAACCAGGCCTATGTGTATCATTTGAGGATGATCGCAAAATGATCAATTGAATTTTAAGGACTAGTTTATGTAACTTTCTGAATGGAAAAAAAAGTTTTTGATTTTTGCCGATAGAATATGTAAATACAAAAGTGTAAACGGCTGTGATATTTCTGCTGCCAAAATTCGATAGTACTAGAAATAAAACAAGATAACAGTCATATCCATCGATAAACGAACACTACAAGTGTCAGTTTCTTAATGTATGTGATTTTGATTTTAAGTGATTAATAAATGTGAGGATTTACTGATTTCTTATCAATGATATACTTACCCAAGCTTTACCAAAAACAGTAGCTGTTAACGATCTTCTCAGCGCTTCTGTCAATCAGCAAATGAAGGGGTATGCACTTGGCATCAATGTCAGAGGTGTTGTCACTGATATAAACTCTTATGTCATGGACATAATCCTGCGATAAATAGTTCAAGCCTTTCTGTTTCTGATTTCTGTGTTAAAGTAGCGTGACCTAGCAAAAATACAATAGATATTGTGTTCTGGACTGTCTACAGGCAATCGGTGCCTGCCAGTGTATCCACCATTTTGACAGTTCAGCATCCAAAAGCTTGGGCGACGTAGCAACAGTAACCAAGAAGGGTGGAGCTTGGTGCGAATGTTGGAACCATGTATACTTGCCATTTTATCTATCCACCAGTAGGCAAGCTAAGTCTTTGTGTTTCAACATGTGAGATTCCATTTACTCAACCCGCTTCACTAGGATTCATGTCTGTTGACTAATGCATTCGCATTGTTACTGAACAATTGTTGACCAATGATGTTCAACAGTACCTCAAGATACTGTGAGTGCTGCCATTACCTGCTGGTTGGGGTTGAACTTGACTGTCAGCACCTTCAGTATCGGTATAGTCCGTTTGGCTCAAAAGCATTTGTAACCTAACTCAAAAAATAATAAACATAACATCCTTAATGAAATGCTGATCATTATTGAAATATCATACCAACTCTGTGAGGTTTTTGCAGAATTTTCGTCCTAATAACAAAAAACATGTTTAACAAAGTGTCATTAAAATATTGTCAAAGTTCACTGTGTAAAAGGAAGGAGGAGTGCTTAGTCAGGTGTTTGAGAAGCATATGCACAAGAACCGATAAACTTATTTATTCATCAACCTCTGCTGTGCTGTCTCCATATTTTCTTGCACACCTGGCTGTCCCTTTCTTTGCATCCCTCCCTCGTAATAAATAGTGAACTGTGTCAATATTTTAATGATAGATTGTTTAACAACTTCTTGATTTCTTAGGAAAAAATTCTGCAAAAACCTTAGAGTTGGTGTGATGTTTTAATCACGATCAGTGTTTCATTGAGTATGCTATGTTTACTAGTTTTCGAGCTGAATTGCAATTCACCGGTCTACTTTTGAGCTGGGCTCCAGGTAACTTTTAGCAGTGTGGGTGTACTTACACCGAAAATAACAAAAAGTTGATTGAAAGAAGGATTCAAAATGATTATTGATTGTAAAATACATATTTTTGATTAATCAGAATTTTGTTGTTTTAGCATGACATACTTAAGTGAAATAAACTAACCATTAAATTTGATTGAACACAACAGCGAAAAGCTATGTGCAACTTTTATTGTTATATTACAATTCCAGTGTCTTTCTTGCAAGCATGCATTTCATTGCATGACAATATTAGTCGTTACAAACATTACGTAGAAAAACCCTCGAAAAAAAACCCTTGATAGGTGATTACATAAAAAATGTATATATTTCGATTATAACAGATGATCATTCACCATAAGTCCTCTGACAATCAATAGTGGATTTGGTTTCCTATACCCAACACTACTTTCACCTAATTTTGCAAGTGGAGGTGTACAGAAACTTTTGAAGGAGCACTGACACATTTTTGTGAGAGCAAGGTGATGATGTGGTTTGTTTGTTATAGAACAACTTTTCAGCCTTTAAACTTATTATATGCTAAACGTACATTCCCTGTTTCGTACAGACGAAATGGAGGGGGAAATAAAAAACCTCAAGATACCGTGTGTACATGAGCTTTTCGGGGATGTCTTTGTCATAACACTTAATTAACAGGTAACTACTTGTCATTTAATGACATTACATTTGCTTGTTGTTTAATGCTGCACTGAGCAATAATCCTACTACATGTACATGCCAATAACACAATGGAACAGACAATACAATGATCAACAGCAAGAGCACTGTCCTATGATCTACACAACTGTGTTGTATTGGCTAGTGAACCTGGACAATAAATTCCACAAGAGTTTTCACTGCTTCAATTGTGAATCATCTGATGCATATTGGAAAAATATACAGCTGACAAGTAATGTATATACATGGTTGCATTATGACACAGATTCAAGAATCAATCAATGCCAGTAGCTCAAGGAAGCCTACTGATTTGGCAGTGTCTCATACCGCTGACTAATCAGAATTCCCTGATCAGTTATCATAAAGAATCACACAGGCACTACCAGTCTCTTCATCTTTTTACTTTTGAAAACTTAAATTGCCGATTTCCTGTTACATAGCTTGCTAGTTTTAAATAATCTGTGAATTAACTGGCTTTTATCAACATAACTAAACACTATTAGGCATTCAGTGTATCATACAGCACAATTGTTCAGAGTTTTAAAAACTGCATTTGTCAAAGTTAGTATTTACGTTTAGCCCACTGCTGTAGTCATATGATGTGTGGAGCAATGCAATATCCACCAGAGTATCAGATACTTGGATAATCAACCACTAGAACTTTATAGTCTAATCTTGTTTGCATAGAGAATGCACTTTCTTCTCATAAATTACATACATATGTCTTCCACCATTACAAAAAGTGTCTAACGAATTTCTGGCTTGAAGCTATTAACCCATGCGACAAAAGATAAAGACCTCCACTTAGAAAGTTAGACAGTGTGGTTGGCTGGATCACCTATGCCTTCACCTTAAACTGTAAGTTTAGTTTTACACCGCCTTAAGCACTATTCCAGCAGTGGCACAGAGTGTACACCTGATATGGGCTTCACACATTGTACCCATGTGAGAAGTTGACCAGGCTTTAACCACAAGGCTACCCTCTTAGGCAATGGCTCATATTACAATGTTACAGTTCACAATGCTAAAACTAACAAGGAAGATATCCAAGTTTATCAAAAGGCTTATTAAAAAGTTTGAATGGATTGAGACAAAATCTAACTGACGACAGCAAAGAGATAACAAAGAGAGAACAGACATCACATTGTAGAGGCACTAATTTTCCTTAAGACATCTATTCCGTGCTACAGTGTATGACAATGGTACACCCTGGAAATACCTGCGCTCACAACTTTCAACAGTGGCAAGAACTGAATGTGAGTGTGTGTTATTGTATGCTTGAGTCAGTAATAATCTGGCTTCATGACATAGACCTGCAAATATGTAGGCCACTAAAACCTGTACTTGTTTTGACCATGATGACAATTTTTTCCATCTACAAGTAAATTATAACAAGATCCATCAGAAGACGACATATCCCCTCGGCCCCCACATATTGGAAAGGACAAGTCACCTGTCAGTTACTTAATGTGTTTTAGACTAACTTTGAATTGTTTAAACGAAAATCATGAAAAATATAAATGCCATGTATGTGTCAACAGCAAAAGGCACCACTTCAAGATGTGTCTCACATATCTGTCAAGATCTGTTGAAAGATATGAAATGGTTTTCGTGCTGCATAAACAAAGCCCATTCATCCCTTTTCGGAGTAGGTCCTAATCACTTCCATGAAAATGGAAAAATGATAAATCACCAAAATCTGTAAATAGCAAAAGGCACCACTTTGTGGTCTGCCTCACAAATCTGCCAAGTTTTCCTGAAAGAAACTAAACAGTTTTAGAGCTGTGCTCCGGAAACGAAGTCCATCCCGCCATTTTGAGACTAACTCACAATCGTTGCCATGGAAACTAAGAAAATGAATAATCACAAAAATCTGCAAATAGCAAAAGGCACTAGTTTACGGTTTACCTCACATATCTGGCAAGTTCTGCTGAAAGATATTGAGAAGTTTTTGAGTTGTGCTGTGTAAACAAACCTCATTCATCCTTTTTCAGAGTAGGTCAAAATCACTTCCATGAAAATGGGAAAATGATAAATCACCAAAATCTGTAAATAGCAAAGTCACCACTTTAGGGTCTCCCTCACACATCTGCCACATTTACAGAAAGAGATTAAGAAGTTTTTGAGTTCTGCTCAGAAACAAAGCCCATCCCTCTGATTTTGAGACTAAGTCCGAAACGTTTCCATAGAAACTGCGAAAATAATAAATCACATAAATCTGTACATGGCAAAAGGCACCACATTAGGTTCTGGTTGATATATCTACCAAGTTTTGCAGAAAAATATTGAATGTGCTTTTAGTTCTGCTCCGGAAACGAAGCCCTCCCCACCATTAGACTAACACCAAAAGGTTCCATGGAAAAACAAAAAACCATAAAAATACCAAAAATCTGTAAATAGCGAAAGGCACAACCATAGGTTGAGATTATTATATCTATGAATTTTGGTCTAAAAATATTGAACTGTTTTTGAGTTATGCTCCTGAAACAAAGTAATTACGGACGGATGGACGGACTGACAGTCAGGCGTCGACTGTATCTGCCTTCAATACATGCTGGGGGGTGGGGGGTTGTTTACAAAATGCATCAGTAACAGAGTAACAGAACTTAACCAGGCCCCCCTAAGTAACTGAAGGAATTACAGCAAATTTGAAGGAATTGCATCTCAAATGTAAACAAAAGCAGCCCACTCGCGAAACAATTGCAGAGATATCGGTAGTTTAGCGGTAATAATAGAAACACATTGGCCCTATCGGAAGCAATGTCGGTAATACTGGAAACACGCTCGGCCATCTTCAGAGATTTTTCGGTCGCGAGTGGAAACTCACGCAGCAAAACATGGCGTCGTTGGAAGAAGCTCCCGTCTCGGTGAGTTGTGTTTTTAGTTCCTACTATTACATTTTTATACTTTAAATCTTTGACCATCCGTGTTGAATGCGTTTAGGTATGAAGTGTTGTCAGGGCAATAGCTTATGTTTTTAGGAAAAGATTATCACTGCAGAAGAGTGTCACAAGTCATGCCCCCGGAGATTGTTTACATCTGAACATCGATGTCGTGCTGACATTGCTTCCGATAGGACCGATGTGTTTCTGTTATTACCGCTAAACTACTGATATCGCTGCAATTGTTTCGCGAGTGGGCTGCGTTTGTTTACATTTGAGATGCAATTCCTTCAAATTTGCTGTAATTCCTTCAATTACTTAGGGGGGCCGGTTAACCAAAATGTACAATAAGGTCACACCTTACACAAAGGAGGTACCAGCAACTTTTTCTTAACTTCAGCATGAAGTCAATCTACAGGGATAAAGTTAGCTTGATGTACACTTGTATTTATTTCATTGGATTGTAACTTGGGTTATTGTATCACAAGACCTGCAATGATTCATAACCTTAGCCAATAAACAAGGAAGAAACTCTAAGAGCGTTTATGTCACACAGTGAATGACCCTGACGTAAATGTGTTGCGTAAAATGTCAAGCTTAGATAACTGAACACTGACGAACATCTAGTTTATTTAACCCAAATTTCATGGCACATCACTTCCTGATGAAAATGGAGCAACTCTGTCAAATGACATTCCACGATGAATCAAACACCGTGAACGTCTGATATTCAAGCGTCAGTTTGTGTATTTGGAGGGCACTTCATAGTCGAAAAATGTACACTTAGACCAAACACTGTAATACACTCAAAGATCTATTTAAAGGGCACCTGTCGAAAACAGGTGACCAATGTGCAACATTGCCGGAGGATTTGTTGCAAGTTAAGGGGCGACCAATTTCGTGGTCAATAACTTTTAAACTGTCTAAAGTCACTCACCAGTTGTAAAATCGGTGTCAGCTGACCAGACTTGAATGTTAATTTGGTATTCTTTAAAACTTTTAAGTTAATGATGTGTTGACAGCCAAATCATAAGCAACACATGGTTGCCGCCATTTTATTTCGTCTCACCTGCTATGTATTCGTCCGCTGAACTCACAAATGAGTGGAAATTTGTTTACTATCGAATTACAACTTTAATAATGAATTTCAGCTCATGTGTGTTAGGAGTGATTATTTGGAGCAGAGGCAAAGGGTACATAAAATGTTTAATCCGTTAGAAAATATTATAAGTGATTATTTATACTGATAACAAATAGTCCGTGAGGTAGGAAAGTAGTGCATCTGGGCACCCAGCTCGCGAGAGTTTGACCGTAGCACTCCTTTATCGGAAGGAGGGAGAAAATATAGTACCGTTTACCTTGTACTTTGTAAACATTTGAATTGGTTATCGGTCCTGCTTTGTTTCTGTATCAACTTGAAACGGTTGTTTAGACAATTCAGTAGGCTCTAATTACAAGTACGGTGTTGTGGAACAACTTGACAGAGGATATGGAAAATACGCGTAAGAAAGTTGTCCGGTCCAGTTGTGTTTTTGTACTTTCTGAGTAACAGTATTTGTGATCTTGTTGATGTAGCCTGGGATTACCTGAGTTTCTAGCGGATACGCGAGACAGAT
Source organism: Haliotis asinina (assembly GCF_037392515.1). NCBI lineage: Eukaryota > Metazoa > Mollusca > Gastropoda > Lepetellida > Haliotidae > Haliotis > Haliotis asinina. Next base: position 34,935,324 of record NC_090293.1, on the reverse strand, counting down.
TCCTTGGAACGGTTCCGGAAGCTGTCTGATCATCACAATGGATAGGACCGATCTCGATTCGATCCAGAGTAAACTTAAACTGGCGATAAAGAACCATCAGGTACCGTGACAAACTTCTCCGACTATCCTGATGATTGATTATCTCGTCTACCACTGACAACTTTCATCACAAAAGTGATATGATTAGTATTGTGATAGCTGTAGGGATTTGTTTTGAATTCATACTAGTTTTTTGTACGTTGCTTAACCTACGAGGTGTATTTTAAGTGAGTTTCACAGTGAAATGATGTTGTTTTGGTGCGACAGGTCGTCCAATAATAAAGCAGCACATCTTGTGTGTAGTGAAATTATGCGACCTTTCCAAACTTCATGAAGACTCGGGAAAGATGGAATCGGTGCAAGATTATAGTGTACATTTATTCTTATTGCAGATGCTGGTAGTGAAGATGAAAGCAGAGCCCCAGGTAAGGATGTTTATGTCTTCATCACTTGACCGCAAGCAGCAGCAACACCCCGAATCCCTTCTCTCTGTCTGCTCGCTAGCTACAAATTATTGATTTTTGTTGTCGAAACTTTTCGTGCGGCCATTTTCTCCAACTCTGTAGTCAGATTTATTATAGCTGACAAGCCAAACGTTTCTCTATTTGTACAGAATCAAGCAATGAAGACTAAGCTCCATGAACTGCAAACAGAGATTATGTCCCTCAGTGAGAAACAAGTGAGTATGGACATGTTTTTCTGGACGTATCACCTTTGTTAGCTGAAGCTGTGCTTGGAAGTTTGGTGACCTACTATGCTAATGCATCAGGAATTTATTGATTTCTGCCTACATCCTTCAGTTTTGTCTTTTCACCAGAGGTGAACTTGTTCAGTGGCATCTTGTTGAGGATTGCTCTTATCCAGCATGCGAACTGGGTTTAAACGTTTCTTAACCTTTTCCTGAAGCTCATTCCAAGATGGAAAATTCTTGGACGGCATTCTGAAGGTTCCATATGTGAAAGTATTTGTAATTTATTCAGTTGGAAACTATTTTCTTATTTTATTTATTCTCACATTTATTTTATTTTTTTACATATGGGATTGATACTGAATGAAATCAACAGTACATTGCCATACTGATAGGTTGTGGCAAAGTTCAGTTTGTAAATTTTATTATTTGTTTGAGTAAGTGCAAATGGCAGGACATTTTCATGATAACATCAACTTTAGGAAATTTTAAAAATATTTCCATAAAATATTACATCACCATCTGGTCATTGTCTTTGAAGTATAAGTGATACTAAATTTAGAAAATAAAAGTGCTTTAAGTAAATATCTATATTTACAGGTTAAGACATGGTTTAGTCCTTTTATATTTTGATGACAAAGATTGTCTTTCTTTCAAACTGCACAAGTTTTGGAAGGGAGAGGAATGGATTGAAAAAAATAAGTACTGTGTTTGCTGATATGGAAACACCAGTCTGGACACCTTTCTTCGAAGAGATGTTTGTGCTATGACAGTCATGAATCAATGTTAATGTAAGATAATCAATTGCTTTGAGGAACAGGGCTCTGGAGTAAATGTTAAATATTTGGGAAAATGTGTATGATACTACATGATGCAACCACACTACCCCAATATACCAAAGAAAAATCATGACAACCTATGAGTTAAACTGTGAACACGGGTTAAAAATGTGAATGTTAAGATCTGAAAGTATTGCTTACAAGTGATTGTGAAGTACTTGACCCGAAGTTTGTAAACAAAACCAATACTATGGCACCAGACATATGAATTGGAAATCAGTGTATTATGAATAATTTAGACCTTTACTTTAAACATTTGAAAAACAAACTGGCAAAGTAATGGAGAATCTTTTTAAATTATATTGCTTATATGAATAATATCTTCAGTAGTACAAAAATGACAATAATTCGTTGACACCAGATAAGATGATAAAGAAGAGGGGTAAAAACATTTTTGAGGGCAGAACTTTCCAGTTTTGTAGTGTTTTCTGATCCTTTATAAGTTGACGTTGCAGATAATGCATATGTCTTTGAGTGTTTTCTGATAGTTCATGTGTGTTTTCATAAATATTGATTTAAGAATAAAACAACATGTACTTGAAAAGTACTAACTACAGTTTGTGATGTTCATGATTATACAGAAATGAGGTACAAAATTTCTGTCATTCATGGCTCATTACCAAAACCTGTTGCACAAGAATGTTCACCTGAAACAGCATGCTTCTTCTATTAGAAATGTATATGCAAAGGCAAAGTTAAGCTTGTTCACTACTAGTCCATTTATGCTCACCTCCAAGAGTGTTTTAATATACACTTTGTGAAATGCAAATACTAAGAAATTTCACTTGAACCATATCTTCAAATCAACTGAAAACCACCACCCCACCAATACAGAGAAAGGTGTGACATAAAGGGGCATAACTCTTCAGTCCTCATTTGTATGTGGAGTTTGTATAGCTTTTTTGCCACTTCATATTCATGAATATTCCACAAATATCGTGGTTGGAGATACCAGAAATTGATTTAGAACAGTGTATGGCAATGTGGAGAATTAAAGCAGGGAACTTTCACACAAAGTTTCATCCTTAGTGATCTGACATTGCTGATCCTTATGTCAAATTTGAATTGGGTTATATTTGGTCAATTTTAATCATATTCATCGACTTTGTTGCATTTTATAACAGAAAAATGGTAATAACCTTTCTTTACCATGTTGCCACCGGCGCAAATGGGCAGCACATGCACAAGTAATGACATAGAAAAAATAACTGATTTGATTACCAATGGTGATAGTAACAGGACCATGCAGTTAGCATCTTGTACATGAGGTTGTTTGCAACATCTGCAAGATGGCACTGCATTCAGACTGTTGCAAGAAGTAAAGGTGCAGTGTTCCCGAGTAGCGTCTGACCCTCTGACAAATCTGGCAGATTAGCCAGGGGTCCGATAGAAATTACCAACCTACCAGCCTCAGTGTCTCTGACTGAACATTTCACTATGTCTTTGTGTGAAGTTGGTAATTGCGGCATGTGACACTTGTTTGGTGTTTAGAAATCTTATGTTTGTTCCATGCCAATTACAAGAAATGTCAGATCTGAAATGTTTGTTTAACTTTATTCTGTGGGTCCTGTGAATTTTCAGTGGGTCAGACAGACATCTGAAACTTACAGGACCCAATGTCCTGGTACTTTGAAACACCATCGTGAACACTGAAGCTGCATTTAATGCCAAACCACAAGCGTAAACACACTGGGGAATTCTAACTTATGTTATATTTAGGATTACATTTCTTTGATAAAGTACTGATTGTACTGGTTTTAGGGGGTTCAGTCCTATCCAGGATGAGAACTTGTACTTGCAGAGTTGGCATCTAATCACCAGACAGCGACCTACCCCATTCAGCCTTCGCTGCTTCTTCAAAATGAAAGTTGACACTTAGTAGAAGTAGTCTCCATCACATACTTTGTGTTCCGTGGGACAAGTGTAAATTGGCAAGGCTTCCATTTTTGATAGATCTTAGTCAAGTTATTGTTCTTCAGATATTCGGTAAATTGAACTGTATCTCTTCATGAATTAAGTTCATTATTAAGGGGTCACTAGAATTAAATGGTTATGAGTATATTTATTAGAGTGTTTTTATTTGCATCTAGTTTGTTTCTTGTCTAAGTGAGATCCACAGAATGGAATATTGCGAAACCACACAGTAGTGAAGCGTGTGTTATTTACCAAGGTCGCCTAGAGCACTGTTATTAGGAATGAGAGACATTGTTTGTGATCTAATACTTTGTTTAGTGACAATTTCATGGGTATGTTTCACTTTAATCAGTTTCATGACAAATTAAAAAAAATTTGTATTATTCAGTAAGTATTCATGTGTAAAGGTCTGATTCTAATTGTCTACAAAGTAATTTAAAAAAGTTTTTTTTTTCCTTTCTCTGTCTGTAAGCGGCTTAAACTACCCATCAACATCATTGTCATTCTAATCAATTAAGACAACATCAAGGTTAAACCTATGAATTTTGTAGGGGTGGGCCATTGCCCCCACCTGGTCAAATTTGGGTGTGCCACAATGATTGATAGAAGGGTCCACTGCCCCACCAAGCTAATTTTAGGTGGGCCCCTTTTAGATTTGAGTGTTTGAAGTTTTCAGCTGAATGTATTTGATTTGCATGTTTATAAACTGTCTCAGTAAGCTTGTAATGTTTTGCAGAGTTATCACTCATGATCATGAACGAAAACCGTAACTGAAAGTTACCAAATGAAAGATGTTTAGAGACACATGCTTACATTGCCTGAACTTATTACAACAACCAGTCAGGAACATTATCGCACATGGATTTAAACAGGTTCATCTAATAGTCTTTTACATGATTGTGGTGAACTGTAATAATATTTATTGCAATATAGTTACTTCGGCTGTACTTGTATTTTTTTGGATGCAATGTTTTCAAATATATTGTGTCCACAGGACACAACCCATATTTCTGTGTGCAGCAATTAATATTTTGATAGGGAAGTGCCACAGAAACACATCCTGGGTTTAACTCTGCGACATGGTGAAGTTAAAGGATTTAAACATATTTTCATCTTTTCAATTACTGTGACAGGTAGACAAGTACTAGAATGATTCAGCAGTCACCATGTTCGGTATAACAAGTTAAATGCTTATAGTTCTGCATCCTCACCTGTCTTTTAAGACACAGATAATTATCTGCCTCCCCACTTGTGGAGTAGTTAGCCATTGACATACATTGATTAAACTATGTGTATTTTCTGAGTTCACATTCCTGATGTTCCCTCACCATCTTTACCTCCTTACCTGTGAAAACCTCCAACAATGGCAATAGTACTCTGCTTCACGAAAGTCTTCAGCCCACACAATTCCAGATTTAACATTTAGATCTTTTGGGTCATATTTATCTCAGAACAAATGTCCAATGGTACTGCAATGAAAGGTTTCCAATTTGAATGTCTCTCCACCATGTTGATGTGCTCTGAGAACATAAAATAGTGTCTCTTGTATTCAAGTCACCATTACAGTTGTGGAGTGACGTTATTGGTATTTATTGCTGATGTCCACTTGTTTTATTTTTGAGAACAATAGATTTTGCTAATCTAGCATTTTTCTAGTCTGCGTAGAACATCAGAAGATTATTCTTCATCAATGTCAATAATGTTGTTTGCTTCTTATCTCCTCTTTTTTGAAGCAACAATGATTGACACCAGTATGAAACACTGCACATTTGAAAACTTACGGAGATAATTTTGCCCAAAAGGTATATTAAGGCTGTCACTCTGTAAAACACAATAGGAATTTAACAAATTTCAAAGTTAATCAAGTTTTGCCAGAAACATTAAACAGATGTACATGCATTCTAGCTTGACAGAAATTTAAATTGGTTTGAGAGATAAAAAATTCCACTACGTGACCAGTGGTGTGTGAAGTGTTACAAAATTACGAGTATTTTAGATCATGAATTATTCATTAATTTTGCTGAAAAAGTTTAGAATACCATTCTAATGATGAAAATATTGAAAATGATGAAATATAATCATTATTTAAACATGTTCATTTCAGTGCCTTAGTGTATAAAGATTGCCATGAAGTCATGATATAGAGCCGAACCATTTTTGTGAAGTCATCCATTTACAGTATTCAGCACTGAAACTTTCAGACATGTTTGGTAAATTCCTTACAAACCGTGTTATACCTCTTTATGTCGCATTATTGCATCATTTTAGGACAATGTGAGTTGAAGTCTTTGTTATGGTTGGTTTTATATTTGTGTAAAGGATTACTGAAACATTTTGTATTGTTTGATGTCTATTAGGGAAGGGATTTTGTAGGTGTGAATACTTTCCTAATGTTTTATCCGTGGGACTGCATTCTTCCATATTGTGCACACATTCCTTCTTGGGCTTTAATATGTTGCCCTATAGAAGGGGCTAATGTGCAGTGGAAAGCTAGATCAGTCTTCACAGAGAAAATGTTACTCCGTACATAAGCTCATGTGCAGTCAAAATCTTGATCTTGTCTTCAAAGAGATTGTTTGTCCATACATGAGCTAATATGCAGTCAAGCCTAGATCTTGTCACCAAGGTGAATGTACAAGAGACAACAAACTTAGTCAATTATACTGGGCAGTTTCCAGTGAACGAAACAAGGCATGATGATTTCCAGATTTGGTTGTAAATATGGAAGGCATTGTTTTGAATGCAGAGATTGAGATCATCATATTTAATGATCTCATAATTTGAACTGTAAATATCTATTGGCTGTATATATTTTTTCCCCCATTATATTTCAAGGTAATTAAATTCTGGGAACTTCTTTTATGTGAAAATAACTCTAAGGATTGAATTTTGTTTTGTTGTGAAATATAATTCATGCAGTGAATAATGAGTTAGTGAGTATGTTTTTACACTGCCATTAGGAATATTCCATCAATATCACAGCAGTGACACCAGAAATGGAATTCCCACATCATACCCATTTAGGGAATTGAACCTGAGTCTTTGACATGGTGAGTGACTGCTTGGACCACAAGGCTACCCCACCATCTCACATCATGCATGAAGTAGTTTGAAGAATCATGTCCTGCTAATGTGATTGTGGAAACATTAGGTTGATACTGAAAAACAGCAAAGATGATTTCTCATGTGAAAGTAGTGCGAAACTGAAATATCAATTTATTGTCGGACAGCGAAGATTCATTTCAAGGCATCACAAGTGTTATAATGATCTGCTCTATGGATGGTGCGTTGTGTCGATTAGTTCACAACCATTTCACAGAAATCTTGGTGAAATTTGATTAGTCAGAAAGCAAAACAAAAATCCAAATGTGCTATGAACCTGGGCATGGTATTTCTGGCATTATATGCTCACGATAATGTCATGAAAACAAAATTAAAACGCATTATGAGCTATATGTATGTATTACAGGACCTCAGTTCTACTCAACTGTACTTTTGTGAAGAAAACATTTGCACTATTCAGAAGACAATAATGGTAGTGTTTTCATCAATCAATCCAAAATCCATGTTTTTCTCGTTTTTATGAAATCGGGAACTGTAAAACAAGAAACAAATCACTAGGATTTTCTTCAATTACTTAAGACTTACAGTGGCCTTTCTCATGTTCACTCAGTATTACATACAATGCAGAGTGTGAACTTGATACGATCTGAGAATGAACCAAGTAAGCTTTTTCTGATAAGCTTTCCTATGAAATACTCATCATACTCTGTTTTGGTTACGATTCTCTCACATATTCTGTGAATAATCTTTTCTTATACAAAATCCTCAGCATACACTTGTTTTGTTATGATTCTGTCACATTTTAAGAATCTAACCATATACCTTCCTGAATTAAATTCATTATTTGTGGTTACTCAGTGCTAAAAATGGAATATTTCAAATGTGTGCTTTCATAAGGATAGATACTAGAAAATGGCAGACAGTACGGGCGCCATGTTATTGTAGCATTGTGACAAAATAATGCTGTGTGTGCATCATGTCATGAAAAAAAACAACAGACAGCGTTTTTGAAAACGAACAGATTTTTTTCCACAGCATCCTTTGTAAAAGCTTACTGGTTTCATTTTTGTGGTTATTTTTAAATTTTTTGTAAGAATGTATTTTGAAGGGTTTTTTTTGCTGGCCATTAACATCTACATGAATGTTCATTGTGTTCTATGTTATTGGGTTCAGAAATAATTGTTGTATTATGTTGTGTGGCCAAAGTGCATATTTTGGCTACTTTTCTCATTTCAAATAAATGCATTTTCACCTTAAGACCTAGTGATAGATGGAGACTGAAAAAAAACAAAACCGTTTCAAGTGTTTTGTTTCCCTCTAAGTACCATGCCTGTTAAAATAATCTGTTTGTTTTAAAATCAGTTAACTTTTTTATGTTGATGTGGTTGGGCAAAAGTGAGTGAATGTTCCAATTTGTCGTAACAGGGTGGACCATTGGTAACCCACCTTGGAATTATCTGGTTGAAAAGTATCTGTGCCTTCAAGCCACTGTCCAATTCACACTGATCACCTCTTTAGGCAATGTCCATTTTGAAATGATACAGATAGTTCACGATTAATAACTCCAAGGGTTGCATTTTGTTATGTTGTGAGATCTACTTCGTGCATGGAATGAGTGTTAGTATGTTTTTATTCCACTTATAGCAATATTCTAGCAGTAGCAATATCACATCGTTAGAATCTAGAAATGCGTTTCACACATAGTACCCAGTGGGGAATCAAACACAGTCTGTGGCATGACAGGCAGACACTTTAACCACAAGATTATGCCACCGCCCCAAAGTGTGATTGAAACTTTGAGTGTTTTCATTGGTAGTTTCGTCTAAGGAAGTAATATGGTTATGCTGAGAGAAATGTCAGAAATAATCAGGCATAAATTTTCTGAAAAGTGAAAGACTGAAAGTATCATTGATGCTAGGAGATGGTAGGTATCTTATATTCCCATCTTGTGATGACCCATTAGTACGTTTTAGCATTTCCTGGCTGTGCCTGAGCTTGTAATTGTTATTCCTGCTTGTTTCATAAATACATTACATGGTGTAATTAACAGAATGCATATTAAGCTTATCCACGCTTGCAGTTGAAAACAGGCCTCAAAGTTTGATTCTATACCAAGAAGCCATATGGCCACAAATACTTTTTTCCAGATGGTAACTGGTAAAATCAATATGTCCAGACAATATTGCTAGTTTGCCGGAAACATTTGAAAGCATTTTAATCAAGTTCCGATTATGATACGCAAGTCCAAAGCATTAGGCTGGGAATGGCATATTAGCCACACATACTTTGTTAGCCATTCTTTGTTTAATTTGATTTTCACAGCAACAAATTTTGAGTTACATGTTCCATATGTTCTCATTTTTATTTGTCTGCTTAGAGTCATTCCAGTCCTCTATATCGTTATTTACTGATGTTGTCATCTTTTCACTCAATTAAAGATAAGAGAGTATTCTGCCTCAATATGAAATGATCTGCATGTGTCAGAAGTTGGTTAACTTGATATATTGCACACAGTCAAGTTACTTAGTATTAGCAACTCTCAGCAGTGCTGCATGGAAATGTTCACTGACACAGACGAGTGTGTGGTTACACAAGTTTCCTTGCGAATCAGAAAAACTGGCCATGGAGAAACTATGTCAGTTATCTATTCCTCTGTCCACAAATGTAAAACAATAAAATCCAGTCCCACTAATAATGTTTTGGAAATTTGCAGTCAGACAAATTTTGTTGAGTTTTGTAACCACTTTAAGGGGAACTTTGAGGCTTAGATCAGGGATCCAGATAAGGGCTGCATCGGCATATGTACGGATAAAAATATGCATGATACGGTAGGGAAAAATGTAGAATAATAGAAAAAATCCTAAAAAATCGCATCCTGGGTGTGGTCGAGACTTACTGGGGTGTATACACGGGAGATATCGAGGATGTTAAATCCATTCAGTACTCTAAATGTACTATTAAGTTTTTCCAGAACTCCTATGTTGAAAAAGTAAGGAATATGTATTCCTGATGTTGAATAATTATCGAGAGCCTTGCTGGAATATGTGCCAGGTCTAAGTTTTGAAGTCATAAAAGTATTTACCATCATTATTTCATCTAAAGAGTTTAATTTTGGTTGGCACAAAGTAAATGAGTTTCACTTTCTTTGACCTTTACCTCGTTTTGTGCTTGTTCTCTGATCTTGCCTTTACATAAAAATGTATGGATAGAGTATTCCTTGGTTTCACATTAATTTCCGACTCACTGTGCGCATGCGCAGAGCGTGTAAAAATATCTACTGGCTAACTTCTGCCTTGGTCGTACGTTTCAAAATAGTGTCAATACACTCAGATTCAAAACAAAATAATTAAATAATAATTATTTACGAGTGACAACTGTTCATAGCTGACAAAATATGTTGATTTGCATATGCTTTTCAGTTATTGATGTCCTATTTTGGTTGCAGCTGCATCAGAAATGTATGTTTTGTTAGTTGTGAGAAAGGGATGTTCGGGAAGAACTGTGGTGGTGAGATGTGTTTATACAAGAACTTATTGGCATAAATTAAGCTATATATTTCACTACTCCCGGTCTTTGGTGCATACAAGTATAAAAATATGTTGTAATCAACATAAAACTAATTTGTTTTGATTTTTTGTTTTCATTAGAGTGTATTTACGCTATCGGTAAACATACTACCAAAGCGGAAGTAAGCTAGTCGATATTTTTACACGCTCTGCGTATGCGCACAGCATTTGGTTTGGAGGAGGACTGTTTTGGGAATCCCTAGTTAAGTTTCAATGACCTGACTATGTTGACCACTTGATACAGTTTGTCGCCCTTTACGACAAGCATCGTCACCTTTTATGACATGCATGGGTTGCCTCACACCGACGCTAAAAACAAATACGCCTATGAAAGTCAAGAATATGTGGCAGGTGTGCAGATTATCACAGTTTCTGAAATTGAAGAAAGTCACTTGGCTCATTTTGTGTTACAGTTTGTGAAAATTATTTAGAAACAGTTTCTCTTTTTTTCTGTAAAATCTTTTCATTTCAGAGATCAGATGTTAGTCGGCTCTGGTCCACAGCTCTTTTTAACATTATGTTGTTCATACCAAATCTGGCTGGTATGATTCTGCTGAAATTTTTCATGAAAAAGAAAAGAATTTGAGGACTGATCATTTAGACTGTAATGATGCATCAAACTATCGATGGATTGCAATTGTCAGTAGTCACCCTTACTAATCAAGTCTACAAAAAGAAATGTATGGCCACGGCACTTGTGTAATATGGTTTGTTTTACACCAGTCAGGCAGTGTCAGTCTAAGAATACTCAATGTGTCAGTTCAACTAGACAGTTCAAAGTATGCACAGGTTGATGTGTGTGGTGAGAATCAGTCATATCCTGCGATTCAAACCCATCTGACCCTGTTGCTACCTAGAATGCTGCTCTATACTCATGAAACTATTACTGGCGTATTGTGACTGGGGCTGACTAGACATGGTCAATTCTTGTGCATAAGCTATTTTCATGGAACATATACCATACAGTGAAGAAGGGTCTGTTGGTGTGATGGACAGTTTTTTCATTAGACTATGTGGCTGAAGCTACCTGGTTAGTGCAGTCAGTGTAGATCAAGGTTCAATATGTGGAAGTCTGACTCTTAGTTGTGAACTTTTCATTTGAATTGCTGAACACACCCAAGAAGAAACCACATTCCGTCAGCATTTTCATTTGATCATGAAAGTCAGGGGCCTTCCCATAAACCTTAAGTTGAGATTTTCTTCCTTTTTTATGAGTCATATTCCCTTTATTTTGGCCAGTGTAGAGTGAAAAGGCAAGCATTTTGTCAGTGTTCTTGGTTTCCATTCTGTCATCGTGTATGGTAGTTCAAATGCATATCATTTGTTGGCAACAGGACAGTCATAGGGGAGTAAACGATACATGAAGATCAAATGTGTTAGTAAAAAGTAGTTCTTATCAATGTCTGTATGGAAGCAAATGCCATGCATTCATGATTGGCAGAAAAGACATTAAACATGGCTGCTGTTAGCATGGTAGAATGTCGCAAGTGTCATACATAACATATTGACACATTTCAAGGTATTTTAGTTGCAGCATGATATGCTATATTTAGTGTACTCTGTTCTCACATCAAGCTTTTTCCATGTTTGATGTGGGCTGGGTAAGATGAGGTTTCATGTGGGCTGGGCAAGAAGAGGTTTGATGTGGGCTGAGTAAGATGAGGTTTCACATTGGCTGGGCAAGTAGAGGTTGATGTGGGCTGGGCAAGGAGAGGTTTCATGTGGGCTGGTAAAGATGAGGCTTCACATTGGCTGGGCAAGTAGAGGTTTCACATGGGCCTGGGCAAGAAGAGGTTTGATGTGGGCAGAGTAAGATGAGGTTTCACATTGGCTGGGCAAGTAGAGGTTGATGTGAACTGCGCAAAAAGAGGTTTCACATGGCTTGTACAAGAAGAGGTTTCACGTGGGCTGGGTAAGATGAGGTTTCAAATGTGGTTCAAAGAGGTTAATGACCTTGATGACTACTCAGTTTGGGGTATTTTATTAATTATTAAGGAAGCACCAGTTTCAAAAATATTAGATGAGGTTTTTCACAAAACGTTATTACTGTTTGAGATTGATCCAGAGCTACAATTGTAACATGAGTGGGCTTACCATGCATCATACCAGCAGGTGAAGGTTGTGATGCCTCAAAGCATCATAAAGTACGGAAGTGGAACACATCGTAGTAACTAGTTTTCCTTTTTAATCAGAAATCTAGTTTTCCTGACACTGTTTTGATTACAGATATGTGATGCACAATCTTTTAGCTTCATAGACTTCAGAGAAGAGAATATGTTGAAAATTAGGTATCTGTCCTACCCTTGATGATAGGGGAAGCATAGTAAATTCTGGTGAATATGTATTCTGTGTTGTGAGAGGCTTTCCTGACGAACATACATTGTTCAGACTATAACCTAGTAAAAGGCACACAGAATTGTTAAAGCAGGCTGATGCATAAGCATCTGTCTCAGGGGTGGTATGACTTACATCACCTTCCTTAGACATTGACCCGTGAAGGTCGCAGGGTAGAAGAGACCTTCAGCAACCCATGACTATGCTTGTTGTAAGAGGCGATTAATGGGATTGGGTGGTCACGCTCTCTACTTGGTTGACACGTCATTGGTTCCCAATTGCGCAGAGCTGCTCATGTTGTTGATCACTGGGTCCAGGCTCGATTATTTGCAGACTGCTGCCATATAGCTGGAATATTGCTGACTGTGGCGTAAAACACTCACTCACTCACTCACTCACTCACTCACTCACTCACTCACTCACTCACTCACTCACTCACTCACTCACTCACTCACTCACTCACTCACTCACTCCTTAGACATCAGGATGATGCACCATGAGAGTAGTGAGTGAAGCACAGTTCACAGTTTTGCTAGAAGGCATATTTGATCAAAAAGGTTAATGTTTGAGAATACAGAAAGCAAGCCTGTATCCCTGAAGTCCCCAGATCCACTTTTTCGTCTTGAGTCACTGATGGTCCAGATGTTGATGCTCAACATTCACAAAAAATGTCACTGGAAATGGGGGTTTGAATTTTGAGCGGTCCACCCAATTTAAGTTGACTGATAGATCGCCATTGTCACATAAGAGCTCCCACACTTGTGAAAGGGATGGTTTGCCTATCTTTACTCTATATGATGAATTTAATTTACTCAGTATTTAAAGTTTGTTGTGCATAAACAGCTCCAACATTGAACCAGGAATACCTGATTTTGTTTTTGGAACGCTCATGTTTGTTGAGGTTTCAGGGTACTGGAAACATTTCCCTGTTGAGTTTGAATTTTATTTCTTCAGTGATGTGTTCGTTTAAAAAAATATTGTTCCAAGCAAAAGGTTTGTTCTGTAATCTGGTGATACTTCATATCTAAACATTTATGAGTGTTGAAAAAATTACAATACTAAATATTATATGTTTTATAAGTTTGCTATGTTTTAGGAGCTAGTCTCCAGATTTAATAGTGAAGTTTATGCACTAATATTTAGATATAAAATATATTTGTAAGAATTCTTATCCAGCCTATCAGGCATTTTCCTGAATGTCATTTGTCTGCATTGCTGCAGGCAGATTGTTAGCATAATGTTCAATTTCCATTAGTTTGTTTAAATAGGATTGGAATAATCCATTCTACACTTGTTCTTTAAACTTAAGTTTGACATGTTCCATCAAGCAGCAGCTGTAAAGTGGGAACTTCTTTTAGCTTCACTCGCAGCATACAGTCAAGCAGTTTGCAATCAAGAAAAGGTCCTCGCCAAATATATTTGGTTTCTAAGATTGGTAGCATACTATGGAATCACTGTTTCAGTACCATGCACCTCCTCAGGTATGTCCTCATAGTCAGCAGTGTGCACAAATAGTGTCACAGATAGTGTCTGACTGCATGTCTTACAAAGACTTTGAAGTTGTGACACGTTACCCTTGTTTGTTGTTTATAAATTTGTTCATAATTTCAGTGCCAATTCTAAGAAATGTTAACTTGGAAATGTGTTTCATTTTTTGGGTCCTGTGAGTGATTGAGTTAAGTTTTAAGCTGCACTCAGCAATATTCCAGCTATATGGTGGCTGTCTGTAAATAATTGAGTCAGGACCAGACAATCCAGTGATCAACAGCATGAGCATCAATCTGCACAATGGGGAACCGTTGACATGTATCAGCCAAGTCAGTGAGCCTGATCAATTTAGTTCAATCTCACGACGAGCATAGTTGCCTTTCATGGCAAGCGTTTGGTTGCTGAAGGCCTATTTTACCCCTGACCTTCATGGTTACTGTGAAGTTTCAATGGGTAAGACAGACAACTTACAGGACCCAATGTCCTGTTTCTTTGAAGCACCATTCGTGAACACTGGGTTACAAGAGTTAACTTCAGAATTAGTATCATGTAAAGAGTCAGTGAGATTAGTTTATGCCATATTCTGCAACATTCCAGTATATAGCCATGGTCTGTAACTAATGTGGACGAGACAATCCAGTGATTAACATTATGAGTTTTGATCTGAGCAATTGGGATGCATTGTCAACCTAGTCAATGAGTTTGACCACCTGATACTGTCAGTTTCCTATTGTGACAAACATGGGTTTCTGAAGATCAATTCTAGCCCAGATCTTGCAAAGAAAATGACTCGGCGTATGTGTATATTTAGACTTGTACAACTCTGAATGCACAAGTTTTGAGCATATTGAGAGTTTATATTGTTCACACCTAAAATAACACAGATGACTAAACAGATAACTCTTGTTTTTTCAGTTCAGTTCATAAAAAGGGTGTAAGTGACAAAAGAATTATGTCTGATGTTTTATAATGGCATTTTTAAACCAAAAATAGCTGCCAGGATGATTGTTTACAGTTAGTGCTTGTCAACATGGCAAGCAGGGACAGCTACTGTTGCAGAATACTGGACATAGTTTGTCACATTCCTTTTTTTTGTGACAGGATTAATCAGTGAGTGTGTTGCCGATGATCAGTACAACAAACACATTGTTTGTATACATGGTGTTCACTGTTATAGTCAAAAAGCGGACCGATGAATTGTAATGTAACTCACTCAATGAAACCCTGATCATAATCTAAACATCATACCAACTCTGTGAGGTTTTTGCTGAATTTTTGTCCAAATAATAAAAAAGTTGTTTAATAAACTGTCATTAAAGTATTGACTCGGTTCACTGTTTATTACGAGAGAGGAGTGCAGAGAACGGCAAAGCCAGGTGTTTGAGAAACATGTGCACAAGTGTCCAGAAATTCATTAATCTGTGCTGTGCTGTCTCCATGCTTTCTCGCACACCTGGCTGTCCCTTTCTCTGCACTCCTCCCTTGTAACAAATAGTGAACTGTGTCAGTATTTTAATGATAGCTTGTTAAACAACTTTCTTATTTTAAGGAAAAATATTCTGCAAAAACCTCACAGAGTTGATGTGATGTTCTGCATATGAACAGCGATTCATTGAGTATGTTGTGCTTATTAGTTTTCGAGCTAGACTGCAATTCATTGGTTTGATTTTGAGCCTAACAGACTGTAAATAAATCACGAACTTTTATATAATAATAGTTTCAAGCCCTAGAAATTTGTGATCAATGGTATTAGTTTTGAAAGTTGCTTGGCTTTCTTGTTCAGTGCACAGTTAAAGTTAATGCTCACTTAAGTTTTTGGGTAGGTTACTTATTTGCTGTTTTGCACATTTTGGAAGCAAAATTTTAGCAGGCTGAAGAGTACTGATCACGTCAAATGTGATACTGAAAGATTTCCTCTATGTCAGTGACATCCTGGCATGCTCTGTAACAGGGATGGATGAATAAAATGCTTTAAAAAAAAGAAAAGAAAGAAAAAATTAGTTTATTGTATAGACCCTGAAACGAATCATTGTAGGTCTTGCAACTCAAGAATGTGTGGCAAGTCTAGATATCCCCAGTTTCAGGCTGAAAATGAAGAAAGTCTCTGGGCTCCTTAATTTGAGTTTTTCCCCAGTTAAATGTGTTCATTTCAGAGACTAGCTGTCAGTCTATAAAAACTTAATCAAATCACTTAAGGTGAACGAACACACAGGAGACAAAACTTGGTAACTGAAAAGGTGAAATTTGCTGAAAGATCATTTTACTGATGTTACATGTAAGAAAGTAGTGAGAACAATGTTGAAGAAAATGTTAAGTCGTTTTAATAGTGGTAATTACAAACTTTCATCCAGAAACAATGAATACTTTTTACAGCAAGATAGTGTAATAATGTGATTGACTTTTGTATGTTATAAGAACAGATTTGTTGACATTGAGTTTCCAATGTGCTTTGCTCACAGTAATATCTTTTGTGTTTAAATAATTAATCAATTGTCATTGCATGTATGTGTAATCTCATGTTATGAGATTATGTTCATTTACAGTAACTGAGGTCTCACATAATTTGCACAGTGTTGAAAAGGAATCATTAATATCTCAGAGTCCCATGTTATTACCATGGTAACCTCATGCTGAATTTTATACTCAGGTGCCACTAAATGCAAATATTTGACTACAAATTTCAAGACCTTAGCTGAGGAGGCATGTGAACAATGTTAAATACACTTTCTTGAAAACTGAAGAGCAGGAAATTCATTAAAGGATGTTGCAGTGTGGAGGGGATAGGGAGGTGTGATGTATTGGATGTTACGTCCAGTAGTTTCATGTTATTGTAGCTGCTACACATTCTAGTCATGTTATTGTAGTTCCAGTCATGTTATTGTAGGTGAATGAGTGTATGATGATGCAGTTATGGCAATACCTTGTCAGCAGAAACTTTAGATACATTTGACATCGGCCTGTAAATAATAGGCTGTTTTGTTACAGAAATACATTCCAGCATGTTTGAGGCAGATGCCATTTATCATATCCAAACTTCTTTGTGTGCATTGATGTGGCACCTGTCTTTCTATCTGATGTTTTTTCAACTTGAGACAAGTGCATTACAAAAATCAGTAGAGATGCTTAACCTTGTAGTTACTTAATCAATGGGTCGGCAACCCTTGTCGTAGTGGGCCTTGATTGTCATCTTCATTATCAAAACATGTTATAGAAATGAGATCAATCATTTTCTGACTGCTGGCATTCAGTGTAAAGAGAAATGTTTTGCTGCCATTTGACACTATTTCAGCTGTTTATGCAAACAATGCTATTCATGCTGAACCTTTTTAAGTTGGTCAGCTCCTTACAAGGCCAACTGAAGTGTCCTGGGAGTCCACTGTAGAAGTGCTGCTGCAGCCAGCAGCCCCTTCCTGATATGTGGATGCTGTCCTGCACTGATATGGAAGTGAGGCTGTGTGGGTGACCGGACATGATAGACGATGAGTTCTAGTTGTAGCTGATTCAGGCATATTGTACACTGATAACACAGCAAAAGGGTTGACCGGCTACCAAAACTCCTAACTGTATCTTGCCACTGGTTCACTTGTTGAGGGTGGAGTAGTAAGTGTTCCTGAAACTAATGTAACCCAACACCCCTGATTGAAAGGAACATGTTACCATAGTAACTGAAGTATTCTTCCAAGTTAATAATGTCATCCTGATTCATTCATGACATAGACTGCCTGACTGGTGTACTCAGGAGTTGAGCTGCACAAGTGGCTGCTCACCTTGGCTGATTGTCCTGTGTGATTGGTAATGTCAGCCTTGCCATGTATATGGAAAGTCAGGAAAGTAGATATAGAAAAAGACCAATATTGACGGTGAAAGTTTGATGGAGATAATGAATTATTCATGATGACTGAAACAGTTGATTTGTGTGTGTGAGTGTGTCTGTGTGTGTGTGTGTGTGTGTGAGAGAGAGAGAGAGAGAGAGAGAGAGCTAGAGAGAGAGCATATATCTCTCTGTATGATAAGGTGTCATGTTCCTTCACTAGAAAGCACAAATTACTGTGGGTGGGGTGAGGCAATATTGTGTTATGTGCAGACCCTTGCCAGTTATATTCAGACACTGGATGTTATTTCCATAGCTGTACATGTTAATTTTGTGTAGCACTAGTAATTTTCATGAATGAAATTTTTGTAAGATCCAAGTCAAATTTTGTACATTTGTGAGGAATCATCTTACTGAAGTCACATAATTTCTGTTTAACTTTCTGTTGCTTATTTATCAAATGGCAACAAGTTGATGAACATACTCATAGTGCCAAGAACTCCTTTATCATGGCGGCTTTTGGATTGTGCATTGTGGAACCATATGTAAGCTGATAAATGTGATTTCATAAGTTAAATAATGGTCAGAAAACTAAACTGAAATTTTGTGTTCAGAGCAGTGATAATTTCACATTTGCCAGTCAGATTTGACAAAGACACATCCTGAACTCACTTCATAAAAATTACTTATTGTACGGCAAATAACTTCTAAGTCTTTGGAAATTATGTCAAGTGTCTGATCATATAACAGGCTGGAGTCTGTACATAAAAGGGGTTTTACTCGTTATAGGGAGCTGCTTTTTCAAAAGACAGGATCTGCCCCAAAATGACCAATAGCTATAAACTTGATCAAGAAGGACTTAAGTACAGAAGTAATATTTTGTCATGCATCTGAAAGAAATATACAAATTCTGAAGGAGGTACTTTTTCAACACATGTGAAGTCTTGTACTTTTGGCGTTGTACAAGAGTAGAAAAATGGAGCTGGTGTAAATTTTTCTGTTTATCTTTACTCCATTTTGAAGTCATGGGTTCAGAAATATGTTGAAAAACCACTTGCCACAGAGCAAGTGTCTTCACGAAAGTAACTTGTCCTGACTAATTTTCCACTTGCCCTGATTTTATGACACAATGCTTGATGTTAATGTTTACTGGGCTATGTATGAAAGATAGAGTTGTGACGATACGCCCATACCACGATACGATACATATCACGATACTGGTAGTCAGATACATACGATACGATACATATCACGATATTTTGTCCTTGTAGACAGAAAAATACAAGTACTGGAAATAATGTGCTGTTATGTTATCATGTCAGGGAAGGTATTCTTCTCCCAAGAAAAATATAACATGTCATCATGAAAGACATTTTATTAAAAATGTTTAGCATGTGTCAGTAAAGTAGTGTTTTCCCCCAAGAATGGAACAGCAGGGATCAACATTGGCACAACTGGCTTTTTTGCACAGATAACAAAATAAATTTGTGAAAATTATCTCAGTTGGAGCATGTCCATGGCAATATTTGCCACGAAAATCTAAATAGAAGGAGAGACAGTGTTTTCGTAGACTGTTAAGTATGTAAGTATCGTGTTGAATCAATACACGGCAATCGTATCGATGTATCGTATCGTGCAGCTCTTGAATCGCGATAACTTGCGTATTGATTAATCGTCACAACTCTAATGAAAGAGTGATAATTTCACTCTCTGTAAGCTCTACTTTATTATTATTGCAAAGTTTAATAGCTTCATTCTAAGCAGAAATGAGATGAAATCCAAGATTATTTGCAGTTTGAAACCATAAGTGGAAATTATTAAGTAGTCCACGGACAAATAATGTACCATTATTTGATTGCCCGAAAGGAAAACTGACGATGGGATTTTTGCACCCCTGTAAAGAGGTAAGAATGATTTCATCACACACACAGCTAATGGTTAGAAATACAAAGGACAATAGGATAATCCAAAAGGATACATGTATGTACAACACAACATATACAATAACAGTACAAAGGCTCTCCAGTCACTGTCACTGATTGACTCTACCTCCTATGATTTTTTATTTTTTTGTCACCTCACTGATTGACAGTGTCTCTTAAAGTATGCAGTGCTACTGTATTGTACATGGTGACCATTTTGTTTAGATGTGTAGCTAAAGTGCCATTTGAAGTGCTCCTTTACAGCACTTGGTGGCAGTCAACATCATCGCCAGTGTTACATGGACAGTTCATGGATGAAGCCTGCGAAGCCTCTCAACCATGACATCGTGGACAGCAAGACTTACTACTCATTTCTCAGTCCTCTGTCTCACAGTCCCTGAACCACATTATTTTCCCTACAGCCAAGCCCTCTCTACAATGCTGAAATTCTAATTGAAACAAATCAAGATTTTCTTGGGTTCAGGATCTCTGGTATCCCTGGGGCTCCTTTTTAATTTGAATAAGTTTGTTATCCCCAAACATGCATTTAGCGCAAGCGGGGGATGTAGTATTAGGCCACCTCCATCATGCTGTGTGTACGAATTGGAATATCTTATATTATATTATCTTATAATTCATATTTGGTACCTAGCCTTGGTTCATCATAGTGAGAGACAGGTCTCAGTCATGGTGACCTTTACCTTCATTTCAAGGTCAAAAGGGGACTAACCTGTTACCCTTGTCTGCGAGATATCTCAAGAACCATTCCCAGAATTTTGTTCATATTCAACACTGAAGTTATTCTATGGAGAATGCAGGGCCCAGTTAGGTTTGATGACCTTTACTTAATTTTCAAGGTTATGGTGACACTTTGAAGATTTCAGCATGTTAAGCTCCATGTTAAGCCTGTCAGTGAGATACCTCAAGATCCGTTATCTGGATTTTCTTCACATTTTACATCAAGCTTCATCTAGGAAAGTTGCAGGGCCTTGTAGATTTTGGTGACCTTCACTTAATGTTCAAGGTCACAGAGACACTTCGATGATTTCAGCATGTTAAGCTGCATGCTTTGGCTTGTCAACACAATATCTCAAGAACTGGTCCCCTGATTTTCTAATTCATCACCAAGCTTCATCTTGGGAAGGCACATTTAACTTCATCTTATCTTAAACTACTACTATCATTTTCATTACTTTTTAGGTTTAATTAGATAATTTGCAGTGGGGGATTATATCACGTTAATAACAATGCTTGTTTCGATCAAAATTATTTATTCAGAGACTAAGCATTAGTTTCATTCTCTGCCTTGTATTCCTTGCTTCTTACCATGTTGCAGACTGTGATGATAGAACAAAAAGGTGGCATATTTGGAGCACTTAAGCTATGGGACACTCAGCTTGCTGGTACACTGACAATGAGATCATGTGTCTTTAAATGCTGTAGGCTGATTTAATGTATCCACATCAAAGTAACATGAACTTTTGTAAACATGGCATATTATTTGTAAAATCATACCTATTTAACAGTGTTTGAGAAGAATAAGACACAATATTATGGATGTCCACTTCTTCTGCGTTGTATACAGGTTTCTGGGCTTTTCCTTGCCCCTTCATCAGGTGAATGGCAACTAACATATATACAGGATATATATATATACTAGTAATGTACATGAAGCCAGGGTGATTTTATAACCTGTATGCACAATAATGGTTTATGAAATGAGCTGAATAAATATACAAAAAAAAAACACTTACAAGATATTCAGCTATGGGGTTGTTACAGTAGATTTTGTGCTTATTGTTATACATGCTTAAAAGAAAGAAAGAATGCGTTATTGCCATTTATTTGATGCTTAATGCTGTTGCATGTTTGCATGTACTTACGTTTTTTAAAACATACTTCAATAGGTATGAATGCAGTATTTAAGTAGTACAGCAAACATGGCCTTCGCCTCAGAGTTTCACTGAAACTTGTATTGAAAGAGTTAATGATAAAAAATTGTTCAATGTATTAGGTTGATGTGACAGAGTGGCTAGCACTCCAATAATTAACTCAAAGTTTGTAGATGAACTCAGAACATGTTTCTGTTCCCATCTCACACTGAAGGTTTCCTGGTTTTCCATCAGAAGAAATCATCTTCATAATATTGTTCCTCCAGATTTGAATGAGCAAAGACCTGGCGACAGTTTAGAATCACTGGGTCAGGTATAAGCTCAAGCAAATCATGAAGGTTGCATGTAAATTTTTAATTCTCTATAAGTTAACTTTCATTTGGTTTACATAAAAGTGAGGAAAATTTACGTTTTTTCTGAAAAGATGCATGGGTAAAAACATCACCATGTTTTAAGAAGACAACACATACATCCTGCCTTGGTTTAGAAAGCAAAACACTTGCACAGAATGATCTGTTTGGAAGTCAAACTTGATATGTGGATATGTGTAATGTCAGGAAATTATTCATCAAAAGTATGTCATATTCACACTGAAATTCAAACTGAAAAGCAGGTGAATTATGTGAAAGGAAAGTGCATGTAAAGGAGTAAGACTGAAGAGCTGAGTAGGGGAAGTGCCTGTATACTGGTGTACCAGTACTGTGATGCATGTACTGCATGTCGTCGGCGTTGTCCTCGGCCACCACCGTGTATTGATTACCTTGAGAAGATGGCCACACAGGAGTAGCAGCAGTAGCTTCCGTAGGCCTGTCCTACCATCATGAATCACACTGATCATTAGGTACAGACACAGCTCTCTATCACATACTGCCATTGTCAGGCCAACTCAACATAAGGCTGCTCCATGGCTCCAAGCGCAGATCATCATGCATAGGTGTCATATTACAACACTCACTCCGCTGGGAAGGTGTCACATGGTTTGCAGTAGTTCACAGACTTTCAGTACTCTTTATCAACTTCATCAAGAAGGTTACATGGAGACCTTAGAACTGTTTCAATAACTTGGTTAGTCCATGCATTCAAGGGTGATTTTTTTTATAGCAGATCGGAAGTTAAAGAGTAATCTAAGGAAACTTGATAATACATATGAATAAATAAAACTGCAGAAGATGGGAATAACACAATCCTGTTTTAGCACAATGGCATCTGGCTCACAAGCAAGGTAATCCTTATTTCATTGTCACCACTGAGTGTAAATGACAAGATCATGCAGTCACTTTGGTTGTGTTTTCAGATCAATAAGTCTCATGCAGGTAATCACCGACTGTCAAACCAGAAATCATACCTGTATATTATTCAGAGATGCCAACCTCTATGATTTTATCTCAGTCGCTACGAATTTTAACTTCAAACTATGCCAATATGATTCCAGTAGAAATTCTATGAAATATGAATAAAATGCATTACAATTTGGATATATAGACAAAAATATATATTTTCAATAATGAAATATATTTTCGGACTTCACATACCTTCCATTCATCAAACTTAATGACATTTGAACTGGAATGACTGCAAGTAACAAACTTAATTTTTGGCGAAGCTGATTCCTATACCTTTGTGATTTGACACATTTAGTTCCCGCGGAAATTAATTAACCATGTGACAGTAATGTCATTCATTTTTTCTCGGAATCCATCATGATTTTGTTTATTTAGTTGACTACTAATTTTATGGTCAAACTACTAATTTTGAAACTTAAAACTACTATTTGCAACACTTCGGGGTAGGCATCTCTGATTATACTCCATTTAAATCCATGTGTTGGTTCATGCTGTTCATTAGTTGAAATTTGTTTTGACTATTTAAGTATATATACATCATGAGGATGTTCATGTGTATATTTTCATTGAATTACTCCTGGGAATATCATTCATGGCCTTTAAACTGTGTATTATATACACAAGTATCTGCATGCATGTTGCAGTGTAGTAATGATGTTGACACACTGCTGTGTCTAGGGCCATTTGAGAGGCACTATACACATATGAACCTTATCAATAGCCAGGTTCTGTCAGTACGTTCCTGCTGTGCCTTTGTGACTCACAAAATGGAGGGGATGTTTCCAAGTATCTGTTGCGTCCATCCTCACAATTGTTTACATGTGAATGAAATATTTCCATAGCCCAGCTACACAAATGCACACAGTTGTGTATGTTCAGCTTGAAGTGTAATAGTACATCCAAATGATTTTTCATCTAACCTATGTCATAAATCTTGGCCTGTTTATTTGACATGATGTTACTTTATTAGTCACTGTAGGTTTATTGACTATGCACAGTTTTGTCTGCAATAGAAATCGAGGGTCCTTTTCATAGACCTGAAGTTGATAAGTCCAGATTTTGGGTTCTGTAATTCTAATACCAAGGAAACCCTACCCAAGATATTTTGATTTGGAGTGAAGTGCATGGACCTCATCATCCTTCCTAATTTCAAACACTGTTGATGTTAGCAAAGTGAAATGATTTGCTGCTTGTTTGAAATGTATATTCCACATGCTGGTTATACTGACCATTTCTTGTAAACAGATAATCATCTAAACGCTGGCCAGCTCTACAGTCAGCGAATGGTAGCTGTACATGTTATGTATCTGGGTCTCATGTTTTAGCTCTCATAGATTGTAGACACTTGTGACAGATTATCATCCATCATCATCATCATCATCATTATCCATATATACTACCTCTTTATTTGGCTTCTTTCACAAGCATGCAATATTGAGAATCTGCTGGAGGTATGATCTCCACAGAGTGGAATTGAAGAGATATGAATATTTAAGTAACTTTCCAAATGAAGACTTTTGAACTACTATTGATGACAGTCATGAAAATGTGTATTATGGAAATACTTGGAGTGTTGATGAACGTTAACCAATAGGTGTTTGTCTTTATTAGATGTTTTTGTGTAATGGAATGACCTGTGAAGATCAGGGTAGAATGGGTCTTCAACAACCCATGCTTGCCACTAAATGCGCCTGTACTTGTTGTAAGAGGTGACTAATGGGATTGGGTGGTCAGACTTGCTGACTTGGTCATTGGTTTCCAATTGCGTAGATTGATGCTCATACTTTTGATCACTGCATTGTATCATCCAGATTTGATTATTTACTACCGGACGCCATATAGCTGGAATATTGTTGAATGGAGCATAAAACTAAACTTCACTCACTCACTCACTCACTCACTCACTCACTCACTCACTCACTCACTCACTCACTCACTCACTCACTCACTTTCATTCACTCACTCACTCACTTATGTAACCGAATTGGATTGGCACCACAGCCTAGCTGGTCAGATAACAATTTGCCCGTGGTAGGCAACATTTTGTACATTAGTTGCAGCATACAATGTAGGCGTATCTTTATGTAATAAAGAGTAAGCAGGAGCAAGAGGACTACATTACCAAATGGAAAATAAAAGGCAGAAATGGAGTATAACTACTGTTCAGTGTTCCCATTGATTTACTGTACATTATTGTGTGTGGCATGCCTGTGCCAGACAGTCCAGTGATCAACAGCATGAGCATTGATCTATGCAATTGGGCTACAATGACGTGTCAACAAAGTCAGCAAGTCTGACCAACCAATCTTGTTAGTTGGTTCTTAAGAAAAGCAAAACAAATTCTAAGCCCGATCTTCACTGGCCCATTAACACTTACTTGTGGAGGTTCATTTATAGATGGACATTTTATCTTTGAAGTGCTTTTTGCATTTTGCAGAATCCCAGCTTGGGGCATTTTTCATGTTGAGTATTTCACAATAGTAGATCAACTTTGTTGCTTGTTGAATAGTTACGTTACTACACAATGATTCTGACAGGGATTGTTCTAAACATTGTACTCAATCACATTCTTATTAAGCAAAGAGTTGGGTAGGTTGTTGGCATTGGCAATGTCATGGCATTGTTGGAATGAAAAATGCCAAAATTTATCTGAATAAAAACTCTCAAATTAGAGTTTTGTGGAGTTTTAAATTAGAGTTTGGTAGAGCTTTAAGTCTCAAGTTAATGGTAGTGTCAATCAGTGACTGGTTTTCATGAAAGCATTCTCCTTCTATACTGTTTCCTTGATGTCACACCTATGGAATCTAGCCTTTGATAATTACTGTACTCTAAACAATCTCAGAACAATATAGTTTCTGATAAATTTGGTCATTGTGCTTATTTATGCTGTTGATCACTGGATTATATAGCTAAACCATATAGCTTTAACATTGCTGAGTGCAATGATGAAACAACAAACCAATCAACCACGTAATTTCTCAACTGTTTTATGTTGATTCTTTTGTGAAGCTATTGTCATGTTAACTTCAGTTACAACAAATGTTGGTGTTGCATTTTTCCATGGTGCAATAATGTTAAAACAATTCAAATTATACAAAGGTAAACACAGACATCCATAATTCAGATGTGCTAATAGTTGCATTAACCTTGCAAAGTTGCAGAACTCGCTACTTGCACTTACATTGTGTGAAGAGTTTTGTTATGATAGTTTTTAATGAATGTTATGTGTATTATTGAGATACAATATCCACAAGACTGTTCAATTCCAAATCCTCCAGTTTGCCTTTGTGCACCTTGTGCAAGTTTCTGAAATAATCCAGGCCTTTGTGTATTCTCATTTACATCCAAAACACTCATTAAGATTGATATTGCTTCTTTTCTCATCCATGATTGATCATTAATCAATCAATGATCAATCTTAAATTTTCAACTGTATCCCAACAGCTGTTGCTTGTTGTTGAGCAGTCTTGGCTCCTTGTTAATTAACTACGTGTAACCGATAGATTGTTGTTTCTAGCATGTTGGGTGGAAGCAGTAAAGTGTTACATGACAATCAAGAATGTTTCTGTCATGATATTTTACAATTTTTTTCTTCCAGTTTTATGTCCAGTGTTTTGTTGTTGCTAGACTTTGACCAGGCTTGGACCATGGTCCGTTTGATAAATGAATCTGGAGAAGTCTGTTATCATGTAGGTGTGTGCATTTTGTGTGAGTTGTATTACATTTGTTTCTTCTTGAGACTGTGTTATGGAAAGCCATATGTCCCATAATTTTGTTTGTTGTTCCATAGTGCTGCATCCATTGAATAGGACATGCCCAGTGTCTGTTCAAAGGCATATCAGCTGTCCAAGCCAAGCACTGTATATGTTAGTCCTTGTCTCAAGCCATATACTGCCAAAAGGATAAAATGGTCGAGCCATGTGAAGATATTGAAAAATGTTACTTTGTTTTCTTAATTAATTAGGCTGTGTAGTCATGTAGGTCAAATCATTCCTGATCAGAGGTGGAAACATCCTAAATCATTTCTTGATAGCTTGATTAAATTTCGATGGTGATGCTACATTCCCTTGAAACTTCGTTTTAGAACACAAAGGAAAGTTGAAACTTCCACAGAATGGTAAAATTAACATAACAAAGACTGCTCTTACTTTACAATAAAGTTAGACAAAACCAATCAGGCCATATGACAGATAAATTGTATTTGCCTGACACTTGTGAATGTAGGAGGCCTAGAATTTGTTCCTAGGTGCATGGTGGATGGATTTGCATTGCAGTTAGCCATTAGCAGTTAGCCAGAAACTGTTAGCCACAGTAAAGTTTGCAAATAGGAAGGTCACACAACCAAGACCTAATGTCAGAATTGGAACTCAACACAAGTCTTGATGTCTGTGCATGGTATAAATTCCATCAGACGAATGGTATTTTTATAAATTTCAGTCTGTTTTTATCTTCTCCTGGGTTTTGTTAACCTCTGAGTGTATCTTTATTCTTTGGAAGGATAATGTATAGATTGTAATTTGTAAAAAAGAACCCAAATTTTTACAGTTTTATCTTGAGTAGATGTTAAAATTGTATCACTAAGCCACTTCTGTTCTATCCACATGATTTCATCTATATCGTTCTGTTAACCATACTTTGACATGGATCACTCTGCAGCAAATGGCCATCTTCCTTAATCTGAACATTTTCATTTTCAGAAGAAATTAGTGTATATTTCTGTGTTATTACATATTGTAAGCATGCATAAGTAATGGGAATTTCTCCCCGTGTTAAAATTTGTGGGATATTTTGTATTTCAGTGGGGAAAATCCCCAATCCCTGCCTTGACTTAAGATGAATTAAATCTTATCTATCAAAGTAGTTGAGAAAACTGATTACAACTATTATTAGCTTTTGGGAATGATCGTGAAACAAGTTGAATTCAGTTCATAGATTCTTCATAGTCCAACAGGTTTATGTCACAAAACATGGAATGTCAAGTAATATTACTGCCTATCAATCCACTTAGCTTTGTTAAGTCTGCACTGTTGTAAAATGCAACTGTTTGACTGTTTCAGAAAGCTGTTGTGCAGAGTTTACGGAAGGAACTGGTTCAGAAACAGGTATCCAATGCAGTACCTACAACACAGATCGCAGTGCAAGTGTCTGTTCCAGCAACAAGTCTAGCCCCAACACCCCCACCCCCTGTGACAGCACTGCCTGTGGGACAGCCTCCGTTAGTGGCATGTACCCAGGTGCAGGCCCAGGCTGTTATCCTGCCAACCACTTTCAGTGTCACTGTGCCTGCAGCTCATTCCAAGCTACAGGTGAGTTGGTCATGTAGCTGTTTCTATACAACTTATTATGAAAAGTAGACAAACAGGAGGCTATCACAGACATCCAGGTTATTGATTATTCATGGGAAATTCTTAACTTGTGACATATACAGTTTACTTACATATGGTTGCAATGATTGTGTCATTTGCAGAGCTGTCAAAACACACAATACTGAATGTGTCCATTAGGCTGAAGGTATGTAGTTTGACCCCTGCCACTCCTATCTTCTCTGATCATCTAAACATGATAAATCAATAAACGTGTAGAAAAGTTTTATATGCATGAATTTTATATGCAAGATGTGAATCAGTTTTGGGATTATTTTTGCATATTGCTTGTTTTAACGTGTATGTCTTGACCCTAATATCAAATGAATGGATACCATCAACATCTTTGCCGAAGACGAGATAGACCCACAGAAATGTATGACTGACATCCACTGACATCAGTGCTTCACATTGACACCATTACTGACAATACCTTTCTTATGCCTGTGAGACTTCGTATTTCCTGTGACACACTGATGACACTCGAATCATTAAGTAATCTCCCTTACCGTCTATATCTTGTTGAAGGGTTACACAATGCACAAGAATAGATCTACAGCACTGTTATAAGGATCTGAAGTGAACACAGATTTTCATTTTTCATAACTGTATAACTCATTATATGTTGAGATGGTTGATTCTAACCACATACTGGTATGTATTACAACACAAAGCCTTCAGGTCAGTTCATTTTGATCTGTTATGTGAGGCATGTCATAATGAAGAAAAGAAACACATACGCTTTTACATTTAGAAATTGTAAATAAAGTAACGATATGAAAGCTTTTTTTAAAAAACAAAATTGCATTATGTAATACAGAACAGAAGGCAAAGAACAATGCTTAGTAGAACCACATTATACCTTTTCACCCCTAATAATGTGGATTTTGATTGAGTGTCCAATACAGAATACGCCATTGTCTGAATGAGGCTTGATAACTGACATCCTTTCCAAAACCTTATAATACTATGCTGAGGCACAAAATGCCATTCATTCAGCTGTGTGAAAACATCAGGTAATGCTTGTAGAACACGTCATATCTTATGGACAGTACCAAGTTTGGATCTAATCCCAAACTGCTGAGAAATGGTAAATCTCACAGGGTTATTGAAACATTGGCCATGTTCACATGTATGTAGGTTATGTACATTGTGCTTTCTGGCTTATGTGCTGGATGACAGTCTTAATACTCACATTGATGTGTCCTCACATTGCTTATTCTACCCATGTGTTCTTATGATCCAGTTTGTTATAAACATGAAAGTTATGCAATTGTCATCCTAATCTTGATTCCTTGGTGTTTTTAACTCGTATACTGTGAAAATCATCAAACTGATGCAGTGTTGTGTAAATAGCTGGGCAAGATTACAGAATACGGGATAACTTCTGCCATCTTTGAAAACAAGCAAGTTTACGTTTGGATAGGCTTAGGGTTAGGTTTAGGGTTAGGGTTTGGTTTAGGGTTTGGGTAAGATTTAGGGTTTGCATTAGGCAAGGGTGTGATACATGGTATCCAGTATTCTGCAACTGTACCAAAAACTTTATTAAATTCACTGCAATTGCTAAGAAGAAGGATACACAGGGGTTAAAAAATCTCATCGCCTGACACCTGGGACAAACCAGTTTTCATTTGCGGGCAATCAAATAATGCGGGCAATCAAATAATGGTATCTTACTTGTCAGTGGGCTAGTAGACAATTTCCATCTACGGTGTCAATTCATATCTGCTCTAAATGATGCTATTAAATTTCGCAATGATAATAAAGTAGGCTTATCTTTCTTGGCTCTTTATCACTTTTTGATGAATAGTCCAGTAAACATTAACATTAATACCATGTTGATATATGCTTTCATAATTTTGTCATTATGATAATGTCGTGAATATCAGGACAAGTGGAAAATTAGTTAAGCCAAGTTCCTTTCTCCAAGTGAAAAAAAAAATATTTGAAAAAAAAAATTGAAACCCTTGGATATGTATGACATGTTCATGTGAAACATTATTGTCCTTCGTTAGTTTGCTTAAATAGCTCTTGAGAAACCTCATGCTGAGAACTTCTTCTGGTCATTACTGATAATAGGTGGTTGAGATAATGAGAATCCCCCCAAACTGCTCTAGTGGATTGCACTTGGGTATTTGTCATAAAATACATAAGATACAGTATGTATGTTTAATCCAGCCATCCATTGGAAACTGTATAATATGAAACAGTAGATCCTCTCCCCACAGACATGTCAAGCTGTGGTGCTACCTGTGTCGGCCACTGCCTGTCAACCTTCTGACCTCACAGTCTGCCTCGACACCACCAAACAACAACCAGTAAACAACATCGTCAACAACATTGTCAACAACATTGCCACAACTCCAACTCAGGTGCCAATCAAACCTGCACTGAAGCCTCTGGCCCCACGGGGTAGCTCGCCACCCATCAGAGTCCCACAGTACCCTGTCGTAAGCTCAGCTCCATCCAAAGCAGTCCAGGTGAGCTACTGCGGAAACGCCAAGGTTTTTATCATTTTACCTTGATTTTAGTAAATACTGGATTGTGATTGGTTAATAATAGTTAAGGTCATTCAGAGGATTATATCTATGTTTTAAAGGTCTGATTGTCCATGTGCAATTATGCATTGTTTACTGATAATCACTATTATTGTTTGCATCCCAATATAGTGGTCACCCCCCAAAAAATAAAGACTTAACCCCAAACACATTGATAGATTACAGTGTTTTTGCTGTTAGAAAATACACATATGTGTTAAAAAATGGATTTGGTAATGGCGGGCTTGACTTTACTCGTGTAAAAGACAGAAGTAGGTATTAATACATACAAAAAATACTTCACATCCATAGCAACAAATACTGTAAACCATGAAATTAATGAGAGCATTTTATTAAGGAGAAAAAATGTGTGTGTACTCTTCTTGCATTATTATAATGACAGATTTAATGATTTACAGTATTCAGTCAAACAAGATCAAAATGTGTTTAAAAAAATGTAGAGCTGTCATGATTGTATAAACTACCTCTAATTTCAAAAGCCAGTAGGTTTATCGTCTAATCATAATGGTATACAAAATCAAAGCATTGGTTAAATGAACATGGTTAACACTGATGCATTCTCTTTTTGTTGTTTCAATTTTGAAATCTTTTCTCATGTTTTATTAAAGAAGCTGATATCAGCGTTTTTATATTTGGTATAGCCTTTTCAGTCAGATTGGATCTCATATTGTCATGTTGGTAATTTCCTGTATCCAACGTTTGATTGAAGATGTGACTGAACAGGCTTGGAATGGATTACTTGATGGGGGAAAGAGTCTTTATACACACTGGTCACACTATCAAACACTACATTGTCTGGACTAGACTTTATAACTGAAATCCTTTCTGAAATCTAATAATGCTGAGAAGAGGCACAAAATGCCATTCATTCAGCTGTGTGATAACAGCGGGTAATGCTTGTAGAACATGATTGCTACAGAAACAGATCAGATCCTTAGCTCATGAGGAAAACGTCATATCTTAATGACAGTACCAAGTTTGGATCTAATCTCGTGACTGTTGTTAAATGGTAAATCTCATGTGGCTATTGGAACATTGGCCATGTTTACATGTATTAAGTTTATGTATATTGTGCTTACTGGCTTTTCTGCAGGATGACAGTGTTGATACTCACATTGAAGTGTCCTCTACCTATGTGTTCTTATGTCGCCATTCAGAAATGCTCATATTTCTTGACATGTTAGTTGGAAAAGTTTTTGTGGAGATTCCAGTATCTCAGACTTGTTGAACAGGCAGACATATTTGGAGACCTGGTGGTCTAGTGACTTCACCGATTGTGTGCCATTGTACCGTGACACCTGTTAGTTTGGTCCTAATCAGTTTATAGAAGGTTGCCATTTTGTCGCTGGAATCTTACTGTTATGGATATGAAGTAACTAAGAAACAATTGAAGATTTATGCATGCATTGATTTTCCAGGGCCAGAAACCTGTTCTAGTCAATAGCAAGAACCATATGCCTCCCCCAAATTCAGCTCCACAGAGACGAGTGTCTGACTCTGATGTCACCAGAGATTCCCGGAAATCTGTGGAGAGGAAGCAGGTCAAGCCAGAACAGAAGCAGGTATGGAGTGGATAAGTAATGGGTCATAGCTATTTCATTTAAAGAACAGTCCGACTTGTGAAGATTAGGGCAGCAACTGGTCTTCAACAATCTGTGCTTAGCTTGATCTGGGTTAGAATTGGTCGTCAGTAACCTATGAGGGACTAACAGGATCAGGTGGTCATGTCCGTTTACTTGATTGACACAATTCATTCAGGGATTGGGAAAGAGAACTTTGACAATGGGCCATTTTCTGGATTTAGAATGGGCCACTGTCCTTGTATCAATAGTAAGCTTCAACATTTTAATGGGCCATTTTTCATTCTAATGTGCACAATGGCCCATGGACCCTGCCTCTCCCAGCCCCTGTTCATTGTATCCCATTTGTGTAGATCAATGTTCATGCTGTTGATCACTGGATTGTCTGGTCCAGATTCAATTATTTACAGACCACTGCCAACAGGATCAGATGCTCAGGGTCTCTGACCTTGTTATTATAATGCTAATTGTGTAGATCAATACTCATTACCACAATCACTGGATTGTCTGGTCTAGACTCATATTCACAGGTTGTTGCCATATTGTTGGTATATTTTGCAGTGCTATGCTGAAGTTGATAAGTGTGGACTTAACTTTCAGAAAATGGACTTCATGGCTTCACTGGATCTCGTCACTCCTGATGCATTAAAAGGTATGCTGACACATTGTACATTCATGTGGAATTGTTATGAGGGGGACTACATGATTTGTCTGAAAGGTCTTTGTCAGCATCATTTATACCCACCATCCATCAAAGAGTTGGATTCAAGAGAGGATTGTGAAAACCTGTTTGTCACCACACTTGACAGATGATTAGATCCATAGGGAACTAGTCCCAAGTTTTGGCCGTTTATTCGCAACAAGTATTAACTATGTGCTTTTATTTTGTGGATTACATGTCATAGATGCTTGATTCTGCAATGCTAAAAATTGTCCCTTGTCTACATAAATCCTGGCCTCTGATTGAGTGCAATGGTTGTCTATTTCAGAGTTGCAATGCAAAAGAACTGAGAGAAAACGGAGGTCTACCGCCAACCCACAATTCAGTTATAATTTTGAACCTGAGGTATCTATTATGCCTTATTTGTTAGCAAAATTAAGTGATTTAACCTTTTAAGCTTTATCGGTTAATTCTTGGTATTGAATCACACAAGTATCTTCCTGTAGGAGAATAGTCACCAGTTTAACATGGCTGTTTCATTTTTGATGCAGCACAACATGTTAATGCTGATAAAATATGCTGTGTTGTTTGTGATACAGTTTAGCTGATATAGTGTGTACTACACTGTGATATTACTCCTGACACTCTGTGGTTGCCCTAGTAACAGTATGTACAATATTATTAGGACTAATTTCTTGCAAGATGCCACTCACTACTTGAATGCACAATACAGTTTTGATTTTATTTTATTAGAGAAAGAGGGTGTCCCACTATCTGCTAAACCCTTTGCCACCAGGTGTCAAGAGGCCGAGAGGTAGGTAACATTTGATGCTTGGAAGGTGTACAATAGTGTAGTTGTATGAAAAATAGAACAAAATATCATCTGTCTGCCTGAAAATCTGACAAACCCTCTCTTCTGTATTCTGGCCAAACAGCAATTATTTAAACTCTCAGTTAATGATATAAATAAGAATGATAATAATGTAATTCATTAGTGATGCACCAATCGATCAAATAATCGGTTTATTGTTTGTTAGACAAGCTTTGAAAGTCAATTGGAAGAATTTCCAATCGATAGCACTTTATACTATCCTCAAGAATAACATAAATGATTGGTGTACAGGTAACATCTGTAAATACCTCCAGGTAGGCTCACGATCCTGTAATATTGGAAGTCTGCTTTCAGGGAGCAGTTTTTTCTTTTCTTCAGGTATTGGCTTACAACTTAGTAACTGTTTTAGCATGAATGCATATATTATTTACACTCATGTTTAGTTACATGTTTGAATATGCAAGCATTTGTAAAGATTTCATATTTGTACTATGGTATGAAAAAGTGATATTTGTTACATCAATTCTATTCTGATTTCTGCATCGAATTCGATCATAACTTCAGTTCAAAGTTTCTCAATTTTTGCACACAAGCAATTGACATTTGTATCGCTTAACTGTAAAAATAGTGCATGATGTATCTTCTTATTTGTAGTCAAATACTCCATTTTTTTCCAAATCCTTTTGTTAAAGAGTTTTTTGATCCATCTCTAAAGAAGAATCGGTTACGATTTCATGTCATATGACATCTTTGTTACAAGCGATCATGTAACCGTCTTCTCATCAGCATGTCTTTTGTTCATAATGAATCCATACATGTAGTCGATCATTTATTGATAATTGATCAACAGAAGACATCAATAATCGATTATGGTTTTAGACGTCGACTCCCAACATTATTATTTATTTGTATAGCACTTACTTCAAATGTAGCTCTGCTCAAAAGCACTGAATTATTACCTTAGATAAGCCAAGCAGCGTGTAAGGCATTAGGAGGTTAATAATCTCTCCAGGTACCCATTTTCATGATATGATGCTGTTAGTGTCACCGACTGGTTGGATTTTTATTTATTTATTTTTTTAAATTTTTTAAAATGTTTTTACTGGAAAACCACTGGATTACCTGGTCCAGGTTCAACACTTCAAAGGCTGCTGGGAGTGTTTAGCTGGAGTGTTTGTTACTTCAATGAAGAACAGTCCCCCATTACTCAGATTTTTTTCAGGATCTCAAACTGAGTTTCAAATCCATGAAAAGTTTTTTTACAATCAGAAGGCTAGCAATCATGCTGATGTTCTTACCTGCAGGCCGGCCTCCGAAACATGGTCCCTCCCCCAACAACAGCCGCCCAACGACACCTGACAGTCCTCACAACGGCATGTTGTACAAGAACAACATTATGCGCAATGGTTCAGGGGAGGTAAGTCTGTGAGGACTGTGATTGAGTGTTTTTAACAGTTGAAAACCTGGGTGACTGCCTTTTCTTATGTACAAAGAGCATCACTAGGTTTGTTAAAACAAAATGTTGTGAGGATTTGTCACTGGGAAAAGCACTATCTATATTTATCATGAAAATGAGATAAATGAAGCTGAATATCTGGTTAGCTCTCTAGAAATTACTCGGTCTAAGTAAACTTAGTCTCAGTGAATTTCGTTACACTCCACCATGGAATCAAACAAAACCTAGTAGAAGGTTGCGTCAGGTAACCTTTCAGCAAGTAATGACCATCCAATCAAATGCGAGATGGTTAAATAGATTTGACCAATCAGACAATGGCTACTATTTAGTGATCGGAGGGATTTTCAAAATATTCAGGTCACTGACACAAATCTCCCCACATTCAAAAATCCGCATACAACATAGTTATTTGACCTGCAGTATATACCCTTTGGGGTTTCTGTTGACATGGTTACCATTAGCTAATATTTTGGCAAGATAACATTCTTGAATATTGCCAAAACACTATTTTGCAGTGACTGTTTACTCACCGTTGTCATGGTTGTATGTATACTGTATGCATCACCCAGAAGTGAGCGTACGCTATGTAGCATTTGGAATCGTTCGGGTACGAACCTTTTCGAGATAAAATGTTCAAAATGTATGTACGAGTGTGCACTTGCACGATTTGGTAAGCTGTGTTCTGATTGTTCAGTCTCAAAGGTTACCTGACGCGACCTCCCATAAGATTTTGTTAGACTCAGTGGTGGAGTGTAATGAAAAGTACTGAGGAAAAGTTTACTTAAACTGGAAATTACTGTAATTTTTTCATAAGTCGTATCCTAAATATTTACTGGGCTTTTGACACTGCATTGAAAACTACCTTTACATATGCACAAAGTGTTTACATAAGAATGCTCTACTGTCTGTTGATACTGAACCATGTGTGTTGGGGTATTTGGTAGTGAATGAGTGAGTGAGTCAGCAGTATTCCAGCTATGTGACTACCCAATCCTGTTATTTGCTGAAAAATGAGTTCTTAACTTGATCTTGATGGGTCTGTTTGGTAGTGTCCCATGGGGAAAGTTGTGAAAGACGTGAGACTGGTGTTGTGTTGGAATGAAAATCTAATAATTCATTCTTTTGGTGCAGTCAGTCTGAGTTTGACAACATGGTCATTAGCCTTTTGTCACACATCTGGGGTATTTCTTGCCAATGAGGCATACTCAAGCACTTTAATGTCTGAAAGCTTGAATGTGGTTTTATTGCAAGCAATAAAATTCTTACAGTTACCCAAGGTCAGCTCGATGGGATTGGGCTCACAGGGCTGTATTCTTGTACACAGAACTCTGTGGCCTTGTTTTGCAGCTAGTTCATTTTTTTATCCCCAGTATGTGATGCGGGGGGATATAGTCGATGTCTGTCTGTAATTATTTTGTTTCCAGAGCATAACTCAGAAACCGTTCAATATTTTTAGACCAAACATGATTGATATAATAATCTCAGCCTAGAGTTGTGCCTTTTGCCATTTACAGATTTTTGGCATTTTTATTTTATTTTGTTTTTCCATGGAACATTTTGGTGTTAGAGTGGTGGGGTGGGCTTCGTTTTGAGAGCAGAACGCAAAAAACATTCCATATTTTTCTGCTAAACTTGGTAGATATATCAATCGGAACCTGAAGTGGTGCTTTTTGCTATTTACAGGTTATTGTGATTTATTATTTTCTCGGTTTCCATGGAAACATTTTGGACCTAGTCTAGAAAGTGTTGAGCAGAACTCAAAAACTTCTTAATATCTGTCAGTAAAACTTGGCAGATATGTGTGGCAGACCCCAAAGTGGTGCCAAAGGTTTTTGTGATGTATTATTTTCTCGGTTTCCATGGAAACGTTTCGGGCTTAGTCTCAAAATGGAGGTATGGGCTTCGTTCCCAGAGCACAACTCGAAAACCGTTTCATATCTTTCAACAGAGCTTGGCAGATATATGAGACAGATCTTGAAATTGTGACTTTGCTGATTACAGATATATGGCATTTATAATTTTCATGAATTCTATGGAAACAATTTAAACTTAGTCTAGAAAAACAATTAATAACTGTCAGTGATTTGTTCTTTCAAACACATGGGGGCCGGGGGATATGTCATCTTCTGATGACTCTAGTTCAAGCATTTCTGGCATTAAGTTAGTTGTTGTTTTGCACGGGTTTGGTTTTCACAGCTTGTATGTGTCATGATAAGATTCGTAACTGTTTTTCCATCAGGCTGAAACACATGATGATTTCTGTGCTGTTTGTGGGAAAGAAGGAGAGTTACTGCTCTGCAGCTCATGTAGAATGGTGTATCACCTAGACTGTCTGAACCCACCCCTAACAACAGTACCCCAGAGTCCCTGGAGTTGTCCCAAGTGTCAGGTGAGTGGAGAAAGGAGTTTTAACTGTCTGTTGCTTGGACTATTGAGAATGGTGTGCACTTTGGCTGTCTTAATGTAGGATGTGTTGGGTTTCAAGGAGTTAGTTTTACGTTGCACTCAGCAATTTTTCCAGCAGTATGGCAGGGACCTGTAAATAATTGAGTCTGGACCAGACAATGCAGTGATCACCAGCATGAGAATCGATATATTCTATTAGTAGCTAAGTCATCTAACCTGACCACTCGATCCCGTTAGTTGCCTCTTTCGACAAGCATGGGTTATATTGAAGACCAGAGCCTGGATTTTCGAAGCTCTCTGAGCGCTTAGATAGTCGTAAGTCATTGTTAACATATGGCACTTACCACTATCTTACCACTGAGAGAGCTTCGAAAATCTGGGCCCAGTTCTAAATTGAATCTTGACAGGTAGGTTCCAAGAAGGTGAAAGGTGACCAGAAAGAAAATTATTACATCATAATGACCTTATCCAGCAAGTGCCTTGACCAGCAACTAATAATGTCGGCAAGTAACTATGATAGTTCATATCTCGTGTTTATTACACACTTTTTTTTATAGCAATGTGGAAAGGAACAGCTGTGGAAAGGTTTATAATTTGATCACCACTTCTCAGACAAGAGTTTACAACATGTTTTGTAACATGGTTTGTCAGTGTTTAAGCATGTAAGGATACTTGTTACTGTGTTGGCTGTCTCTTTTATCATTATCTCATTATGTGATGCACCTTATATTTGTGGAGTTTAAGACACCTCAAAATTATCTATGATTTTCTGATGGTATGCAGTGAAATTGTGAAGAAATTTCTGATCCCTTGGTTTCAGGCATCAAACAAAAATTGGGCTGGGTCAGCAGAGACTCTGGCTCTTGTACATTCCTACATTGCAACAAAAGCAGGTAATGTTGCACACTCTTGTACATTCCTACACTGCAACAAAAGCAGGTAATGTTGCACACTCTTGTACATTCCTACATTGCAACTAAAGCAAGAAACCTCACTTGCTGTTTTACATTTATATCTTCTCAAAGGAAACATTGTATGATTATTAAATTAGGTAACCCTTGATGGCTTGGAATGCTTCATACTTGCTATCACTCACAAACTTATTCTCACAATCATCCATCACCTTCTCTCTCCATGTCTGTTTCACAGTCAGAAAAGGATTTGATTCTACCAGCTTTAACTTGTCACTTGACTTGTTAAAGTATAGATGTTCACAGCAGAAAATCTGAACAAATCTAGGCACATTTTACAGTGTTCATGAATGGTGTTTTAAAGTAAAAGGACATTGGGTCATGTGAGTTTCAGATGTCTTTCTGATCCACTGAATATTCACAGGACCCACAGAAAACATTCTACACACATCTCAGATTTAACATTTCTTATAGCTGGGTTTGAAGTTACAAACAAACGTCAAATTTATAAACAGGAAACCGGTATGACTTGTTACATATGACAACTTCAGTCAAAGTCATTGTAAAATATACTGTCAGACACAGGGGCCGGTGGGTTGTAGAGTTACATCTGACCATCTGTGAATCACACTGTGAACACTGAGTTTACAAGAACCAACTTGAGTGGCTGAAGTCATGGTGATATTCTAACCTTCGGATTAGCTTTGTCTTTGAGGCAGTCCCTGTGTAAAGTGCTGCTGTTCAGAGAGCTATGTTGTGTCTTTTGTGTTTGTCCATATAATACCTATTCCCTGCCTTTCCCTCATTATACTAAACAATATGTCAACTGGATTAGCTTCCATATAATGTTGGCATGTAGTGTGTACCTGACATACTGTTGCTTGTTGACCTAACCTTGTCCTGTGACTCTTGCAGCTAAAGAAGAAGAGAAGAGGAAGCTGCAAAAGAAAACCAACGACCTTTCTACTGAGAAAATACAACTGGAAGCCAAGTCAAAATCGCTGAATAACTCTTTTAATGTAAGTGGTTGTGTCGTGACGTGGCCACGAGTTAACTGCAAGCATTTTCTTGTTTCTCTTTTGTCTTGATTATGGTTCAGAATGCAGCATGCAGTACTGCAGATCTGTACAGAAATGGTGTTACTCATACTGTTGCCTGTTGTGTTCATTTGACTTGCAATATAATCAGTGACTGTTTCTCTATCAGGTATGGAGGTGACTCTTTTGCCTGTTTTATCATACTGGGCTTTGTAATTAAAGACAAAATTTTTGTTTGTTTGAAAAATATCTTTGCCTTGAGAATGTTCAGTATTTAATTATGAAGGAGACGAGTGCGATTTTACTATTTACAACCTGCTCTGGTTCATGTTCAAAATGACTAGTGCTGCATGCCTGGATTAACCAAGTATTTATACTGTGTTTTACAACCAGTGACATTTTGTAGTGCAGTCGTGATTTTGATAGTACAGCCAAACCTATAAGCCAGCT
Source organism: Haliotis asinina (assembly GCF_037392515.1). Lineage (NCBI taxonomy): Eukaryota > Metazoa > Mollusca > Gastropoda > Lepetellida > Haliotidae > Haliotis > Haliotis asinina. Next base: position 34,895,171 of record NC_090293.1, on the reverse strand, counting down.
TGCACTTTGTGTAGGTACTGAGAAAAATAAACAAAAAAGAAAAGAGAACAAGAAAAAACAAGCAAAATCGCACCCAAAGTAGAAAAGCTGAAAACGTGATAACATAATTAGTGTATGATTATCAGTATGATAATATCTAATTTTTCCTTATCCCGACTCATGCTTATTGCTTATCTCCTCTTCCCTGGCGAAGGTAGTGGAAGACCTGAAATCCCTTGAAGTTTTCTTTTAAAAGAAGCGGACATAAAATACACTCACCCACATATAGCCTCTCCTTTCCCGTGCAACTGGTCATGTGACCTGCCATGCTCTTCACTCTTTCCTTATCGCCGGACGGAAACGGCTGGAGTTACCTGGAGTCTCCACTATGGCGATAAGTTATTCAATTAATTCGGTCCTTTAACTATAATTACGTTGTATGCGGTATTTGGTTTATGTATATGTATCACAATTTGTTTATTCGTAATTAGTGTGTTTTGATATAGCACTTATTTTGTCAACCGAGACTTAATCTCAGTTGATGAAATCACGTTTACAGTGTAAATTACGGCTATCAGCGGTTGACTGTCTCAGTGTAGATCAGAGCTGTTACATTGAGAGCCTATAAAGCAGCAGGATTGGATCCTCCGTGAGCCTCCAACCCACATGAAGTCAGAACCTTGGTCTCTACACTAGCGCTACAAATGCTGGGAATTGCTCGCTATCAACTATAATGGAGGGCTGCTTTTGGAAGTTAAACACGGTGTTTGCCAACCATTATCTATGAGACATAGCCACAGAGGACTTCTCTGGCATTCACCAGTTTGGGCCTCTTGTCGTTGCTCAGCAACTAACAGTTCCTCGAAGGTGCTGAGTTCACTCATCTGGTTTATCACGTGACTTGTGGAAGCCTGACGCTCTGCGGAGTATAATGGTGGAAAGTCCATGTGCACGTCTTAAACAGACTAGCATGAGTGATTAAGACCCTTTACTTTTAATGAAGATACTTGATCGTGAAGAGGGGTCGCAACTAGTCTTCATAACAATATCCTGACATTTAGTCGCATCAGAAACTAGCAGGATGCTAGTTACTTTTGATGTCACCACATTCCAGTCAACGAAGCCTTCTGTTGAAGATAAATTCGACTGGATGTGATTCCCCCAGAATCTACATTGAATATTAGAAGAGCAGGACCAAATTACCGCCGTTACAAGTTCCCGTTGGGGGGAAATTTATTGGACATAATTTTGACAGCAAGCAGAATCCAGCATGGCCTGAACCACCGTCGTTTCCGTCAGATTCTGTAAGCAATAAGCATGAGTCATGATAAGGACAAATATGTAATTTCCTGAATAAATTTGATATTTTATACTTATCCTGACTCATGACAAAAGCCCTCCCAGCTAACCTGCACAGACATGCTGAATTACTTAATTCTCTTGTCGGGTGATGTACAAGTAGAGAGTAAAGAGCATGGCAGGTCAGTTGACTGGTTGTGCGGGAAAGGGGAGGTTATACGTGGGTGAGTGTATTGTACGTCGGCTTCTTGTAGAAGGGAACGTCAAGGGATTTCATGTGTTCCACTACCTTCGCCAGGGAAGAGGAGATAAGCAATAAGCATGAGTCTGGATACGTATAAAATATCAATTTTATTCAGAAAATTACATTTGCCATTAATGAGCAAGAGGATATGAAACTAAAGTGGGCAAGCTAGTGTTTTTGGTGATTGTGTGTTTTTCTGTAAAGTAGATTGGTGATATTTCAAAGGTTTACAATTACTGTTGTTCTGATGTATTTTTCATGCAGTCATGGTATGTAAGTCTGTCTGTCAAATGCTCTGTTCATTATTTTCCCCAGAAGCTTTCTCATTGTCTAATTGTTGTGGTAGCAGATTTTAGCCTCAGGCTACATTTGAAATAATCCACATTCAATTTCTTCTTTTTATTTCTTTTCAGGAACAAGTGGAAAAAAATCAACACTTATTAGCAAAGACGAGTGAAACACAATTGACTATTGAGAAACTTAAGAATGTAATCAAGGTTGTTCAGTCAGCATAGTACAGGCCCCTATGCAGTGTTGCTGATGCACTGATGTTCATGTGTAGGAGGTGGCCAGTAGACCAACATGCACTCCATGCTCCTGTGACTGTTGGACCAGACTTGTCACTGACTCTGTCAGAGAGCAGATATTTTGTTGGACAAACTTGATGTACATCTGTACCAAATAGCTTTTTGTGTACCGTATATTACCGTACATGTCGATCTTATAGATAAGCTGACCCCTTAAAATGATCCTTAAATGCAGTATCCAAATGGTATGTTTCTTATATAAGTCAACCCCCTTGGATGGGGTCTTAAGCATGACCAAGACATTTGGCTGTAGTTACTGATAATTATAACCTCGGTCCACATTATTAACAGAAATCACGATCATATTGTGTCTACTCACGCCTTGAAATGAAGTGTAGTTGACAGAAAATGGATATGTGTGTATATTTTGTTTTGCACAATATCATATTTATTTTAGCTGGGTGATCACAAGTCATCCACTGACCGCTAGTTTTCAGTAACATCAGTGAAAACAAGTGTGAAATGGTATGCTTATTTCGCTTCATTCGTGCGCTCACAACTTCAGCTTACTATGTTCATGAGGGTCTGTATAAACTTTGTGTTGATCGTACATGTAATCGATTTATTGAGCAAAATCTGTAATTATAATTACACAATGATTTGATGTATTTTTCTTGACAAAATAGTCATAATGCATTGTCTATCAAGAACTAATTGGAACTGAAAAGGAAAATAATCTTGTCTAGTGATGTTTAATTACAAATTTGATGTCACTGACATTGGTTTTTTCTTGATCTTTCATGCGAAACAACACAGTGTCATTTTCTAACTGGTCACCAGAAAAGAAGGTCTTAGCAGTAGATATGCCAACCTTCTTCTGTAGACTACCATATTTGGTCTTCAAAATTTGACTTGTCTGCGGTAATATACGGTGTATCTGGAATCCATGATCACAGTTTATTCTGTTATAGAGATGGTTTTCTTGTACTGGATTGTTGTTTGTCTGCAGCAAGATGTAGATGTATCCAAGGTTGTAGAGATTCCTAATGTGACTGTCAAGATTTGAACTGGTAGGCAATTGTTACTCAGATGAACACAACCACTGGTGCTCAAACCTGCTCCTGGACCATCTGGGCTTTCTGATCTGAATGGATGCATCTGGATGACTCAATGGAAAAGAGGAATTGTTTTTCTCAAGGTTTTGTCCATGAGGACCAAGTGTGGGATGGTAAATCAGGACAAGTCATGGTTTGTGAGGTTCAAAAAGGCATGAAATCCAGGTTTCACTTCAAGACAAAATGGATTGTACTCGACAGAAAGGCGATCATGGGCATAGATTGTGCTTTACAGAAGGGACATCATGGTTGTCAAGACAGACATGTATTGTACATCACAGAATGGACATCGTGGTTGTCAAGACAGACATGGATTGTACATCACAGAATGGACATCGTGATTGTCAAGACACATGGATTGAACATCACAGAAGGGATTTATGGTTGTCAAAATGTTCATGGATTGTATGTGCCCCAAATTAGTTTTGATATACTTTGTGTGACCATGACATGTCTCACAATGGCAGGTACAGTCCACACCAAATATGGCTGTGTACCTTTGGCCTCTAAAGGAGGTTTATTCTGTGTTCATGAATGTGCAAGGAGTTCTTAGTGGGTTTTTTTTCTGACTTGATAATATGGCATTGTCAGGAAACTGATCAAATCTTCACTGTGCCAAACATGCCAAAAGCAACACCAACTTTGCAAAAAAAACCCAAACCCTTGATAATCATATAGTCAAATCGAATACCTATCACATGCTGCTTGATATTCAAGGGGACAGAATGTTGCATAATAGCTAAATTTTTAACTTACCTTACCATAGGTCTTATGCATATTACCTCAAGCTTCGCTAGAAGAGATCAGACAGTCGTTGATTCGCCATTCCCTAGATGGCTACCTCATGTAATCTACGAATGTAGTCACGGAAGTGACGTGATCTCCCCACTCGCGCAAGCGCGAACAATCCAAAAATCACTTTTACTTCTAGCGTTCGTCTGTTCGGACGTTTTTGGTTCGCTTAGTTTACCTACTTTGTGGTTCAATAAAGTTGTTTCCTCAGGGGTAGGTATGGTTTGTATCCCTTAGGTGTGCGTGTTAAGGTAAGTTATCTTTTAACTGCACTTACTTTGCTACCTCGTGTTATTTTTTCTCTCACTTCGGGGTGGGTTCGCCCGCGTCGTGTGTGAGTGCGGCATGGCGTCCGTGGGGGTATTATATCTTGCTGGTTTTCTCCCTCCATGTGGTTTTCCATGTCGATTAGTATTTTTGCCAGGTTTCACTGCATTTATATGTTTTTTCGTGCCACGTTGCGATGTACGCAGGCAACCGTTTTGGTTGTTTGCCCTTCGCTGTCACGAGCTTACGGGCGTGCCTACTTTATAGTGGGGGTGCGTTGGTGCTGCATTTCTGGTATAGGGGTGTTTTTTCTACCTCCTGCGTTGGTTTCAACGCATTATTATGTTTGTTTGTTGCACTTAACTGTGTATATCTCCCCAGTTTTGCACTATCTGCTTGGGGCAGGAATCGGCGAATATCCCCACCCTTGGTGCCCGGATTGTGCGTCTCTAGCCTGCTCTTTTGACGGACACTGCCAGTACTGCGAGGTGTTATTGGTGGCGGATTTCGAGAGTCGTCGTTGGGATCTCTGCCGGACGACCCTGACTTACAACCGCCTTCAACGCCTGTGCCGACGCCTGGGATGGGGCGTTCGTCTGTGACGCCTGTACGCTTGTCCCCGGAACCACCTCGCTCGGATTCCATCGTGGATCTGTTTTCATCCAGATGCCTTGTCTCATCCGGAAGTCCAGAGGTTCCTGCGCTCTCTCCTGACGCCCGGTGCTGCTGCGATGCCAGCGTCTCGACATCTCGACACCAGCGCCTATGCCAACACCAGCGCCTTTGCTTACGCCAGCGTCTATGCCAGCGCCTGTGTTTGTGTCTATACCTATGTCTACGCCAGGGCCTATGTCTACGCCAGTGCCTATGCCTACGCCAGCACCTATGTCTACGCCAGCGCCAGAGGCTGTGCTTGCGCTAGTGACTACGCCAGCGCCTATGCCTACGCCAGCGCCTATGTCTACGCCAGCGCCAGCGCCTGTGCTTGCGCCAGTGCCTATGCCTATGCCTACGCCAGCGTCTGTCTACGCCAGCGCCAGAGGCTGTGCTTGCGCTAGTGCCTATACCTACGCCAGCGCCTATGCCGACGCCGGACCCTATGCCAGCGCCAGCGCCTGCGCCTTACCGTATACCCAGGGTGTTGCATACGTTGTCCAGGGAAAAGGTTTTACATCGACAGTTGGATGAAGGGCGCGCTCGGCGCTTGGAGGCAGAGCGCTCTCGGCGCAGATCGCGCTCCAGGTTCCCTGGGAGTCGGTGATCCTGTACCCTCCACAGTAGTCTTTGTCGGCGCTCTCGGTCCCCGCTACGCCCTTTGAATGAGGACTCTCGCTTTACTACCAGGTGAAGACGGTGCTTGCGCTCCCAGTCCATATCACCTCGACGCTCCTCTAGAACTCGGCGTTTGCGGTCGCCGGAACCACCTTGGATCTCGTCCAAGGAATCTGCTGCTCATGCATCGACTTGGTCTCCTACGTCGCGGCGTGATTCGAATTCCGTTTCCTATGAGGACCTGGAAGAACAGGTTTTTGGCCCGGACTTCGACGAGGAGGCAGGAGGCGACGGCGATGGTGATGGCACTTAACTACCCTTATCAGTCGTCTTCGAGTGGATTGCTGACAGGTTACCGTACTGCCCTTCACCTTCAGCTAATTCCAACAACCCTGCAGCACTTCATTTATCGCCGGAGTTACTCATCCCGCCTGATCCTATGGTGGCGGACGCCGTGGCTGTATTAGATGCGGTCTTTGAAAAATTGTCATCTAATCCGAATTTCTAAGTGTGTAAATCCAAGAAGTCAGATTACAAGATACACAGCCTGGTTTTCGCGGACAGCGTGGCGGTCTTGGTTGAATCTATGTAGCGGTTATTGGGCTCCTCGCAGCTCTCTTACAAAGTGCAGGATTCTAAGCGGGTGACCATTGAGACTGAACTCAAGCGGATGCTTAAACCGTTGTCTGCTCTGGTGTCAGCTACCTCGGCGACGGCGATGGACTTGTCTGAAGACAACGCCTCGAGGATTGATCACCGTACCAGATATTCCTCTGCTGGTAGGCGTGAGACTGGGTGTCCTTTGGAGGGACTGGCTGCATCCTCGAAGATCCTTACTTTACAATTTGTCTACATATACTTCAAGCGGAGAAAGTTTTCTTTCACGTGCTTTACGCATTGTGTCACGAAGATTTTTCGAGACAACTACAAAGTGCCACGCCTAACTACACCTCTTATTATAGAGAGGGCAGCATTTATCTTCGGGGAAAATTCCAACACATGTACTTGGAAAGCAGTTTGTCTACGTCCGTTTCAAGCGGCGGAAGGGTTTTCGCGCGCTTTACTCCTTTAGACACGTGCTCGCCATACAGCATGGTTACTGTTAAGCCTACAGGCTAGCAGGGTATCACCGTTTACAAGATTTCATGGTGATTAGTTACCTGCTACACCGGTGACGTCACGTCTACATTTTGATTGGTCCCCGAGAGACAACGCCCTGCAAAGGATCCCAGGACGTTACATCTACGATCTGATTGGTCATCGAGGGACAACGCCCTGCGCAGAATGTGTTGTTATTATTCTAGTGTAAGGAAGTTGTCTGCAGTGACTTAGTCATTTACGATGGAAAGATGTCGTTACACTCTAGACTAGCAGTCTACAGCGGCATTGGATTTCTCTACTCGGCATAGAGATCCTCTAACAGTAGTCTCAACGCTGCCTATCAGGAGGCGTGCAGCGATGTATGGCAGTTTCTGATCGGACAGACAGCCAGCTATAAATAGACTTCCTTGAAATGTCAACACATTCATAATGAACAGCGTGGTTATTCTGAAGTCGAAGTATGACGCATCTTTACGGCATACAAGATTATCTTGAGAGGGGTGGACTTCATTATCAGGCTATTAAGTCAGCTTGGATGACTAACTAACTCCGCGGGAGTTGATTCATCACATCGCCGTCCCAGGTTCGGGGGTCGAAGTTCAAGGCGATGTTAAAAGCAAGCTGTACTCTGTCCGTTATCACTATGTCAGTGATAATGTCTACTCGATTTGCTCACGTCACCTTAGGATATGATCAGACGTAGACGTCTACTATTACGTCTATGACAGCGTTTTCTTGATCATGATTTCAAGACAGGTTTACGACTTTGGACGTCTTGACTCCACACCAGTGGTAGACTCGCTGGTCAATGTTTGGAACTTGCATATTAGAGCCGTCATTCAACAACCATCTTTAGGTTGACACGTCTCTACCAGGATTGAGTGCCTATCTAGTCAAGGAGGTTGCAGCAGGATTCTGGGGGAGTGGAGCTCTATCTCTTCACATCACCCAGTTGAAGATAAGCGGTGATGCATGTCTATTATTGGCTGACAGCACCGAGAGACAAGCTACTGATGATCCATTCGGTCAACTCAATAGTAGCCCTCTAGGTAAACAAGGGTCAAGGAGGCCACGACCTCTACTACACTTGTCGTTTCTACCCTTCGACGTGGTCGAGTCTGATCCTCCATATAAAAGCATCTCACACACCAGGAGCCTGCATCTTCATGGCAGACGCCTTATCTCGCCCCCTATGTCTATCTCCAACAGAGAATATGTTGTGTCGAGAGACGTTTCAAATATCGGCTTCCAGAGTGGGACCAATTGTTGTACCATCCTCACAATTGGACACTGCACCTGGATCCGTCACGGTTTCATCTTTGCGCCTGGACCATCGGTGATAGTCTTGAGGGCCAAGGGGTACTCATCTCAAGTGGCGAAATTAATCACCCTGGAGCACAGGGTTTCCACTCAGTCACTTTATGGACCTGCAGGCGTGGGCGATCGACACGATCCTGCGACTGCTTTTGGTCGCACCTTGGTGGCCAGCCAGGCCATGGTTCCCCGACCTGCGTCATCTCGCCAGCGGAGAGTCGTACCAGCTCCCAGATTAGTTACGTCTGCTTCGACATCCGCACAGTCGGCAGCTGCATCCGGACCCACTGAGATTTCATCTTCACAGTTGGGTCATCTGCAGAAGGCAATAAGAGTTAAGGGCTACTCCTCGTGCGCGGCAAGCGTCCTAGCTTGTACGCATCGAATGTCCACTAGGTCCTTATATGACGACAAGTGGCGCTCATTTGAGAGTTTTTGCGCTCAAAGATCGCAAGACCCTATGACAGCTTCTCCACAGTATTTAGCGAACTTCCTCCTGTTCCTGCATAACTGCAAGCATCTTAGAGGCAGTACCTTGGGGACTTATCTGTCGGTTTTGAACTCTATTCGATTAAAGCAGATAAACAGATTTCCAAGGTACCAGATCTTATTGCGCTACTCAAGGCCTGCAAATTGGAGGACCGGAAAGTTAAGCTTCGTCCTCTAGTTTGGGACCTCAACATCGTCCTACAACATCTTAGAGGACCTCCGTATAAGCCTTTAGAGGAAGCCTCCTTCGTGTATTTGTCTCAAAAAAAAAAAGGACGGTCTTCATTCTAGTGTTAGCGCTACTGCTGATAGAGCTAGTGGAATTCATGCCCTGGACGTCACGCAGGTTCGCTTGGATCAGTCGAGGCATGGACCAGCCCACTTGGGTCTCCTGTGAGATTTTGTGGCCAAGAATCAGCTCCCTGGACAGCCAGACAGACTGTTCTCCATTCCTCTGTCATCTGCAGTCTTGGGACAACATGACTTGGAAGAGGAGCTGCTGTGTCTCGTTAGAGCCCTCAGATGTTACATCCGGTAGTTGGCTTCTAAGAGACGTTCCCCTAAAAGACTGTTCATCCCGCTTTCGACTACCTGCAAAGGGGAGGTGAACAGGAACACAGTCGCCTGATGGCTTCGATCTACGATCCTAGCGGCTTTTGATGCCAAGCGTCTACCTCATCCAGTGGCAAACATCCCACACGAGATCAGAGCGTTGGCATCTACCATGGCCCTCCATAGAAATTGCACAGTGCCACAAACTATGGAAGGCTGCTTTTGGGAGTCGTCGTCTACTGCCTTCGCTTCCAACTACCTGAGGGACTTGGCAGTTGAGGACATGGAGGGGGAGCTGCTGTGTCTCGTTTGAGCCCTTAGATGTTACATCCGGAAGTTGGCTTCTAAGAGACGTTCCCCTAAAAGACTGTTCATCCCGCTTTCGACTATCTGCAAGGGGAGGTGAACAGGAACACAGTCGCCTGATGGCTTCGATCTACGATCCTGGCGGCTTTTGATGCCAAGCGTCTACCTCATCCGGTGGCAGACAGCCCACACGAGATTAGAGCGTTGGCATCTACCATGGCCCTCCATAGAAATTGCACAATGCCACAAACTATGGAAGGCTGCTTTTGGAAGTCGTCGTCTACTGCCTTCGCTTCCCACTACCTGAGGGACTTGGCAGTTGAGGACATGGAGGGACTACAGTCTTTCAGTCCGTTGGTGGTTGCCCAGCAACTTACCCGGACGTCCGCCCATTAGGTAATAACACTGTTACTTACCGTTGGTCTTAAGATTAACCTCACCCTCAGGGTGCGTCGGTTTTTCTTTGGAGTTCCCTTGGGTTACTCTTTGCCCTGCTTCCAGGTTTGTCCTGTGACTGTTGGCATTGGTCTCCCAGGTTCTCCTAATGCATGTGCACTGGTTGCTGAGGGATGGTCCTCCGGAGTCCACACCACCATCCATCTGTCGAAGCCATATGCATAAGACCTATGGTAAGGTAAGTTAAAAATTTATTAAAATCTAAATATTTTAGATATTTAAATACTTACCTTACCATAGGGCGGTGACTCCCTCCCAACGCTGGATGCTCCTCCCCACTCTGGACTCTTCGGACCTTCCTGTTGCCAGTAAAAGTGATTTTTGGATTGTTCGCGCTTGCGCGAGTGGGGAGATCACGTCACTTCCGTGACTACATTCGTAGATTACATGAGGTAGCCATCTAGGGAATGGCGAATCAACGACTGTCTGATCTCTTCTAGCGAAGCTTGAGGTAATATGCATAAGACCTATGGTAAGGTAAGTATTTAAATATCTAAAATATTTAGATTTTAATAAGATTAGTATGCTGTCTGATGCTTAATGATCTGAGGATATTCCACGTGAATAGATTTGCACCCATTTGTTGACTCTGTACTAGAGGGTTTGAAGATAAGTAGTTGAATAACATTAGAATGATTTATTACCTATATCACCAGTAGAAGTCATGGTGAGCCTTGCCATCTGCATGAAAACATGGAGAATCAAGTCTAGAGATGGCCAAAATGCTGTGTTATAAATGATGTTCAAAAAGGATTTTGCCATTATTTGTTAGATTAGATTTAAACATTCCAAACAGTAGTTGCATGTTGAAGAGTTCTGTTTTGTCTCTTTATCACATGGAGAAAATTATGTGCATAATGGTTTTGGGATAAATGCTTTCCTGCATTGGCAACTATGCATTTAAATCTGGAGACTTTTCTACTGGATAATTTCTTGCAGGACACCTTGACCCACAGGTTTTGACAGAGAGCAGGTGGATAGATACAGTCGCAGAGATGACAACCATTCCGATTTTGGAGGAGTTACTATTTTCAAATGCAAAATCCACAATCCAGTTTATTTATGAATAACCTTGATTTTTTAGAAAATACAAACACGTTTATAAATTTGGTATGTTTGAAAGAATTTTGATAAATAGACCTTTAGATATGTTCATTTGAGTAAAGTATTATCAGATGAAGTATGCCCAGCAATTGCATATTTCAGGGTGAATCTACAGATTTTTATAGCTGAGGCCTCCCCACACCCCCGAGCACCCTCTCACGCTCACCCATAACTAGTACCTTCAGTACTCAGGAATTGCTTTTAGTAAGGCATGACTCTGCTTTCATTTCCTTCAGAGTTGGCATCTCTGCAGTATAAAATAGAAGGTGATCCAGCAAGTGATGGTGAGAAGATTTGATCAGTATTGGATTCTGTGAATGAAGAGTTTAAACATTGTATGATTGTGTTGAAGCTGTGATGATAATCACAGAGATCACCAACTGGCTCTTGTCTGAAATAGGGCTGTACATTGCATTGTTCTGTTTACTAAGAAGTTCCAAATGTGTTTTGAATACGTAAGAGAGTCTTGACATGTGTGATTTGGTGTATTGTGCACCATGCAGTGTTGCACAGGGGAGTGATGTTTTAGTGACATCTGCAGCAAGTTGGTCTTTTCATTGATTTTCTTGTGTGAAACCACCTATATTTCCAGTACTGATGTCACAATTCAAGGGAGATAATTGAAAGTGGATCCTTACAGGCTGATCACTAAGACATGTCAGATTGTCAGTTGAGCAGACCTGCTATTACTTTTCAAGGGAGGTAATTCCAAGTGATGTTATCCAGGCCAACACTTTAGCCTACAAGAACACCTGATATGGAAAATGATTCACCAACTGTAAACATGTTCAAATGTCTTTGTTCTCAGGTGCTGCTGTCATCAGTGAGACACAACTGCGTAACACGATGAGGGCATATTTTTAAACTGTGTATTAATCATGTAGATTGTGATGGTTGTCATACATGAGTTCATCAGCATAATGTTAGGGGTCATGGTAATTGAGGTACTGCACATACGTAGCATCTCAAAAAGTCATTCCTTCCATGTCATTCAGTCATCAGTCTATTCTATCACATATTTTCTGGAGACATCAAAAACATATTTTTATCATGTATCATCTTTTTTGCCAAAATGATGTTCTCTCCGCATCATTCTTTCTTGGTGTTTCAGAGGTTGGTATTCGGTGGAGAATATACAGTAGAGTGTTTTTCAAGGTCTCAAACACATTATCATTCCAAGAGACCTTGCAGGCCAACTTTCTTGCTGTTCCATTTCAAGTTTCTTATTGGACAATTGTTCATGGCATGTCCACATGTACTTCACTATGTGTTGATGAACACAAAAGCTGTTTAATTCCAAAATGATCAGATATGGAGATATTTTCCAAAAGGTTACCATAGTTATTGGAATCAAAAGGAATCTTTTGCCTAATTGTGAGACTGAGATGACAACAGGTAACATTTTTTATTGTGATGATAAAATCCCTTCCCTGATGGTGCTGCCAGCATTGTAGTCAGTGAAAGGAGGACCTCTTGAACAGTTGAACATGAACCAAAGATGTACATGCTGTGTGTACTGTTAATGTTTCAGCAGATAACATGACAATGTCCCGTTTGTGGATTACATGCCTTGATGTGTGATTTCTCTTCTTGTTTGAGTGTTTAATGTTGTATTCAGACATGATTAAGTCCCTGAGTATTTGTGTGGACATGCTTACACCTTTTGTCCCTTATGAGATTCTATGAAACATTACATTATGATAATAGCTAATGAAAACAGGGATTGAATATGGTAATATCTTCAACTGTCCAGTGTGCCATATCTCCATTCTGTTTACACTAGACACCTCCAATTGCTTTTGTAAGTAGAGACTAGCAGGATCAAGTGGAGAGACTTGCTGACTTGTTGACACATGTCATTGTATTGCAGTTTTAGTGATTGATGATCATGTTGTAGATCATTGGATTGTCTGGTCCACACTGAATTATTTTCAGATGTCTGCCATGTAGCAGGAATATTGTTGAGTGCAGTGTTAAGCAACAAACATACCAGAACCTGTGTTGCTTAGTTACCAACTACTACTTGCTACATGATTTCTTGCAACATTGAGCTTAAATTAACAATCTGTCTCTGATTTATGACATCACAGTAAGAATGGTAAGCTTTTCTTCCTGAATCATCAAGAAAAATTGTAACTTGTTTCATTCAAGCCAAAGTGAAATAAAAGGAAAATATGTTAATGTAGTGTAGTCATCATAACAGAATGGAGATATACTACAATGGTGGGTTCATGAAGAATCTGTCATAACTTTGAGTTGCGTCATGAATATGAAAAACTTAAGGTTAGTAAAGAAACAATTTAATAAATGTATATGTAAACCCCAGATTATAGGATCTAAAGGTTCATGTTTACCATCAGATAATTACATGGTGAACTTACCAGTATGTTGGCTTCTGAGGACTTGGAGTGGAACATGTAGCTTTGTATTACCACGTGCAAGTTGGCATCAATTCAACATCAACCTACCTCTTTCTGCTGAGACTGCCTTTCTAGAATGAACATAATGGCCTGCTCTTCCCCTCTATATCTTCCTCGTCTGTGTTGGTATACATTCATGACATGTTGTGTTTAGGGCTGCCCACCTGTTAGACAGTGGAAGTCAAAGCTGCCTGAATCTTTTACTACACAGAACCTATTTCTGAGTTTTTCAGTCAGTCCCAAGAGTATTAAATGTTACCTGTTATGCTGGGACCTTGTAAGTATGGTTCATGGATCTCCCCACCGTACAAACAGAATGTTAAGGGGTGGGCAAGATGAATAACGCTAATTGAAGTAAGCTAGACTGGCCCAAGGCATAATTCTGATATTCCAGGTGATAGGAATTTAAGGCCATTCTCTGGGAACCTTGAACTGCATGTTCATCCAATTCCATAGTTGAACACAGGTAGGATTTCATGCTTCAGGTATATTTGAAAATTTCTGCTTCAGCTTTGCCTCGTGTGCCATAACTGAGTCTAATGATTCTGTGCCACATAAAATACTTGAGTTGATTTTGACTGAACAATTATAAATGTTTTGAGATTTTATGTTTGGGTAGAAATTTTACCCTACTGCTACTACTGAAGTATGCTCTTGGGATATGTTTTGTTTGATTCTGATGGTCCTTCCAAGATCTTATAACATCACAATCATGATATCCTTGCCTTGAACAATGCACCATACTTCTACAAGTAGACACTTTTGAATATTGTTTTTGACACCCAGTGAAAACGATGTAAGTGATAAGGGTTTCCCACCATGAACCTCATCACAGAAACTTGCTAAATCATTTCCCCACCCCCCCTATTACCAGCAGTGGATGGAAGGGGTTTGTAATTGAGACTTATCAAGCTTATTCCTATTCCTGTCTTTGTGTTTACATCTTGACAGTGTGGATGGTATTTCTCATACCAATATGTATTTCATCAAAACCACAGAGCAATTGTTCAAAACCGTGACAATACCACCACTGCCCCGCCTGTAACAGGTGCTTCCATGTCGGACTCCATGTCCAAATGTCTGTACATTATTTGTCTGGCTGATTGTGTGTCTGTTTGAGGACTGTTTATGGTCTGATGATATTGTCAGATTGTCCTTGTCATGTACATGTGTGATATATTAAGTCTCATCAATATTTCCTGGAGATTTTTCAAGCGCTTTCAGAAATCATTGCTGGAAGTTCCTGTACAATAACCGGGTCAGGTTGGGTTTTCTCAAGCTAGTTTTGTCAGTTTTTCTACTGTCCAAAGGATGGTTCCCCACTACTGTTACCAACCAAAGCTATTAACTGTGTCAAACCTAACTGGTTGTGCCTCCGAAGTGCTAAGAAGAACTAACTAGTTGTTGCATCTGTGTTATGTCACAGGACCTTGTTCACTGTACATAGTGTCAACCTAGTTTCAACTGAAGGTAATATGTGACCCTTCACATGTGCCAGTTGTTAGTATGTTGCTATATGGCTTAAAATATTGAGATGGAGAGTTACAATATTTATTAATTTTTAAACCATGTTGTAATTTATCAGATATTCTTACAAGTCAACATAATATCTTGCATGTTTTTTGTTTTGTAAAACACTTGTACTTTTTGTAGCTCTTGATTATGCAACAGTTTCTCGAGCATGGTCAGCAGCAGTTTCTCAATAGAATTGGTTTCTTTTGCACATCGAAAGTTTGATGGCTGTGGGCTCAGTTTTTTCTGACATCGCTAGTGGTGTGAATGTATGAATTGTCATGCTATGAGGGCAGCTACTGTGTGCTACTACATGAATGTCATGTTTGTTAATGTTGTGATACATGATGAAAGAGTGTTGACAGGATGCTATCATCTTCTGTGTGATGTCACCACCATATCGTCACATTAAGCTGCTGCACACACATTTCTTGCATGGTACAAATGGACACTTCAAAGACATCAGTCAGCAAAAGGTGAACTTATGTGAGGTGCTATGATTCATTTGGCAGAGCTGCATCCCAGGATTACGATTGTTGGCTTGTCAGCACCTTTTCTTTGCTTGGTTTCACTGAACTGGTCAGTGATTACTTCTGTTTTGCTTTTGGCTTTCTTGCCTCATTATGCTGTGGGCTAGCTGAAACATGGTTCAAAGCAGCTTGAATTTGGTCAATATTCAGGGATTGTACATATGCATTCTCTTTTCAAGAGATGGAAATAGTGGAACACATCAGACATAATGCAGATACTTCTTCAGTCATTGAATCACTACACAGATGAAGTGTGCTTCATCAATTTTCACATCAGGTCATCTGTAAAATCTGAAGAAAACATGACTCCCAATGATGGAAATAATACAGACGATGAGTCATGGATTTTGTTAAAACTGTCAGCATCATACGGATATTACACAAGGAACCTTCATTTGTGAGAATTGGAAAGCCATTCTGTTCATGTTGAGCTGCTGTAACATCAGGTACATTGAGTTATGTATTGTACTGTACAGTGATGTGATAGTTAAAATGATGTTGACACTCAAGTTCACCACCACACGAACATGCAAGAGGTCTCATTATTTCTCGACTTGACTTATTACCACCAAAGATCTGCAGGCATAAGCTCATCATGTGTTGGTTATGTATGTTGTGTGCATGTTGCCAAAATGGTCACTAGCAAGAGAGAGGTGATAAGTGATGTCTGCATGGCTAATATGTTTGTTTCCATCTTTTGCTTGTCACCTTTTTGTGAGTATTAGATACGGGTAGAACATGCGGATATCATGGTGTTTCATTTCACTGGTTTGCTGGAACCGACAAGCTTTAACAGTGGATAGTTGTAGTCACTTGTGCTTCTAGAACGTTCACTTCAACAATTTGTGGCTGTGCTGGTAGGATAAGAGTTACGTTTACAAAACGATTTTGTATTTAATTTCAGAATTATTAAGTTTGAAATTATTCTTTTTTGTTACTTGATTTTGCTTCTGTAATAGTTTTTAGATTAATTTTTATGTTATTTTTCAAGTTAATGGTCTGTTATGCATGGTAATTCTTGATTAATGGTAAAGGATTTGTGGAGGCTGCATAGTATGTCTGTGTGATATTCATTATACATATGCATAAACTTCATGTTATACTGATTGCATGTCAAACTATCATTATCAAAAAAGACAGTATCATTTTCCAGGAGTATTTTATGTGAAGTACTTGTTTTCAATGCCTTATCAACTTGTACAGAAAAGTCAAAGAATTTTGTAAATACTAATAATATATAGGATCATTTTCATGTTATTTTTGTCATGCAATATACTGATTTGTATGGAGTATTTTGTCATGTTTGTGTATTTCAGCTGAGTTGCTGTGAGAGAAGAGAGAGTGTGATGTACAGTGATTGTATCTGGTGTCTCCAAAACACTCGGATTAAAACCAGATTTTACATGAGATTCAGGCTTTCTGTTCTTTTAGGCTACTTAACAGAAATCAGAACAAGGAATGGGTAACGCTGGTCTGTTTGTGTGACTCAGCAGTATTTAAAAGTATTTGCTCACCCCACAACCCGGGATTCAGTTCTTGAGATGAGATCAAAACGGGAAGCCAGTTCTTGGTGTCTATTGCCAAGATTTTGTTAGAACAACGGTATATTGATCATACGCTCAACTAACTAATACAATTTGGAATGAACACGTGTCATTGATATGTGACAAACAATGAAGTTTGCTATTTCCATACTCTCAGAGGCCAGATAACAGTATATGGATTCAAAATACAAATGAAGTCCCTTTACTCATCACACACATCATACAGAAGTTTATTGTTACAAAATGCTCCTAGCAATATTCCAGCATTGTGATGGCAGTCTGTTTAAGCCTGAGCCAGACAATCCAGTGATCACCAGCATGAGCATTGATCAATGCAGTTTGGATTTGATGTGTCAACCATATCAATGCACTTCTGGTGTCCCTTGCCAGTGATATTGCTGTAATACATCTAAAAGCAGCGTGAAACCTAAGTCGCCAAGTCTGTGTGCCTGACTACACGATCCTGTTGGTCACCTTTTACGACCAGTATGGGTTGTGGAAGACCCAAATCTTCACTGGTAGTTACAGAGTAAAGCCATTAAAGACAGTGGTAAAGATATGTGAAATGATTAAAATATTATTCAGTTACTGTACTGGAAAAATATTGATGTTTTCTGAGCTAGTGATGGTCTATGAACTCTGCCTAAGGGAGACAACTCTGCACATCTTGATAGCCTAGTATGGTGACTAATTGGAATCCTAACTAGTTTGAAATATGTGACAAATAACTGTAGAGTTCATCACAGATCCTTGCTCAGAGGTGGATTCCCAAAAGAAGCTGACTCGCATGGATCCTTTCAGGTCAAGACAAAGGGCAAGTCTTCACTCGTAGTGAGGAAACAACAACAGTTAGTTTAAACACATGGTTTTCAAAAGGAAGGTCAAGACAAAGGGCAAGTCTTCACTCGTAGTGAGGAAACAACAATAGTTAGTTTAAACACGTTTTCAAAAGGAGGGCCAAGAAGTCATTGTTTTGGCCTCGCTATGTTTATGAATCAATCAAAGACTTGAATTTAGACTATTCACTCTCACACAAGGAACAGTGGGAGGACATCTGACAGTGTACACTAGAGGCTGCAATATCACATCACATCAGATGGACAGGCTCTGAAAGCTTTTCCATGAACTTTACCTTACAGCATCCAAAACTCCTTTTCTCAAGTCTCACGTGTAGAAATAATGAGTTCCATTACATATTTAACTTGACAAATAAGTGTTACAAATGCATAGAGCTCTGGGCAGATTGGGATACACTGAATGATCCAGCTCTTCGCAAATCCTTGGAACTGCAAGATCATCCTCTTGTTTCAAAGAAACTGGTGGCATCAATAACTTTCCAATAACAAGATGCAAACAACTGATTTATATGTTAGTTTGTGTATCATTGATTTCTTATGTGTTTGAAAATACATTCTACCATGACTTCAGTAAATTTTGGATTGTGATTGGTTAATTACATTCAGTCATTCAGAAGTATATTCCTCTAATTTTCTAACACAGTATTATTTTTTAAATCTTAAGTGATTATGGTGGAATGGAGATAAACATTTTGTGCTGGAAAATCAGAGGTATATAACAAAATCATATTAGCTCTAAATCATATTTTAAACCTAATGTTACACATATATTACACCCAAGACCAGGAAGATTGCTCAAGAATAACCCTGAGAATCTAACACTGGGAAGGGAAACTATCTGCTACTGTGATCACCTCCCTCATATTGCAAAAAGTGAAGGGTGAGTGAGTTTAGTTTTACACCACTTTTAGCAATATTCCAGCAATATCATGGTGGGGGACACCAGAAAATGGGCTTCACACATTGTACCCATGTGGGGAATCGAACCCGAGTCGTCGGCGTGATGAGTGAACGCTTTAACCACTACCCCACCACCCCCAAAAAAGAAGAAAACCCATACTAACTTAACTCATAAAGAATAAAACCATTATTACTAATGGTTTGTTTGATAGTAACAGTAAGAAACTATTTTCCATACCCGATTTCTATTTTACCTGGTAAATAGTACTGCTCAAGTGAAATAAGAACCAAATTTTACCTCAGGTCCTGGAGCTCACCTTGAGTTTTATCGGAACTGTTGAATTTGTCAGCCAGAATTCATTAATATCTCTACATTACAAAATATTCAGAAACAATTTTACATAGAGATATTAATATTAATTAGCTTTCTGTAAAGAGAAAGAAATGTTGGCAGCACAACTGCAGCCTAGACAGTCAATGTCCTCATTATGTATTCAAGTTATTGTTAAAGGGTAAACACATTTTCCATATAAAATGGACACATTTACTGAACAACACATTCATGGACATAAAACAAATTCGTATTTCCCTTTGAAAATAAATGCTTTATTCATTTTCTACACAGAAATATGTTGAAATATTCTTTATATGGTGAGTTACAGCCTCATCCATGTGACATGTACCAAGACACAGACACAACTTGGACACAACACCAAGTGAGATTCAGAGTCAACAACTCTCAAACAACACACATGGGAACCGACCATTGTACTGTCTTGGGAGACCCTAATATGTCACAACTTACTTCAGATCAATACAGAAGCCTTAATGATTGGATAGTTTGTTGTTTAATCGCACTCAACAATATTCCAGCTACAGAGTGGTGATCTGTTAAATAATAGAGTCTGGATCATGCAGTCTAGTGATGGAGCATTGCATTGTTCCACACAATCGGGATACGATGACGTGTGTCAACCACGTCAGTGAGGCTGACCACCCGATCCTGTTAACTGCCTTTTTCGGCAAGCATGGGTTACTGAAGATGAATTCTAACCTGGATCTTCCTGCATCCTTAATGTGAACCCAGACCCTGGTTTCATGCAGTAGCATTGCCAGTGACAAAGCGCACAAATGAGGATTACATCATCATTGATAACCTCCCGGGTATACATTACAAACACTATAGTAAAGACTTATAGTAATGTATACTCTGGAGATTACTGAGGATGGGGTTATATTTGTTTTAATGTTTGTGTTTACATATTTGAACAATAACAGCCAAAACTGACAATCTGAAAAAAGACAAAAAGAAATTTGTATACTTTTATTTGTCCCAGTGGTACATTGGTGGAGATAATGGAAATATTCACCCACACTTTCAACGTCATATGTATTAGTAACTATCTGATATCTCTGAATCTATTGACCGACACATCTCCATGACAACTATACCACAAATTACAGGCAAGTCTCGTGAATCCAACCTTCATTTGTACAACAATTGGCTTTATCCGCTGTTTTTGTTGGTAACAAATTTAATAAATGTAATTTAGTCTCATTGATTTAGTCTGACATGGTCATTTTTCTGACAATTTGCTGTGCTACGGACGATATCAGATTAATGAGACTTGACTGTACTGCTATTTACTGGTATTTCAACAGACCCAATTGGAATGCCCATCACTGATGTGACGGTTCATACTAGGTAGATACTATCTTGGGCTACCAAATCATTTGACAGGTCATATTTGACAAAAAACATGGACAACATGCATTGAATATCCCAGGCCTCCCATGTAAATATAACGGTCAGTCCTTGATAATGGAAAACAGTTTTGGTTATATAAAACTATATTAAACTATTGTAAACATACACCAACCAAATATCCAAAAGAGATCAACATGGCCTTGACTCAGAAACAGTTGAGTTCTAGGGAAAGGCCAACGTTAATGCCCACAGGTCAAACAGATCATGCTATATATATATACACACACATCGTTTAACATGTCATCATAATGCACGATTTGAACTTCACAATGCTGATTCATTAGAGATCACTATATTGTGACTGACATAGAATTTATGCAACAAGACAAGTAAATATTTTATGCATAATTACGCAACATGTGTTATGGGTCCATGTGAATATGTGAAGGACTAGAACAGGACATAGCAGACAGTACCATGTATCTCAACACTCATTGTATGGTGCAGCCAGGTCATGTCATGAACAATCACCAAGCATGGTAATTACAGCTCTTCTGGAAGACAGCCCATTTATCCCCTGAATACAAAATACACACATATAAAACTAGTATAAAGACTAAGCAGAAAGACAAAGTATAAGAATCAAAGACTAATATTGTAATATGAAAGACATAACATGATTTACAATGACCAGGTTTTTAAAGACAATTCTGCCACCACAATTCAGTTTTAAGTGCAGTGTCATTCAGTTATGAATAAAAAAACCTCCAGGATTACCTTCAAACCTTATCACATTATCAGCAACACGTGTACCTTGCACACAAACTGATATCAGTTTTGATGTGTCACACATCAGCTAAAAAGGACAGAAGTTAATGTAGCTTTGACATGTCTGTTTGACAGAACCCAATGTTTTGGACATGCAGGCCTCCTTCAGCACATCAACAGTCTCAAGTGTTCTAACTGCCTTATAACCCATCTCCTAATACCCCATGCTGACAATAAATGGGACATTTTTACCAACGACAAATGGAGTTTGTGGAATAGTAACATAAACAATGACTGTTACTCGTCTGCCAACCACAGTTTTCAGACCAAACAAACCAGACTTGAACATTAGAGACGGAAATGAGAAGGGCAAGAAGTAAACACTGTCCGACATTTGGTTATATAAGCATCAAAATGATCAGTTGGAAAATGAGGATCACAGGAGCCAATCGTCAACCAGATTCCTCATCCTGTACTTATCACGTCTCTGGTGAAGAAGTGGTTTCTGTCTGTGATTGTCATGGGATTGAACACTGTTGTGAAGCACTAGTGCCAACAGGCATGGTGATACTAACAAGTGATTATCACAGTAGACCTTCCTATAGAACAGACAACATCCCTGATGACACACAATCTTGAGGGACATGGTTCCACTCATCAAAACTTGGAAGACCTTCAAGTAGAGAGCCCTATGTTTACAAGAATGGTTTGAGACTACTAACTTCATAATGTACGCATAATGCACCAAAATATTAATGTTAATAAAAGCAGTAGACTCAACCAGTTATGACATGCAATGCGTTAGTGTTCACTTGATCCAGTACCACCCAAACAGAACACTAACATCCATATAAACTAACAACTAGGTTTCTCTGTACTGTCTTTATGTGGCGACTTACAGGATTTGCATTGTTACACATGATTTCCCATTCAAGCTGCAAGCATCTGGAATTCTCTTCAAGAAGAGTTGAAAAGTCGGAGAGAAGTCTTGATGTTTTTAAGTTAGACCTAAAAACCCTGCTATTCAAGAAATACTAGACCTAATGAACTAGTGAAATTTGTGGTGCATTTGAGCATATCTTCTGGGATGGAGTTTAGCACATTAAAAATGGAATCATTACTACTTAGTTGATGGTGAAGTGGGCTGTATGCAACCTAACCGTCTGCACACAGAAATACAGAACATTAAGCAGGAACAAGCTGTAGAATGTTGTTAGTATTTCTTTATGACAATATTGGGCTAAGGTGCCCATTCAGTCTCTCATGATAAGCATGGTGTTACTGGGGGCCTGTCCTACCCTCGTTTCCTAAAGACCCCAGGCAATGCCTAAATATTGGCAAAATGGTACATCCACACTAGAGAGCACCAAGGATTTCCCTTGGTTTGATCATACTTGCATAGGTGTCACTTTTCATTACTTAAAAACGAAAAGAAAGATCAGGCTGAAGACATATTACCTATTCTGCCTAATCCTGGAACAGCAGCTGTACAATGCCATACAGATGATTCTGTAATCTAGTCCTAATTTCAAAACAGTTTATTAGTACCATGAGAAACAAGGAAATTCTATGGATATACAATTTCATTATCAATAAGAGCGACATTTTGGTGCATTAAGAGATAACAATGTTAGTAGCTATTAGTAGCAATGTTAGTGTCAGTTGTCAAGCAACATCATGTGTGATGAGATCCACTTCCATCCTACTAATGTTCATGAGTATATGCAAAAATCATTAACTGTTTCATATGCAGTCCTAGCACTTGAAGTGTCAAATGTTCACCTTCAGCATTTGATGTTGAACATTTATGTATCTATTCAATCAGCATACAATAAAAACAATACACTGTCAGTTCAGGTGAACAAATCAATTTTTATTTTATACCAATAAAACTAAATCATAAAGTCTTTCAATAAAAAATAAAAAAAACCCACAAATGATGACGTGAAATGTGGAGGTCATTATACAAACTGTAAATAGTACCCAGAGCATTGAGACATAAACCAATGACTTTCTTGTAATAACACTAGGGCATTTTAGTGTTTCTCAAAACAACTAACACAGTATGAAGGTCTATTGACACATTTCTAAAAACAGTAAGATATGAAAATCATTATGAATGGTAATAATACAATCAGATTATGTCTTCTTAAAGGGGCTGACTATTTCCTTGTTTAGAATGCAAAGAATAAGCTCCAAGGAGGTTTTCAGGTACTACATAAAAGAACTTGACGTCTTAAGTAAGTGACAATAGTCTTTGCCCTGGGCTTCTGGAGTAACTTAACCCTGGAAGCCCATCAGTAGAACATATTGATGTCCTTTATTTACATGCATTCAAATTAACCAATACAAATATAGATGATAAATATATTTGATTTGTTGTTCAGAAGACATAAGAGGGCATGTGTTGTCATCTCATGTAATGTTTGACTAGAATAAGTGTTCACACTGACACTTGCCTTGATTATGATTTGCTCAAAAACTTGGGTTTTTCTCCAACCCAATTTATGAATATATATATGCAGTAAGAGTAGAATGATAAACTGTACACTGTACCAAGTGCTATCACATGACTTCATTTATCCTGTCGTGACTAATCCTACTACCATGCTTTCTTGCGAATACTTTGAGGAGTACTTATAAATGGACAACTCATCACAAAAGCCTTCATCTTGCTTTCATCTTCATTCATGCATAAATCATACACTGTCCATGTAAAAGTCACTGGAGCATACTAACAAGTGGCCGTAACATGACAGCAGCGACAACCTGACATCTGGTGAAACGTAACTTGTTGACTGTTATTGCCTCTCTACCAACTTAAGACTGTCCTCAGTAAACTACAGGCTGTTCAAGATACAGCTGCATGCACTTTATCTATCATTCCTTGGCAAATACTTGCATAAGAATTAACTCGGAATCAACCACACTGGCTCGCTTTCAGGCAAGACTAAAGAATAAATTCATCTCCCATCACTTACCAGTTCTTTTAGGATACAGCATCCTAGTCGTTGGAAAATAAACATCTTCAAGATCTCTCTATTCTGACCACAAAGATTGTGTTCTGATCAAAATCCATACACCCACCCTGAAATTCACTGGTCTGCTATCTTTGGTGCTGCTATGGAAACTACAGAATGGTCACTGTAACTTACACTGTAACTAGCCCATCTATGTATTAAGACTGGCCACAAAACAGGTGTTGTAGAAATGTGTTCAGACTAGGTTTGTTATCATCACTGTAATGCTGTGAGCAGTCACCTGTGAAGGGTGTTTGGTGTGATACAAATGTACATATTATTTTCATGAAAAAGACAGCTGTGAACAAACGTCATGTGCATGAACAAGGTGACTGGTACCACAATATCAGATATGACTGAAGTATGATATGCTCAATTCATAAATGTAATGTGAGTTGGGGCCAGTATTGCAATAGGATTTGGTAATAAATCAGAGTATCTTCCACATTTACAACATAAATACATCAATCAAATTAAACAATATCTCACTTCATTTAAACTGTTATATTTTCAAACTGAAGATCTTCTCTGTCTATTACATATTTGATTTAAATCATGTCAATACAATTGTTGCAAATATTGGTAAAGGGCTTCAATAAGTTAGATAACTTAATTCCTCTCGTCATTGAATTATATGTTTAAATTAATCTGGTGACATCAGCACGGTAGTGTAGAAAGCCATGAGTAGCAGATCCTGACAGGTAAGGGATGTAACTCTGTAGAGAATGATGCAGATCCTGGAGCTACTTTTTCTTTTCTAAAAAGTCATTACAAGATATAATGTTCTTTCACATCAGTTATTTTGTACAGCACTAAACAGAATTATACATGGTCATCAAACAGATCCCAGCACTCAGTACATATACCCCTGCAATAAATACTGATTCAAAGATGTTTCGGTGAAAGATCAAAGGCGCTGGTAGTACTTAATCAGACGATAATATACACTTTATGCATTACGTCAAAATGACACAAGCGTCCTAGTACTCTATAATAGTTCAGGCGAAAGTGTGCCTTATTACACTATACGAGGTGGCAGAGCGTACTGTATTTCTTAAACAGAATAGTCACTGTCCCATAAAACAGTAACATGAATTAACAAACAGCTTTTGTCTATGAATAAACTCACTGAGGACAAGAGATTCTTTTGACACTAAGTCTTTCTAGGACAATTCACTGTTTGAGAGATCATCTGTGACAGATCGTTGTCATGGTTAGCAAAATCAAGGAAAGGATCAATGTTTCATTGGTCTACATTATTTCCACACTTAGCACAGACGATGAACACCAACTCTTAATGATGCACCAGGTGCATATTGTTGATGAAACCAACACCCTGAACTCATGACAAAGCAAGATCCAAACAGCTTCTTACCAAATCACCAACAAAAAACGCAAAAAGAAGCCTTAAATGTTGAATCTATTACACATGAATGAGCTGAGTTTAATAATGTTTTACTTGATGCACTGAGGTGGTGTTGGGTCAACAGGTGGTGTGGTGAAAGGTTTACTTTTACCATATCTATTTTCTTGCTAAGTCTGTGTAAAATTTTCATGTGTAATATTGCACTGCTGTAGAACGTACATAAAAATAAAGGAAATGTTTTGATATTTTGGCAATATCCAACCTTACATGAGTTCCATTTGACAGAAAAAAAGAGCACTGCAGTGTGTTTGGTTTGATAATAATTAAAGCAGAACAAAGCTACTGGTCAATCAATTTGGTTCTCTCTCCAGACAAATGTTCTGGGAAACAAAACAAGTCGGAACTGCCATATTAGGCAGACTGACATTCCAACCCTGAACTCACTTATAAACAAAACAGTTTCTACAGATAAAAAGTCTTAAAGACATCCATTGATACTGGGTGAGTGAGTATGGTTTTCAGCTACTTTTATTCCAGTAATGTGATGGCGAGGGACATCAGAAATGTGGAGAAATGAACTTGAGTCTCCAGCATGATGACTGGACACTTTAAGCACTAGACTGTCCCGCCACGTACCCCTCAAATGACATGGGCATGAAAACAGCATGGCCTTGACATTGAAGCCCCTGAACTAGAAATTCAATCAACAGTATACAGCAAACTATCATAACAAATATCATGGCGAAAAGAGTTCCTTCTTACATAGAAAAAGCAAATTAAAATTCACATCACAGTAGGTTAGTGTCATGGAAGAAAGGGTGAGTGAGTGAGTTTAGTTTTATGCCACACTCAGCAACATTCCAGCTATATGGCAGTGGTCTGTAAGTAATCGAGTCTGGACCAGACAATCCAGTGATCAACAACATGAGCACCAATCTGCACAATTGGGAACCAAGTAAACGAGTGTCAGCCAAGTAAGTGAGTCTGTGGTTTTTCAAGATCTGGAAGCAAACTGTTTAAAAACATCTTTACTTTGCCATTCTGTATCTTGGGTAATTGCAAAACCTTACCACTGGAAACAAGATTACCTCAAACCGCTGCTTTTGATACTGTTTCACTATGGAGACTACGTGACCATTTCTGTGGAAAAACATGCAGATGTGACGGAGTGATGATGTATTTATTAACACTTCAAAGACACCTTGGAATAGATAATGGAAATTTGGTTTCACATTATTCATAAAGACCTTTGTATATCCAGTTCTGGGTCTGGAACTGTAACAAACTTACATTTATGTAATTTATATTTTTCTGGACACACCTTTCCAAAGATTCAAATGAAGTGAGTGGGCATATAGAATGTCAGGCTTGTCCGGGATGGCCTCACATGCCATGACTATTTGTGCTGTAAGCAATGTTGTTATCTTCTGCTGCTGAATGCATGCAGGGAGCTGCAGTACCTAGCCAGGTGGGACTAAGAGGGACTTCATCACAGGAGGAAGTCAGGATGGGAGGTCACACTACTTGCTATTCCATCTGTACACTGTCCATCTACACAGTCACTGAACACATTAATAATATTTAACATGCATGTATATGTATAATATATCCAAAATATAATAATGAACTTCGTAACATGTCACAAAAGACAACAAAATACATAAGAAAAATAGAAACTCCTCTATTTGTACAAATATATTGTGTAGTATCAACACATGAATATGAGAGGCCACAGGCTCTGACTGATGTGTTGTCGCGGAGTGTGTCGGATTGGGGATGACAAAGGACATGTTAAGGACTGGTGACCATCCTGTTTACGCTTGCTTGCATTATACAACATGATAACAAACCACCTAAACACACCTGCCACGTCCCTGATTCAGCACAGTGGTTGGCAGCTGAAAGAGGTAGAAAGAATTGCTTGGATGTACTGAACAGCAAAGGACAAACGTCTTTTTATTTTTTTTAGTCAAGTTTTAAAAAGAAGACATAAACATGAATGCTTAATTTTATGAGACTTAATATTTTCTAAACTTGCATTTCTTTTGCTACTCAATGTATATTCCAGTGTCCTGATCCACAAGGAGTTTGTCGCGTTATGACTGTACCCCAAAACTTTAGCTCTGGCTTATGAATGTTGTGTGGATAGGGTCCCCGAACCAGTTCTGAATGAAGAAGTACACCTGCAAGCCAATTGTATTTTTGGTCAAAACTACGGGAAAACTTTGATGACTGTTATTATTATTTTCATCATAACTACTGATTGTAGAGGAGATGCTCAAGTTAGGCTTCAGTGTTACTATTGATATTCAGCTGTGAAGTAGACAACCCTTAGAATCGTACTGAAGACTTCACCATATTCCAGCTGTTTCGCGTTGTACTAAGGCCACAGCATGTATGTATGTAAGTATATAGTCAAAACTTTCCGAGGTTCATGAAGTTCCTCAATAATTTTGTACATGAACCTAATCTGTGAGCAAAATCCACTTCCATTAGCTGCGTTAACTGATTCACTAAGATATTGTTGTCTCCATGATCAGCTAACATGATGTTAAGGCCAGACCACTTTGTACTTCTTGTTTTAAGGACTTTTGTGAACAGAAATATTAAAGGCAGTTAGGAGATTTTGGCAAAAAAAATAAAAAATAATAATAATAATCACCAGTCAAAGCAAAAATGCACCTCAGTTTCCATGTTAAGTCTTTTGGCTTGCTGATATCGACTAAAAGTAAGTTGAATGATTTAACGTTTCACAATGATTTCATGAGTATTTCACTTACATTACATTGACATTAGGAGCTTACTGACAGAACAGGGAAAAGTAATTTTTTTTCTTATTCTTGAAAAAATATGACCGACGGATCTGTAAAACAAAAAACAAAACTGCATTGGCCTAAGTTCAATTAAACTTGAATTAAGTATTGCTGTGAAGGGTTGACATATCCTGTCACAAAATGATAAAAATGCAACTTCGTATAAACAAACAGTATTATGCATTTGACTGAGATGCATCACCATTCTGACGTCCTCCAATTTACAATATCGAGTATGAAGTAAATAATAATGCATAAAGTTACCTCTGCCGCAAGATAGGTTTTCAGACGGATATGAATACTTTTGATGAAACAAATAACAAATACACATGCTGCATGATATCTCTTCTGATGGGTAAAACATACTGGCTGCATAAAATGCATGAACACACCAACGATGCAAGTTTACTAATATGCAGTATATTAGCTCACACAAAGTTAATCTCCAATCATCCCGCCACAATACAAACATACAGACAATACATATTGCCAACACAGTTGCTATATCCCCACTGGTCAAATATTTATATATATCTATATATATCTACACAATTCATCTAATACAAAAAACATATTTATGTTTCCTTTCCCCATGCTATGTACTAGCAGTATACCCACATGTCAGTATAACACCGTAAAGAAAGCTGTAGCATATATAACTGGATGAGGACACAAACATTGACCACATATAATGCTGACAAACCAGGCTTCAGAACAGATATCTGGGATTCAAACCCTCACGCCTGGCTCACCAAGGGAAGCAGTTCTGCACAGCAGGTTGATTAAACATATATTTCAGTTTTAAGTAGGCCCCAAAGAGAAATGTATCAAATAAACAAAGTGTGGAATAAAATACATTAGTTTCCATGACAACACTAAGAATTAAAACTAGGAAACTAGATTAAACACAACTTATATGCTAATTTCGTTGTACCCCAAAGAAAACAAATATCACTAGAAAGTGTAATGAATGTGTACTGGACACATCAGTGATGTTTTTCACTTAAAAAATATAATCTTTGGTTGTGTTATTATTTCCCATGAGTATATAGTGTTAGGGTGAACATGTCAGTCAAGAGTTGAGATACCTTGTTGACAAAGAACACAGAATCTACCTAATTTTGGAATAGTAATTGACATTGTTGTCTGATATACATTAGTACATATTGTGTACTATACTGTGAAAATGTCTACCAAGGACAACAGTGGAGCTGAGGTCAGCTGAAGATGCTGTGTTGCCTCTCACCCATCTGTAGTGCTCGCACATCAGACTTAGATATGATGACTTTTTGTATAAAGAAACAAGCTAGGAGTCCCATGATGCCTGCGCACACCATGTAGGCGTAGACAGTGCCGGTGATGTGGACGACGTAGCCCATGGCAGTGGCCAGCACCACCTGGGACAGAAAGTAGGCAGAGTCCAGCACGGCCATGTCTGTGGCTATTCCTCGTGTAGACAAAGACTGGTCGCTACTAGACATTACGTCAAAGAAGTAAATCTGAAACAGGAAGTGTTGGTGCAGTTATGACTAATATCACACATATTTTCACATCAAGCTTTATCTAACCTCACAGATAAATCTCAGTTTCTGATTGGCTAAGCCCTCTTGTATTATTTTCCATGTAGCCCGCTTACAAGCAAGTAACATTTTCTATGTAGTTATTCTTTATCTCAAATAACATTGAATCATATATGATGTATGGAAATTTCTGATGTTTTGCAAATGCAAATCAATGGAAGGGAGATAACTTTAAATCTGTTTTTCTTCTTGTTTGCCAAATCTAGCAATGGCTACCAAAAAGTTTCATACCTGGAATATCTGTTGACATTATACTCAATTATATGACATGAAATGCTTGACAGATTTTTTTTGGTGGATCAGAATTACAAAAAAATATTTGGCTCTTTTGAATAAATTATCTACACAGGATCATGATATATGATTTTCACCCATAAAATATGCCACACCCATCATCAGATATAAGAGCTCATGCAGAAATTACAATCAGTTTAAAGATGAGACATATCTTTCTGGACTGGACTCTTACCTCTTTATCGATGTGATACTTTGACACTAAAATAAAAGGAATAGTTGTTACTGTGGCATATGCAAACCCTGTAAAGGCAGCCATAATGTTCACAATGTACACATTCTTGAAGAGCACCATCCCCATCATGGCAAAACAAAAGGATGACATTCCCACAAGATAAGTCAGCTGAGATCCATACTTGTCTACCAGTCTCTCAATGAAAAATGCGTAAGATGCTGATGTTATACAATGCAGCAGCAATCCCCAGCTGCCCATTCTCACTCCTTCATCATATAGGTTCTCACTGGAAGAGTCTTCAGGGGCATTTGGGTTGCCGTTGTAGACTGCCTGTCCTACAAAGTCGGTAAAATACAGGTTGAAGCCCATAAGTGCTGTCCAAGAACAGAAATGGGCTAGTGTGAGGTATCGCAGGACAATTGGAACATCAAATACCTGTTTCAGTTGTTTTGGCAACAAAGAAAATACCCCACAGGAAATCAGTCTAAAACAGTCACAAACACTTGACAAGAAGCGACCGCGAGTAAAAAATCCAAAAATCACAGAACGCAGTTTTGATCTAGTTTGTGTTGCTCTGCATCTCCACTCAGACCGTAGTGGACTAGAGGTCTGTAAGCTGGCTTTATGATTTGATAAAATACTAGACGGGACATCTTCTGAGGAAGAACTGCTGTAACCAGATTCTTGTGCTTTAGAATTTCCAAGACTTCCTTCCATGTCTGATAATGAGCTCTGCCGACCTAGGGTTGACAATGGTCTCTCCTCAGCAACGATAAGTGTGGCTGCTAATAATATAGTGAACACAACAATTAGTATTGAAAATATAGACGCCTCTTGTGAGCCAAAGTAGACGCCTAGGGAATTAGATTTCCAGTCTATTGCTGTTAGTAGGTAACCAAAAACACCTCCCAGGGATACCATGGAAGAGTAGATAGAGAAAACACGTTCATGCTGCCCAGTGTCCATGGAAGCATCGTTAAGTAGGGCCTCGCAGGGTGTCAAGCAGGCCTGGCTGGTGAAGTCCAACAGCACCGAGCCCAGAGTCAGACACCACATTCCCAAAACTTTACTCAAGTGAGAGTAGCCAAATATCACTGTCATGAAGTATTCACCAAATGGAATAATATATAATGACAGAAGTAGCAGCATTGACAAGGCAAAGATGAAAGGCCGACGTCGACCGTAAAAACTGTGGCAGCGATCAGAAGCTCGGCCCAGAACAGGCACAATAAAAAATCCTAGGAGAGGACCTAGACCCAAGATGAAGCTCATGGTCTCCTCTGAGTAGCCCACCTTGAGCAGCATCGGTGGGATATACGTGAAGCCTGCACAAGCGCAGATCTCAACTCCACACACCACAGAATTTAGCAGCAGGATCTGTGTAACAGTAAGGGAGGCAGTTCTCCTGCCTGATCCCCCAGACGGGATGTCAGATGCCTCCATCATCATGTTGACGTCTGTTCAGGAGATACACGTCAGCTTCTCAAAGCTTGGGAATCAACTGTTTCATAATGATGTGCTTATGATGTTCACATTTAAGTAACTGTTTGATATGATGCATATTGCATTGAGGACTCTCTTCTTTCAGATGGTCTCACAGTAATTACATCAAAGAAACCAAGTCATCATGTTATGGGTGAACAGTTGTCTTGTTTGCTTTTGGATGACCTCTCATAGAGTTGCTGCATCTGACTTAGTTATGTGAGGTAGGTGTTAAGGTTTGGTCCATTATGTGACATTTCCAAGTCATTTCAGTTTCAGCATCTGGAAAACAAAAGATAATCGTAACTATGATGTGCTTGGGGTCTGGAAATTTTGGGTAAAAATGAGTCCCGCTTTACTAACTAGGGGCCACTTCCACTACGCAATCTTAGGCGTAAGATTGCCTCAAGGCTATTTTAGAGTACAGGAGCAGTTATTTTTCTACTGATGAAATAAATGAGAGTGAGGTTAGTTTAATGCCACACACAGCAATATTCCTACATTATATATTGGAATATGGTCTGAAAACAATCGAGTCTGGACCAGTCAATCCTGTGACCAACAGCATGAACATTGACCTACACAACTGGGATACGATAAATTGTGTCAGCGAAGATGACCATGACTGAAGGTTACTGAAGATTGTTATTCATCTTATGATGTAACTAATGCTGTTAACAAAGCACTGGAGTGTTATGTCCTGCATTATACTGTAACACATACTGGTATATGTGCAGTGAACAATATTACAAACATGCCCAACAAACATTACAAACATAACCAACAGGTGTTGATAACCTAAAGTCTTGTAGGCCCTGGTCACTTGATGTGTAATTTAGGCAACATGTGTATACTGAACTACAGTTACACCAAACTAAAACAAGTGGTGACCTTGAGTTTGTCAAAAAACATGGTTAACAGCCTAAATGTTGTGAACTTCTAGAACAAGTGACATTGTAGAAGTCACATGCAACAGATTTCACATAGGATGTCTACATATCTGAAACAATGACACCTTAGCCCTGGGGTAAAGGTTGAGTGATTTTTGTTTCAGGTCAGTTTTAGTAACATTCCAGCAATATAGCAACAGCAACACAAGAAATGAGCTTCACACATTGTTACCCATATGGGGTATGGTAACCAGGTCTTCCACCTTCCTCACCGCCACCTAGTCCAAAAGAAGTCCAACATATCATGTTATCTGTTATGTACTGGAAGCTATGTTGGAGTGCTTACCATACAATCAAACTAAATATACTCATAAAGGCAAAGTAAATGAGATTCACTTCTAAAATAAGAACTTAGACATAAGTTGTTCCAAAGGCATTTTGAAGTTGGTGGAATCAAACTAAAATGCTTTATGGTTCAACTTCTTCTATAGTTTAGTTTAACTTAGACATAATCTTCTTACAATAAGCTCAAGCGCCTTGGTAAGATAAAATATGATCACAGTGAAGAGAATGAATTACTACTTATATGAACGTATGAGGCCACACTGTTTCAAAGTCCTAAATAAAGGGTTTGATAATGATACAATGCACTGAAGTCCTACATACACCCTTGTAATGTATCATGTAAAAAATCTATCATTGAACATACAACCAAATGTGAAGTATTTCTTGCCTTGTGCAAGACATTTACACAGACTGTTCACAAACATGATCCGAATCAAAGGTATTATTACCTGTCCCCACCAATACCTGCGTATAATCAAACATTCCGAACAAGAATTAATGCATGTGTCAAGAAAGTGAAACCAACTTCATTCTTGAACACTCTTAAAATACTCTCTTAACTTTGGAAATGCATATTTGCTTAGTCATTTGTTTATGTTAACAAGAATTTATATTACCTCCTTCGACCCAGCCAGCAGGAGCTAGTACTACTGGTGCACACCCTGATGGGATAGAAGGTCAGTTGAAGTCCATCACACTGGCCACCTGTCAACGCTTGTGACAGCCCAACCTTCAACACCACCATGAAGCTGGGGATGTTATCTGTATATCAGTAACATCTGCTGGTCCACAACAGGTCCACAACAATGATAAATATTTCCACCCAATTTCAAAGCAAACTAACCAATTTCAAACCAGATTTTTGCTGCTGCTGAAACTCTATCAACCCATGGAAATAACATCTTCTAAAAATCACATACTGAACCGAACGTTCAGTTCAATTATTTTCTGTTCTCTACATTTGAACATAACACAGATATATAGTAGCATTTGTATTTCTGATAGTCAATTTTGCTTGTCCTTCCCTCGAAAGCAACGACTATGCATAAATGAAATTGCCAGATGTTTCATCATAGCAAATCATTTCTAAGACTACTATCATTAAGTCTGATGCAATTAGTGTTTACAGAGAGAGACCTTTTCTTTCAAGATTATTAACACTGTACAAAAAAAAAAAAAGGTAAAATGGCAAAAACTAAATGAAGCCACATATACTTGTCATGCCTAAAACACACTTCTTTGCAATGAATAAGACATGGATCATGATATTTAATCTTTTGAAGAATGATTAGAATAAGACTGCATAATACTTCTTTTTCTTTTCTTGGTTTTTTTTATTTTGTTGTCTAACACCACACCCAGTAATATTCAAGCTATATGGCAGCAGTCTATGACTCTGTATGCATATAATCTAGTCATATAACCAGACAATCCAGTGATCAACAGCATGACCATTGATCTGCACTATTCAAGGTTCCAACCGATCGCCCATCAACCAATCAGAACCCGTTTTTCCATCACCACAGGATAATAGCTTGTTGCTAAGGCACCATTAGGTCCTCCAAGCTTTCGGTTGTCAGGACATTTGACCTTGCAAAGTAGCTTGCCATTGTTGACAATGGGGAAACGATGTGCATGGGGAACTTGCAATTCTGATGAGAGATGTCAAGTGAGGCTAGAGAATGCAATTTTCATTCCTTTTCCAAAACCAAAGACCCGTTTGGAAACTGTTTTGGTGTCATGTTTGTTTGTTGAAGACCCCATCATCTGCTGAATACCAACATCAACAAACACAGATTTCAGTGAGTTTATCAGTACCAACATCAACAAACACAGATTTCAGTGAGTTTATCAGTACCAACATCAACAAACACAGATTTCAGTGAGTTTATCAGTCTACTGGAATTATAGTACAAATGCTGGAATTACATATTACGTATTTTCAAAAATGACCTACTGCATCTAAGCCTACTGACAGCTAGCATAGCATATCAAATATTAATTATGTTTTACATTTTATATTTTATTTTAGTGTTTTTTCAGTTATAATCTGTATACACAGATGTACACACAGAGGTGTATATATATATAAGTTTTCAATAATACAATGAATATAAGAGTTGTTTAAAAGTTTTTGTGCTACTATTGCAAACTTTACTATAATTTGAAAAAGGGTTTCCTAATGTGACAAACACATTTAAGAAACAACATCACACAACAAAAGAATGGTAAATCATCTATTTTTATTTTGTCCTCACTTGTCGGTGTATGATGATTTTATTCAACCCCCAAATTTGGACAAAGAAGAAAAAATAATAAATTAATTGAGCCATCTAAAATAATGTAACCAAGTTGTTATACAACAAATGTGATAATAACAGCATATAACAGATTCGTGCAACATAACACACATAAAATAACAACACAAATGATGGACGCTGATATAAAGTACACTTAAAATGTTTCACCTCAAAATTATGCAACTAAACTTATATTATTACATAATTTGATGCATGTGAAGAAAACTGATCTGTAACAAATATTGTCACATATTTACTACGAATAAATACTGCCATATATTTACTACAAGTAATTGTTTTTCTGAATTTTTGATTACAAAATGTCATATAGAAAGTGGTCAAATGTAACAAGTCATATTTGGGATTACACTTTCTTAGTGAAGTGCCGAACTGTGTACAGGCATTTGATTTCAGTAATTCCATTGTTCTGTTCAGGACAACATATCTTGCAATCTGGAGTGGCTTCAAGGAAGCAGAAATTATTGTTGACTACTAGTCCACTCTCATGTAGATGGGTTGAGACTTATTGTTCTAAATATCTCTTCTCAGCCTCTACTTCATTCTTTTTCCCATAGGAAAGAGATGCTGAGTGATTTGGAGCCTATGGAAATAGACAGGTGAGAAAAGATAGTGTAGGTTTCTGCTTTCTATAACTTTCCAAAGTTGGAAGCTGTAAGGCGATTAGATCTCATCCCTTTCCAAAACCGCCCGCCCGTCTGTCCTCATGTCATCCTCTACCTTCCCAAGATCTGTAAGTTGATGCTGGACGTTAAGATCTTCATACCTAGGAGGGAGTTGTGCAGGTGACACTTTTGGAAACATGATAGCGGCACACATACTTGAAACTGCAGGGGATTTCCACTTTAGTCTGAAAATAAGAAATTGAATAAATAGAACTAATATAACTTACTGACACTGACATATTCTTCTTATGTATTTTATTCCAAATTACTAATCAGCCTGTTATTTTTCAGTCATCTCTCCACTTTAGCAAAGCCAGACAGTCCAAATTCAGAATCTGAGATCACAGGTAGAAGATCAAGAAACTGAAGAAAATTTTGAAGGAAAAAGACAAGGAAATTGTAGAGCTGAGGGAGGAACTTAAGAAATGTCAAAGATTTAATGTGACCAGTGTTTTAGACAGATCAGGGAAACTCAAGGGTTTGTCAAATACAACACAGGCATTTCTTGTCTCAGGTTTCTTGCCTAATTGGCTTTCCTTCTGCCAAGTAATGATGCATCACATTTGCAGCATGAGAAAGGTCGCATTAGGTCTCTACCTACTAAAGATTGCTTGTCCCTGACTCATATTTTGGATTAAAAAATCTTGCTAAGTGTTTTGGCTTGCTAAAAAAGTGATGTAATATTCAATACCTGGACTGAACACATGTACTTTGAAATGGGCCAGTTAAGTATATGCCATCGTACAGGTATAAGAACTGAAGACTCAAGTACTCAAGGTTACAATCTCAGTCATACAGTGACTGTAAGTCAAGTACAACCTTGAAGTGTCTCTTTGGTTGTGACCCTTGTGGCTCATTGACATTTGTTTCTGAATTGTTTAGCGGTTCAATTTCAGATAAAGCTTTAACTGATGAATCATGTTTCATTGTTCTCAAAAGCTGCTTTCAAGTCGAAATAGATAACATATGTATTTGAACTGAATTGTCCATTCTGAAGCCAGTAAAGGGTGTAGTTTTGTACAGATGATAAGAATATATGTTGTTGCATCCTGTCATATGAATGTGAAATAAACATAATTTCATTTTCATGAAATGTTATTCTTGTTACTAAAACCAAGATTTACCAATTGTAATGTTTTATCAGTTTAGAGGAACAGAATCCACATCCCCATAGATTAAAATATTACCTGATATGAAAAGACTGATCCCGGCTGGACATCTTGTGTGAAGTGTTTACAGTGGGTGCATCTCTCTGTAACATGTACTGCAGTAGAATGCCCTCAAGCTCCTGTGGCACACAGCCACCACAACAGCCATCCAACTTGATTTATCTGACAAGTTGTTATCTGGGCACATATGAACATACAGTTTCTGCAAATAAAAAAATTAATCTTTAGTTCATTGCATATATACTCTTTATAGACCACTAACACCAACTTTTAAATTGCACCTGTTTTAGTGATTAAGTGCAAAACACTTTTCACAATTCAAAAGTGACAAATTTGAAAAATCTGAAAGTATTATCAAAACATTCATAGCTTGTGTCAAAATCAATTTGACAAAAGATTGGCTTCCTTTTCCTACTCAGGGCAAGAGGTCCAGCCACAATCACTTGGTTGATTGGCACTGGACTGATCTTGTTGCCACTGGGAATCTGCCAGTGTTGTATGAGGCTGGTGCAACTCTTGTTCAGGAATATGCGTGAACTTGTGAAGCTTCAATCCCTGGGAACATCTTCCGCCAAGAATAAACAAAAATGCATACAGGTTAAGGAAATCTAAAGTCTTTTTCGTATTAAAATGAAATATAATTGCATCAAGAAAAACATCTGATCCAGTATCATGTTTCTTATTTTTCATCAAAATGAACATATAATTATATAGGTCTAATCACAATCTAAATTATATTTTCAGTAGATCCTAACTCTTAATTTTTTCAAAATAATAATTAAAAGTACATTCTGTGGTAGGTGAGGTGTTTAGTTAATAAATCGTGTGCCACTAAGCCAATGTGTATCATTTAGAGGATGATCGAAAAATGAACAAACAAATTTTATGGACCAATTTGTGTAACGTACTGAATGGAAAAAAATGCTTCATTTACCATCGATATTACATGGAAATACAAAGGTGTAAATGCTCATGAAATTTGATAGAACTAGAAATAAATTGTCATAACCAAAAGAGAGCATATGGACAGTCACTACTCTATTAAAATGACAGTTTCTTAAAGTATATGAATCTGATTTTAAGTGATTTATGTGAGGATTTACCGATTTCTTATCAATGACATACTTACCCAGCTGTACAAAAACAATAGCTGTCAAAGATCTTCTTGGCGCTGTGTCAATCAGCAAATGGAGGGTATGGGGGCTCTAAAATTCTTCGACACTGACCGCCAGCACTTGGCATCAATGTCAGAGGTGTTGTCACGGATATAAACTCTTATGTCATGGACATAATCCTGCGAGAAATAGTTCAAGCCTTTCTGTTTCGATTTCGTTAAAGTAGCGTGATCTGGCAAAAATACAATAGATATTGTGTTCTGGACTGTCTACAGGCAATCGGTGCCTGCTAGTGTATCCGCCATTTTGACAGTTCAGCATCCAAAAGCTTGGGGGACGTAGCAACAGTAACCAAGAAGGGTGGAGCTTGGCATGAAAGTTGGCACATGTACTGGGATACAATCAGGGCAGCAACAATTCACCCAAACCTTGATTCAGTTTTGGATATTGGTACCCTTGATTTCATTATTTTTTATTGACTTACTCATGCGAGTAAACACATCATATTTTATTTAACTCTTAGAGTTGATTAAACAGACTTAACAGGAATTGAGTTTTCACATATTTATCTGCATAACATATGTAGATATGCAGCTTATCTGCACCTCCGCAAACAGTGAAGTACAATGTCATTGCACCACATGTTTCTGCAACTTTGATATATGGAATATTAACATTATATCTTACTGCCACCATTCGGTTCCTTTGCTTTTGTTCAACCCACATATACACCTTGGAAATTACACACATATTGAGAGATGTGTTGTGTAGATAATATCACAGTATTCACTCAAGTGACATAGAGAAATTGTCGCTGCCAGCTGTTGATGATAGACATTCTATCTGACAGTGGGCTGCTATCAGATGTTGTATGAGTATTGGATTTATTGCACATCACAAACAGAAACATGAACTTTTGAATGAGAATAATGTTGATAAATAAGCAGCTGCGGAATGTATTAGCACATGGTATTTGTCAGCAGCTTGAGCTCAATAGAGGTGATGTCTGTAAAGTCAGTGAAGGTGTTGGTGGTTTTCTGTGAAATTCATAATTTGTAGATCAATATGAAACTGGACAGCACGGAATATCCACTCACTGTCACCACATGTCACTGTCTGTAGTGTGGCAGAATGGAATACCCAGTCACTGTCACAGCATGTCACTGTCTGTAGGGTGGCAGAATGGAATACCCAGTCACTGTCACAGCATGTCACTGTCTGTAGTGTGGCAGAATGGAATATCCAGTCACTGTCACAGCATGTGGCTGTCTGTAGTGTGACCGGATGGAATATTTAGTCAGTGTCTGTAGTGTGACAGTTCAGAATATCCTGTCTCTGTAGTGTGACATTTTGGAGTTCCCAGTGAATACTCACTTACCTGTGGCCTATAGATCTGGACTTATGAGGTATGAGGGGTAGTGAACAAATATAATTCTCTAACAGGAATGAAAACACCAATTCATATTATTTCCTGTTGTAAAATATCTGAACAAATAAATCTCAACTCCTTAAATATGAGAAAAATATTACAGAGCCTTACGTAAGCTATTTGAATCTCTGGAAGAGTACCACTTGAGTACAGATAGAGAGAACAAACTCATACCTGTCTTCAGCTCTGCAGTGTCAGTTCTGAGACAAAGCGTGGCAAATATGACGTGCAAACAGATCAATAATCAATGTCATGTAGTGTAACAGCTTTAGCCACCAAATCCATAACGCATACATGTCAGTACATCTGTGGCTTGATTTGCTTAGTACCTTCTGAAAAGAAGTTAAATATTTCATTTCTCACTAATATGTAAATCTTGGAAATGTCATGGTAGATGACAATGCCAATCTAACATCGCTGTTAACTGTCAGAAATGATTAACTATATAGTTACTAAGATACAATGATTGATCAGTCTTACAGATGGTGAGTTGAATTTTTATGTTTCCATTCATAAAATCTGTGACAATACATAATCTAGTTTCAATACTCATAAAAGGGCATTAAAATATTAGTTCCTACTTAGTTTTCATGTCTTAAACCATGTATTCAATAGCTCTTTGTCATCACGAAAGCTTTCTCTCAGCAGGATTATATATGATGCACAAATGAGTGTCAATTGTACTAAAATCTAGATAACTAACCTACAAAAAAATTTACAGCATCTCAATGGACGCACAGAACAATTAAATATCCACCTAAAAAGAATGAATAACATCAGTCAAAACTACTTATCACTGAATTGGTTTGGTTGTTTATCACTGCATTCGGCAAAATTCCCAGCTATATGGTGGTGGTTTGTAAATAATGGAGTCGGCACCAGACAATCCAGTATCAGCATAGACCTCCACAATCGGAATGGGTACACTGTCATGTGGCCAAGTCAGTGAGTCTGACCACGGTTGATCCTGTTATTCGCCTCTTATGACAAGCGACAGGATCACCTACAGACCGCCACTTAGCTAGAATATCAATGAGTGCAGCCTATAACAAAACTCACAAAATCACTCACTAGAAAATGAGGACAGTCTCGGACTACTTATATTTTATTTTATGAAAAGTATTTTAAAACCGTATTTTTTATTGTAAATATGTTCACTCTAGTTATTAAATCTAGGACTGGTCTATGATGTGTTTGATAGAATGATTGATGCATCTGGGTAAGGGTAGGTGTACCTTACTACTGCATCAATTCATA
Organism: Haliotis asinina; assembly: GCF_037392515.1. Taxonomy (NCBI): domain Eukaryota; kingdom Metazoa; phylum Mollusca; class Gastropoda; order Lepetellida; family Haliotidae; genus Haliotis; species Haliotis asinina. Next base: position 34,854,197 of record NC_090293.1, on the reverse strand, counting down.
TTCTAATCCTCTACCGTTTCACACAAGGAACAATTCATACAATTACAAATATGCATATTGAAGTGCATTTGGTCAGACTTATTAGAAATATACTGAACATCATTGAAAACGCACCACCCCTAAAATTGTGGATTTCTAAGAGCAGAAGTGAGCAATCTATGTAAATTTTACATATTTGTGTAGACCAATGTTTGATAAAGAAAAGAAGCAAAAAACAATCAAGCAAAACAGTGAAGATTTATTGGAGCTGACAATGAAATAAAGATGGGGTCAAAATGGAAAGTCAGTAGCGTGTATGACCCCCGTTAGCAGCAACACAAGCTGTGCAACGTCTCCTCATTGAACGGATAAGTCTCTGAATAAAGTCCTGAGGCACTGCATTCCACTCTAGCTGCAAGGCATTGTCGAGTTCCCCAAGGTTGTTGATCTGCGGACGACGTGCGAGGCGTTGGCCGATGTAATCCCACAAGTGTTCGATGGGTGACAAATCTGGTGACAATGCAGGCCAATGAAGTAGAGGAATGTTGTTGTTAGCCAGATACTGTATCGAAACACGTGCAGTGTGGGCTCGTGCATTGTCATGTTGAAATGTGTGCAGATCTTGATGCTGGTGAAAGAAGGGAACGACGTTGTTCTGAAGAATGTTGTCACGGTAGTAAACGGCATTCACTCTGCCACGACAAACAATCAGAGCGGTTCTGTGGTGATAACTTATCCCTCCCCACACCATAATGCTGCCTCCACCCCACCGATCGGTTTGCACAACACAATCCTGATGATAACGTTCACCCCGTCGACGCCATACCCGTAGACGCCCGTCAGCATTTCGCAAGTGAAAACGCGACTCGTCGGAGAACACCACACCACGCCAACGTCGTAACAACCACACACGATGCTGTTCAGCCCATTGTCGGCGTTCACGGCGATGCCTGTCAGTCAGGATGGGTCCAACGTAAGGGCGTCGACAACGTAACCCTGCCGCACGGAGACGGCGTCGGACGGTGGAAGCGCTGATCAAACCACGTCGACCCTGGACAGCGTTGGCGGTTCTGGCAGCGGGCAAGGTTCGATCCCGAATATGGCGCCGTACAATGTCTCGATCTTGACGAGGGGTGGTAACACGTGCCTGACCTGGGCGTTGCCGGTCCCTGCTGGTTCCTGTTTGTTGGTATCTGTTAGCAAGCCTCAGAATGGTCGAATGATGACACCCAAATCGTCGTGCAATGTTTCTGCTTGAAGCGCCGACCTGCAACATACCCAAGGCCTGCTCTCGTTCCTCTGGTGACAATCTTGGCATGGCGAAAAAACTTTACTTACGAAAGTACTGCGAAAATGAGAACGGTTTTGTGCCGAAGGTCATTTATACCCCTGAACAGCATGCTTTCTGCATGCAATTTGTTCGATGATGTGTTCGAACGATCCGTTTTTTACTGTAGAGCGTTATTTACGATCTAGTGTGTTATTATCAAAATTCCCACCATTAATTTTCCATTTCCAAAAGATTCTATTGCCTTATTTCAAAATTTACAGGTGGTGCGTTTTCAATGATGTTCAGTATAGTTTCAAACCCCAGTACCGAGCCCCATTTGGTAAGCATTGGTATGTCTACTGGAGATAGTTTGCTTGAGTTTCATACCCCAAGTTTAAGTCTCAAGTCACAGTTCTATTATTGTCTAAGATCTTTTTTTTCACATCTAAGATCTTTTTACAATCAAATCAACTGTCAATCAGCACTTGTACAACGAGAAACCGAGATTTGGAAAACTGAGTTTGAAATATAAAAAAACAACAACATGCACAATCACTGCAAATTATGTTCCCATAATATACTGAGGGAACAAAATAAGGGATCACATGACAGTACAAGTGTTCCTTTCCTTTTCAACCAAGGTTTCTTCCCAGGTATTGTATCAAATAGTTTTTGATGAAACCTGGACAAAAAAAGGATGACTTGTGCTTTCATGCGATCCCTTATTTTTCCCCTTGGTATACAGGAGAGATGATTTTGTTGGGCTCTTTATCAATGCAAGTGATGTCTGTCTTCCATAAATGTGAAGAGTAATTCTTCAGAGATATTCATTAGATTCTATTTATATCTACTCATGTTGTTGTTTACTGTTTCTGCCTGATGTAGGTGTCACATTCTGCTAACAAATGACACTCAAAAAAAACCATTAGCCTAATACCCTACAACTGTTTGTGGTCATCTGGGAAACAAACCCTATTGAGCTATTAAATGACCCTATCTTCACCCTGCTCAAAGGCTTGTTGGGAAATAATTAGAATTTAATCTGATTTCATGCATATATCAGGATTTGTACAGAGTTCATTTGGATGGCATGCTAAAAAAATATGGAAAAAATTTATCTACTGAGATTAAGTCCAAAAATCAGACCTCAGAGATATTTCTTCTATCTCCTTAGCAAACCTCAGCAGAGTGAAGCAATATTATAGCAAAAACTAAAGGCCATGTGATCATGCCGACAGATCCCCATCAACAGTGATTAGTGCACTGCAATCCTTCTAATAGTAATTACAGCATTGTAATCCTCCAAATAGTAATTAGACCATGACAATCCTGCTAATAGTAATTAGAGCACAAAAATCCTTTTAATAGTAAATAGAGCGAGAGAGCTTCTTATTGTGATCAATTCCAGCACTTGTTAATAGTTATGGTGAGGAACACCAGAAACAGATTTTACACATTGCAAGTACCCATGTGGGGAATTGAACCTGGGTCTTTGGTGTGATGAGCAAACGCTTTTGAGCAAATCCAATGTCTACAGATACATTATGCAAACGGAATAGTCTACCATCAAAAGTCTGAAACAGTCAATCACTATGTTCTCTTAAAATAGGCGTATCGGAGCAATCCACCCTGCCACCGACATTACAATTGCGGTAAGAGATACACAAATGTACTGCACATCAGAATGAGTTGCAGCACATTAACTTTTACCTTTTTCGGGTTAACTTATCTGATATCATCGTCTGTGAATGTGGCGCAGCATGTGAAAATTCAGTTCATATCTTTTTCGAATGTATCACGACTTTAGGAAGTCACTATTCTGAGATACTGATAAATTTACACAAGTATACAAGAACTACAAACAGATTCACGAGCTAATACAATATCATTGTCTCCTTCCTGTTAATGGTAGTTGTATCTATTTATAAATGATTTTTATAATAATATTTGAAAAGGTATGAGATGCACGCTTTTCACTTTCAAGCATATTGCACAGTGTTTGCAATTACTTCTATAAAGTATCAACTGGCGCTGGGCCTCTGGACCAGTGATTATTTGGAATGCTGACCCTGTATATATCCTGTAAAACACTGTCTATACACTGTCCCTGTATATATCCTGTAAAACACTGTCTATACACAGACACTGTATATATCCTGTAAAACACTCTCTATACACTGACACTGTATGTGGTTCTCCAATGTGTACTGTATTTAGGAAGTAGGCGACCATACATGGTGCACTTGTGCCTATTTCCTTTGTTTCTTGGACAATAAAATATCTTTACACCAACAATAAGATCTTCACAATCCTAATGGCAATTAGAATATATGACGATTCTTTTAATAGTAATTAGAGCACTGCAGTCCTTCTCATAGTCATTTGAAAATCACAACCAGCTGATAGAATGGTACACATTCAGCACCACCAGATAAAAAAAAATATATAATATGCAACACCAGATAAAAAAATATATATAATATATATGCCTTGTATAATCCTTACACAACAGATACAGTGATACTTCATCCATGTTGTTTCCAACTGACGAACTTAAAATAAGTTCAAACACTAGGCATTTATATTATATAATACCATTCAAACATGAATATATACCACATCTGCACCATCCATTTACATTAAAAAAAGTCCTAAAAATTATAAATATGCACCAAAACTAAAACCACTTTAGCCCTGCCCACTCGTATGCATATTTTTATTCTTAGCGGTCTGCCGTTTGTGGGTGTGACATCATATCCGAGAGTCTCCTCAGTGTGTTCACATTTTAGTAGCATATACGCCATCGATTTGAAAGTGATACGAAGTGCAATATTTTAAATGAAGCGTTGTTGTGGTTATGTATTGGAAACTGACAACTGCAGTTTTGATGATTATCCAACTGTGTAAACAACACGGATGTACATTTCCTGAGAAACTGACAAGAAAAAGGGCACTGATCATGTTGATAGGTTACTGTCATTGTGCCGATTTTGCAAATCTCTCCATGCATGGTTAACTATGTTCAATTCATTTTTCAAAGAAGTGCTGTGAAAGAGACCTAACCTCTGGTGAAATATGGATAAGAATAGTCAAAACTTTATAAGGATTCTATATATCAGGCATTCCTTTCGACATTCTAAACAAACACCAAGGTCGAAATGCCAACTTGTGACACGGACCGAGAGAGTTGCATTCCGGAAGTGATGTTGGATGCAGGTGAGTTTTAGAAGTAGTTGGTTTGGAGCAACACACACACTGAGGTAGCTAGTTATATAAAGAAATAGTTGATGTAAAAGCATGCCATAGTTTGTGCTCATGTCCTATTTTTGATCAGAGGTGTATTTTCACAGCCACTGTACAGTAACTTTTACTCAGTAGAGCCACGTTATCTATTTCCCTAGGCAGCTGTGTTGTGATGTGTGTGTCTTTAAAACTAAATGTACAATAACTGAATGTGTCTACCTGAATGTAAAACAGATTCACAGAGTATGTGGAATTTCCTATTGTCAAAAAGAAATAATGTTTCCTTCCTGCAGACTTGCAGGACACAACAGGTTACTTTTTCCAGGATATTCTGCCAGACACTGATACTAAAACTAGTAACTTGTAACTAGTAACACTGTGTCACATGTTATTGGAGAACATTATTGTTTTCTTAGGCTAATACCAGTCCACGTAATAAATATACACACAAACCTAAGCCTTCATAGCACTGGTCTACACACTGTATTAATTTCTTGGTCATAAACAGTTTTGATGCAAATAAATTATTTGCTGTATTTTTTGTGTGCTGTGCTTTTATTTGACCACTGTTCTTTCTCTGAGACTGATCACACTTTACATATTACTACTAGGACACAATGAAGAATTTTTCAAAAGCTGATAGTTGAGGATAATGATACAGTAAGGATTTGTCAGTATTTATTGCACCTATATTTTTTATTGTATCTGTTCTCAGCTGTCTGGGAAGTTACAGGTGTTCATCATTTCAAACTTTATGTACATTTTGAAGATTTATATGACAAGTATCACGACATATAACCAATGCTTTCCATGTGCATGCAAATGTAATAAAACTGATGTCTGATGCACCAATATAGAATATCTACCGACTTACTCCAAACAACATTAATTCTGTATCTGAGTGGTTTACAATGAACATATGATAAACAAGTGACTTGCTTTCCAATCTGAAGTAGTCTATTCAAAACATAGTCAGGATTGGGATCGTTTCATGACTGTACATTATCAACTGGTGGAATCGTCGCCAATATTCATGTTGGTCTTACCATAAGAAACATTTCCAAATTGAAACAGTTGTTACTTGTATGTATGTGATATTGTCTGTCTCTTGTGTGTCGTCCAAATCCAGGTTTGACTTAGTAGATTGATTTATTTGCTATTTATTTGAGATCAAATATAAACTATGTGTAGAGACCTTTAAAAAATCCTTTAACCATTTTGACAGTTCCGTGTCATGTGTTTATCTGAGGACTTGTGGTGAATGATTATTGATTATAATCAAAACAATATACATTTTTATGCAGTCACCAATTTTAAGATTTTTTTCCCATGATTTTTTTCTAACTAGCAATTTATTTGCATATCTACGTACTTTCTACATACAAATTATTCTGTTTATTTATACAACAAATATTTATCAGTATACCTCATTATGTTCATGATAATGTGAAATTTATTCAGTGACAGTTTACAGCAATATTTACTGTAGTGATGAATACAGAAGTATGAATATGAAGATGTTGCTTTACGCTGATGCACTGTTTGTTTCTAAATATTCATCAATTTTATTGGTTAGTTTACTTCGTTCATATGTTATACTAAAACAACAACACTTTGATCAATCCAAATTATGTCCATACTGAAAAAAGTATGTGGGTGTTCACAGCTAAGGGAGAAAACCATGTCACTCTTCAGACATACCACTAGGGATAGCTATGCTTTGGTTTATCTAGAAAAAAATTAACATCTTTCATTTCTGTATGTTTCCGTGTTACCCAAAGGAAACTGGCAACCATAATCCAGAGGGTACATTTACAACATAATTACATGCTTTTTACAACTGATAATTATTCTTTAATTGATTTTCGATTATTTTTGATCATGTCAGTCACTGGACATGTCAGCATGAAATCAACAGAAACACACTACTGTAGCAGCATGGTAGGTAAGATGACATATTTTCAATGAGAGATCAGCTTCAATGAAGATGGAAGTTGTTAATTAAGTTTCATTTTTAAAATGTTACACTCGGCTTACTTGAAATATACTATTGCACATGCACGTTCTATCTTCTTTGTATGTTCTGATTTTCTGACACACATATGCCATACATATGTTCTGCAGTAACCAGACTTTTAACTCCTTGCTTTTAAGTTAGTGTATCATTATTTAAAAATGCATACAAAAACTTGTGACTTAAAGCATATGATTGATCAATCCCACACCAGTAGTTTCTCAATTCATGGTAGAGTTATGAAAATCTATGGATGAAAAGTTCTGTGCTCATAACCAAAAGTATTGATCTGTTACGGGCAGTTTATCATAAAGTCTATATTGAATTGCAAATAAGAATCAAAACAACTGCTTGTACATTCATTAACACATCACTTGATTCAAATATGCACATTACAAATGTTACAATAATCCAGCTTTTCAAAATCAATTAGCCATCACAACTCCAGTTAAATCACTGGCTAGAGTTGCAAGCTAACATACTTCCACACAAAGATTTTAACACTCAGGAGAGAATTTTGAATATCAACATCGTGAAAAGAACCATCTAAGTACAGTTCTACATTTATGTACATGTACATGCACATATATGCATTAATATATTTTGCAAATGATTAAACTGAATGGAAATGTACCACAAAACTGAAGAAAAGAAACATTTTGTGGAAAGATTAATTTCAAACTCTGCTAAACAGACAGCCATCTGAAAACTGTTACAAGCCAGAAAACTATTCACTTTCTACATGCATTTTAGATTACATCATTTTTCTTAAGTCAGAGATTCTATGAATCCATCTGCCATGTACAGCACACACACTGACACAGCTCATTCCATACATTTGTGATGGGAACTGAATGACAGACAACCTGTATCTTCCAGATGTTCCAGTGTGTTACATTGACCAGCATAGAAACATGCTTCAATGGCTGCCAAGGAATGCCTCCACAATTACTGACCTACCTCTTGTCTGGAAATCTCACACACTGTCTGCCCAGGAACACTGTACAACTATACAGCCTTTCCCATAATCGTAAACCTTGAGTTATAGTGACCTATGTAATGGCTTCATGGGTCAGTGTTATATGGAGAGGAAGGAAGTGTACTTTACAACCTGCCTAGCTTGCACACAGCATAATGTAACATTGCAAGAAATTCCCCTAAAACTGCATTCTTCACTCACAAACATTAGTGCGGGAAACCCTATTTCTGTCACAAGTCCATGCACTGCATCTCCGTCCTACCAGGTGAGACGTTTGTGAAGATTGATGTGTTTTTTTAAGATGAAGAAACATCTAAATTTACATTTCTTGTTGATTTAAAAAAACCCAAACAAACCTACACAATGTGGTTGAGATAATTATATATCTTCAAGATATTTAAAAAAGATGATGAAATTACTACATATTACTATAGACAAGGCAAATTTTAAGGACCTAAAAATAACTGTCTGTAAAACTTGCTTGACTTATCTCCAAGTTACACCTTTGAAAATCTGTTTTTACGGCTCATGAAAATGACATAATATCATTTCGTGTGAACGAACAAGAGAAAGAGACTTAAATTTAAAAGCATTGATCTGGGTTACGTACACACTATCATCAGCAGACATCAAAACTGGTGACACACTGTATTTAGGGCTTCTTGCCATAAGGCAGAAGACCTATTGTAATTACTGATGTTTTTATTATTATTATTATTATTATTATTATTATTATTATTTATTTTTCCGCCGTATTTTGTTCCAGCCCTACAAAGAGCACCAGTGGACAGAATCGCTTGAAAAAAATCAGGCAGATGCGCACCGAGGTGTAGATATTCCCCATTAAAATCTCTAGGCTGTGGGCCCAATAGCAAAGGGCAGATAAATCAAAATTAATTCAAAATTTTCAATTTGAAATGCAAATATCTCCAAAACTACTGCTGCAATGACTACCAAACTTCTTGAGCAGATGCGCAATCAAAATGTCTACAATTTTGCCTGGACGGGTCGAGTCGCTAAAATGCACCGTATGGCCGCTATTTGCGATTGAAGTTTTTGCTGCTGTTTTTCAGCCCAATTCTGACTACTTTGCTCCCAAAATCTGCTGCACTACAACTACAACAGCTACCGCTTTCAAACTTGCCACACTTTGTCTCTAGGCACCTCCCTACGCAACGACATCGTCAAATGCGACAATGTGGATTCGATGGCCGCCATATTGGATGCTACTTCGGCTCAAAAGTTGTCTTCAAAAACGTAAACAGGCTTCTCTCTGAATTTTTTTGCAAGCCATACGTAGCAGATACAACACTTGAAATACATGTTCTGAAGTTGCTTTTGGCTGGTGAACAATTTTTGTTCTTAGTCATATATCAAAAGTCACGTGATGCGGCCGCCATATTGGATTGAATCTGTTGAAAGGAAATTTGCAGATTTTGTGAAGTACGCATTTTCCGCAATCCATAACTCTGAAAGTTTTGCCAGCAGAACATTGAAATTTTGCAGATATAGAATACCTACCTAAAATATGTCGCAAGTGAAAGTTTGTTGCGATATCTTGCTTAGTTACGCATATGGAGATGTTTACTTTTGTTGTTTATTTTCCACTAAGATGTATTTTCAAAAAATCGCAGCACCATGACTATTACAGCTACGCAGCTAAAATCTTGCAGTGTGCAGTAACTTGATGTGTTGAACATTTTTTGTTCTTTGATGCATGTCAAAATGTGAATTGTTTGGCCGCCATATTGGATTTTCTCAGATTCTTATGACACTGCATTTGAAACGCTGTAACTACTAGAGTTTTACACAGAATAACGTGAAAATCGGCATAGTGCATCAGCATGAGATGCTTCACATTTCGTGTTCTTACATGTATATCAAAAGTTGCATCGTTTGGCGGCCATGTGGCTTTGAAAATGGGAGAAATCTAATATGCGTCTAAAACGGCATAAAACAGCATGTAACTCCCTTACTATTGATCCAATCGCTTCCATATTTTGCATGTGGCCTGGTCATGTGAAGGCGAACATTTTTGGGCGGGGGTCAAAATTCGATATCTCTCACCGTTTGGCCGCCATCTTGGATTGAAGTTTTTCGTATATCGGGGTTGCCATAGAAACAAAAGTTGAAATCCGAATGACTTGATTTTTACAACATTGTTACGAACAGTCAATAGAATGCGGTGTGCAAAATCTCAACTCCGTACGTTGAATAGTTTCCGAGATAATGGAGATACAGTGTTTTGACGGACAGACGTACGAACAGACAACGGACAACTTTGTCAGCAAATCTAACCAGCGCATATGATACAGCGGACCCGGGCAAAGCAGAAACACTAATTCCTTTCAGTCTAAATGCCATAACAATGTCGTCTTAGCTCGCAAAAAAAAGTGCTTTTTCTTGTGTCTAACCAGTTAAATGACCTTGACACGTGACCTTGGTGACCTTGACTAAAAAAATTGTTTGTTTGGCATGCTATCATATGCAAGTGTCAAAACCCCGAAAAACTCAAAAATAACGATTTTCTTATTAGGGCTTCTTGCCATAAGGCAAAAGACCTATTGTAATTACTGATGTTTTTATTATTATTATTATTATTATTTATTTTTCCGCCGGATTTTGTTCCAGCCCTACAAAGAGCACCAGTGGACAGAATCGCTTGAAAAAAATCAGGCAGATGCGCACCGAGGTGTAGATATTCCCCATTAAAATCTCTAGGCTGTGGGCCCAATAGCAAAGGGGAGATAAATCAAAATTAATTCGAAATTTTCAATTTGAAATGCAAATATCTCGAAAACTACTGCTGCAATGACTACCAAACTTCTTGAGCAGATGCGCAATCAAAATGGCTACAATTTCGCCTGGACGGGTCGAGTCGCTAAAATGCACCGTTTTGCCGCTATTTGCGATTGAAGTTTTTGCTGCTGTTTTTCAGCCCAATTCTGACTACTTTGCTCCCAAAATCTGCTGCACTACAACTACAACAGCTACCGCTTTCAAACTTGCCATACTTTGTCTCTAGGCACCTCCCACACACAGTCACATCTTTGCTAAAATGCACCGTTTTGACATCGATACACACTGCATTAGCTAAAAAAGAAGAGAAAACATTTGAGACGTACCCCGAATGAAAGGAAAGAGTGCGCAGCAAATTTACTAATATTTCTGCTTAGACCGCTTTAAATATCTATCGAAAGTGCTTGCTTCTATGCACACATCACCATGAACAATACTAGCCATCAAAATCCCCAAGTTTCTGCTTATTAAGGAAATAGGCACTTCTTTTTATCACCGACGGCCCAGGAATACGGGGCGGGATGTGCCAAAATGTGGTGCAGCATTTAATGTTTACCCCTTGCAAAGAGCACGAAAATCTGAAGGAAAACGGGACGACAATTGCGGCTGCTCCTTCAAACATGTGTCTCACAGGACCGCACACCAGCACTCACTGTTGTCTATGAGTTCAGTCGTTTCGTTCAAAGTTGGCGATATGTATGAGTTCTGTGTATATAAGTATAACGTGCCTGTGTGTATGTCAAAAGTACTAACGCTTACCAGATACATTTGATCTGAGCTTCAATTGAAATTAAATAGAATTATTTGCTGAAATACCTTTTATAGGCCTATGAATCTATCTGACAACTAACTGAAAATGCGAAAAAGTTAAAGGTTTTTGTGTGTTCTGTAGTGGATACGTGGATTTATAGAATTAAGTTCATCAGCAAGCAAAGGCCGAAGTGTATCGGTCAATATCGCTTCTGTTCTTGGCGTGGGGCCTCCGATGAGTCTCCTTGCTTAAAACAGTGTGGATATTTAACGATGCAGCGAGGAAACCATGAATGTAACTTATGATTACTTATACTATATTTTCGCTCGAGCCTCCGTATTCTATCAATATTATAAATAACTTTACATGCATTTGATTGGATTTCAAGATCAAGACTTATTGAAAATCAGTTTACTTCCATTTCTCTCCTTTTCACCCTCATTGTCTCTGCATGAGCATGAAATGCACGTGAAATTCATTCCAAACCGGGAGATGACAAATCGGGAGCGTCTCGCCAAGCACCGATGCGACAGGCTGACTTGCTGGGGTCATTTAAAGTAATTAATCACAAATGGCATTGTTTTCACACTCAGTTCCAGCCCATGCTTTAATTAACGAGTTCACAGATGTTAGCAAATTTACACTGTGTAGCGTGTCGTACTATGAAATTTATGATATATAAGCGTTTATTAAACTTCTGACAACTTAACTTACGAAGATAACGCTTCTAAGCTTGCGAACCTAAACTACAATTATTTTCCACTTTAAAGAAAAACAGATGTAGGGAACAATTCCATGCGTCTCGCAAAAGATTATATATTTTTGAAAATCCCTCAATTTGTACAACCCTGTGGCTGCTCTAAAAATGTAATGAAGGTGCATAAAATATATGCATGTCATGTATGTACTGTGATTGTTTAATTGTATGAATCGTACCAGAAGTAAAATAACATTTTTTACAGGTCCCATAGATTTTTCACTCATCCTTTTGAAAATGGCAAAAATAAAATGTTGCTCCAGGTCGACGTGCTAGAAGGCGCTGAAATACGCAAATTCACTAGGTCTGGCAGTACTTCATCAACCAAATCTGACCTTGTTTGGACTGATGTTGTTACCTCTTAATGCATAGACTTTTTAGTGTAACATGGAGTAGCATATATGCGTTCATTCTCGAAATTCCTCATCTGTGAAACAATAAACCGAAATATAAGTGGAACTGCGGTATTTTGCCTTCTGTTCCATATACCTGTCTTGTTTTGATAGTTATGGTTTCCTGTTTAAAGCACAAAGCAGGTTTTAACAGCACAGCCCGAAGAGCTACATTCCAAACATACACAACCATAACTTACGCCACATCAACCATAGAAAGATTAAATAGCCATTTTGTTCAGGTTTTATTAGTCATTTAAAGTATTCTGTGTGATTTAGCATATCTACAACCTGATGTATCTTGTGCTGATGATTTAGCGAAATAGTGTCACTGAAGCAGGTATAGCTGCTGTTAAGTTGTTTTTAAATTCATACACAGTCACAACCAGTATCATTTGGACTATAGTAACGTGCTATCTTCCTATGGTATTGAGCATTCAGCTGGTACTGGTATGATCTTATGAGTATTATAAGTCAAAGTTACATCAACTGAACCACGAAAGTGAACACACTGAATGGCGTTGTCTATCCATCTAGACTAGTCCTACGTTTGTGCTGGTAGTGTGAAATTTCCAAGATTAATCACAAGCTCAGGAACAATTCAAGTACGAGTATGTCAACAAGATCAATGGTGTTTTTTCCTGTATGTTATTGAAGTTAGATCAAAGGACATGTTTGTTATGTTCATTGATAAAGATTTACTTAATATAACATATATTATATATATATTTAAGTAACATAACGTGAATCACATTCACCTTAGGCTACCAAGTTTTATGTTTTAGACATTTTGAAAAGATTGTTGTGAAGTGTGCATGCTTTGATCACTGAATGGACAACCACTAAGTTTTTTTCTCTTTTCATGTTATTTTACAAGTAGCATCTGTTTCAAAGCCAATAAGAATTGAAAGCGACAATCATTATGTTTGTTTGATTGATATCCTAATACGGGTAGCATTGTATTTAAAGCCAATATGAATTCAGAGTTAAACAATGACACATTTCCCATTACTGACAGTAGCATGTATCTATATTATCTGTAGCCATGACTACTATTAGAAGTACGTCACAGATGCAAATGGCTGTATTGCATAACATCCAAGAAGCCCTCATCGCTGCTCGCAGCTATATTTGTAGTTATTTTTCCTCTTCAAGTGTGTACTTATTTATTATCCCAATTATGTAGATCTATGCTCATGCTGTTCATCACTGGCTAATCTGGTCTGAATTGACATATCACCACCACAAAGCTGGAATGTTGCTCAGTGGATTTAAAAACAAAATAAAAAATAAAACAATTGTATATTTCCAGTCTCATTTCCATGTGGTCATGGCTGGCCTCCTGCTGTGTAGTTTAGAAGCAGGTGTTTTCATGCTCATTGATGCCTTGATCACAGTGTCTCCAAACTAAAGATTGTCATCAGACTCCGAGACAAATTTGGCTTATTTGTGATTGCCATGTTCTTCTAAACATGTTTTTCACTTAAAATATGCTTCAAGGGACTGGAACATATACTTTACTCACCTGAATGTTTTAACAGATACCTTTACTTACTACCACAAACGACAGTTAAGGAAATATTTCCCAAGGACTAGCAACCTCGCTCAGCTGTTTACATACACATACCTTTCTTTATGACTGAAAGCTGCAGAGTAATCCAAACTGATGATATGCTGACTTTTTGCACATATATTCTGGTGTTTGTTGTTGACACTAACCCCAGCACTGAATATCATGGTTGGGACTGAGCCTGACCTACTGCTTGGACTTGTTGTCATACAAACAGTATATTACATGGCTATGTAACAATCATATTCTTGGCCACTATATTTATCCACTTCTTGCTGGTCACAGTGATAAGAATGTCAGTTGTTACCTTGTTGCCTGATCTTACAAAACTTGAACTTCAAATATAGCTAGTTATAGTGAGGAGCTATCTGGCTCCATTGCAGCCTTAACTTTATTATCTACACTACCGGTAGCTCTTTTTGCAGTTAGCAATATGTAAGTTCTATTTCGATGAAATATTAAATTCTACTCAGCAATCTATCTATGTCCTACTTGGGCAAGCTAATGGTAAGAATCATGACGAGCTGTCACCTAACACAAGTAACACCCCAACTCAAACTGACGTTTAAGCAAAGGTAAGACCTTAACACAAGCAAAACCTGAACACAGCTGACCGATTGGATCGTTTCCAAAGTGGTCAAGAACATGTGGTCTGACCGCCCATGAAAAGTCATGCTTTTCAGTGTTCCTCGAAGAATGCTGCGTTTACGCAATCTGTTCGAACCACCAACTCATGACATACGTTTAATGTGAAATGTTTGTTATTATCTTGAAAAAGAGGTCCAACTCAAGATCATGCAGCAATGGCAACATATTTCACACACCTCATCAAACATCTGTCTGTTGTGATGAAGCCAAGATCATGTACATTATAATACAAGGTTTCTGCATGGAGAAACAGTTATGAAACTGCATTACAGACACATATAGCAGGCATATAATTTTTCAACTTTTTTCACTGCTTCTATGAAAATAATGCTACGAGTTATCCAAATACAATGTGTTGCAGTATTTCAACTGAAAGAGAATTCTCACTGTTAAATAGATATGGATTTATGGATGGAGTATTTCATGAGTCCTATTGATCACACCAAACAAATGGCAGTTGTGGGGACTATGTATTGAATTCTCATCAAAAATAAATCATCACCAAATCGGTAGCAAAAGTTCAGCTATAGCTCAGTAACTTAAGGCATTTTCCCCACACAAAATAAGTTCAATGGTTTCACTATATTTCCAACAAAGGTCTCAGCTGAGTACACACCCTGAGATTTGAATGTTAACGTAAGGAATGTGTAACTGTTTAGCAGTCAGGTCTTCATGCATCATGTGGTTGGTAGATGAGATCGTGAGCAGCAAGCTTTTCTTACTTACTTGAATATATATATCGAACTTCTTCGTTACATTGAAAAGAATCCTCAGTGTGATCAGAGATCTACTTGCTTCACAATAACCTTTAGTGAGGTGAGGTGAGGTGAGGTGAGGTGAGGTGCAATTGGGCTTAACATTGTAGTTAAGAATATTTCGGTTGTATGACGACATGCATGGGTGTGTATGTGTGGTTGCTTATACTTGCCCAGACTAAAGCTAGTTTTATAGTGCTAGCCCACTGAGATACCATCATGAATACCCCACTTGGACACAGCATACTAACTCCGAGCTGACCAGTCCATGTTGTATCCATTAATGCCGAGTGCCAGACAGGGACCAACAAGTACAATATTTCTACCTCTTTTGGTATAAAACAGCCAGGGATTGAACCTGTGATCTTCTGCACTCCATGCAGATGCTTTAAGCACTACACAATGGAGGCAGCTGAGTGAGTGAGTTGTTCATCAAAAAATGTCTTGTGGTGCTTTATTATACCAAGCAGACATGAACCAGATGACCCTCAACAGAATCATTTCTAAGAGACTTGAAACCAGCAATAAGAATTACACCTGCCATCCCATACCAATAGCCCTGCAAACATGTCCCTTACCATCATCATCGTCACAGAAAGCTGCATAGTTGATTTTCTTTCTCTTCCTGAAACATTAATCCAAGTGAACAACAGCTGCAACAACATGCTGGACATCTGCTGGACACAGGACACCAATGAATTCAGCTGATTCCACTAACATGATTACTGATATGTCCTGCACTACCACCATTATGGAAAAACTATAGACTGATGCAAAGTTGAGATGGGCATAACATGAGTGAGTGAGTGAGTGAGCGAGTGAGTGAGTGAGCGAGCGAGCGAGCTATGCCAGCATCACCACAGAAGGGGACATCAGAAATGGGTTTCACACATTCTACTCCTGTAAGATGTAGAAAGGAATTGGTGAAAGGGGAAATGATGTTCCATGTGAGACAGATGATCTTTGGACCAGAATGCATCACATGCTTTTACACCAAAAACACCTAATACATGAATAAGTATCTTATTTTCAGCAATACATATGTGAGTCTTTTCCAGTGGTTAAACAATAGTGAAGAAACTAAGTTTAGATTCTGATGAATACTAAAATGAAAATAAGCAATGCTTTTGAAATTTGAGAGGCGGCACATGATATGCAAATATGGTTTGTGACATTTAATCGTGTTCACTTCACAGAAAAACAGGAATATAGAGATACCCTGCAATATGGAACACTTGAACCTCAAAGTGTGCCATGTGAAACAAGTGCAGAAGGGAGCACAGCTCAATAACTCCTGCTTCCCACTTTGGGACAGGGAAATGACTGATATTGATATATAATGTGACAAAGATCAGCAGCTCACAAAACTTTGCCCTTGACTATGCTAAACTTTATGTACATGTTAGATCATAGGTTTGCCATGTACAACTTTATTTGCATATATGAAGTGAAAAAGTTAACTATTTAGAATCAATAAGAACTATATTTGTATCTATGACATGAACAAAACAACCCATACACATACAGAAAATGAATCACATGTTCATAACATCAAGGAAATAAGTAATCTCGATATGGAGCATTTACCACATATTGGTACATATGACATGAAGAAAGACCATGAAAAGTGGAAAGTTAACATCACACTCTGAATTCTGTATATACCCGCATAAAATATGAGTTATTCAGTCATAGAATGAGGGGGTCAGGAAGGGGGGTCGCATTATACACGGGGTATAAGATCTTACTGTTTTTCCAGCTGTTTCACTTTCAGTTTCCACTGACGATGTCAACCTGTTTTTCATAGCCATCCCAGCACTTCAGAAGAAAACTTTGCATTTAGGTTGAAATAACTGTTAACATCCAAAATAAAGACCAGTTTATCGTGTTTCCTTGTTTTTTATGCAAATTAAGTTGAAATGACCATCGATCCAGATTTACAAGCCAGATGACACGGTAAACAGACATGAGAATGACAAATTGTAAAAAACACTGAAAAAATCAAACCAGGGTCAAGGGGGGCCACTCTTTCCAGCCATTCCCAATGATATTTGTTCTTTACAAACGAGTCAAGGTCTTTAAGACGATCATCATTTTCATTTGCCGTATACTAAGAAGTGGAGTTCAGAAACTCAACATATCGCATAGGTTTTGCTGGTTCGCTCTCCGTGTTAGAAATATAAACTCCGCTCACAGGAAACTCTTCCGTGTTTCACGAGCGGGATCATCTCATATTTCTTTCATCTTTTCAGTATATTACTTCCATATCTTTATATATTTAACTTAAATTATCACTGCAATCACTTTGTTAAGAAAAGTATATAGTTACATGCCTATACTGAAATACACGGCAAAACAGACAAACATATAATCAGTAACGAAAATACATTTTGTTTGCTGGAGATGGTCCCTACAAGTGACCTAGCGACTTGTTTTGGAGTGGTACACTCGACAAAGCTTCGTAAAAAAAACAATAATGCAAGACAAACACGTATTTCTTTGATGTGTGCTGGTAATGTGCTTCATTCTAGCTCGTTTTGGAGTAATTCGCTCCAGAAAGCATCGTATAGAAACAGCAATGCATGACAAAAACACTTTTTTATTGGTGCTGGTGATGTGCTTCATTTGTGGTCGCATTATACATAGGGTATATGATGCATCCTCAATTCTGAAGGGGTGTAGAGTGGGGTCGCATTATACGTAGGTGTACACGATAATCACATTTTTAAAATAAATAGCACATGACATATCTGTGGGTCATGATTAACTTGTGTATTAAGTTTGGTGAACCTAGCATGTATAGTTTCAGTGATGAGACACATTTTGCACCTAGCCATGTTCCCATGGAAACAACAGTAACACAAATTCTGAAAATAAAAATAAAATAAATAAAACTGCAAAGGCACATCAATGAGTAACGACTAACGTGTGAGAGGTTTGGTAAACCTAGCATGTAAATTTCAAGAGATATGCTCTGAACAAAGCCATCAAACACATTCAGAGCCAAGTCGTGTTTCCTTGGAAACAGCTAAAAAAAATCTTCAAAATAGCCAAAGGCACATCTATGGGTAATCATTAACAAGTGTGTGAAGTTTGGTGAACCTAGCATGTAAACCTTAAGATGTGTGCCCCAGACAAAGCCATCAAACACATTTGGCACTAAGTCATGTTTCCTTGGAAACAGCTAAAAAAATTCTGAAAAACTTCAAAATAGCCAAAGGCACATCTATGGGTAATCATTAACAAGTGTGTGAAGTTTGGTGAACCTAGCATGTAAACCTTAAGATGTGTGCCCCAGACAAAGCCATCAAACACATTTGGCACTAAGTCATGTTTCCATGGAAACAGCTAAAAAAATTCTGAAAAACTTCAAAATAGCCAAAGGCACATCTATGGCTAATCATTAACAAGTGTGTGAAGTTTGGTGAACCTACCATGTAAACTTTAAGATGTGTGCTCCAGACTAGGTTTCGGGAAGGAATCCTTTGGACGGATGGACGGACGGACGGACAGAATGGATGCTAGAGTGTATATCCCTTTCATTTGTAGTGAGGATATAATTAAATCTTCTGAAACCCTAAAGATTTTAATGCAGCTTCCAATAATAATTTGATTGTTTCTATCAGTCTAAAGGGGAAGAGGAGGAAAGAGAAGCAGACGGCCAATGTTAACCTTTGGGGAGCTTGTTCGCACAAAGTGTTCAGATCAGTGCAAAGGGATGTATCTCGAATTCTAAATCATCAAGTGCCATCTGCACTGAAATTCACCACTGAAAACAAAACAATTTGTTCAAAATTTGTATTATTTTAAAGTTCTTATTTTTAAAAATCAATAGGCATTAAAACCTCGTCTTTCTAGTACTCCTGTTTATCACTGACACACAAGACATCTCGCAAACCTATATTAGTAACTAAAATCACATAACTGGGTTCTTGTGTGGGTACAGTGTGAGACATTTCATGTTGACTTTAGTGTGAATATTGGCATCTGAACAAGTATACATAATCTGAAAACTTCATCACTGGGATAGTCTGAAGTAAAACCCAGATGCTGACTTGGATAAGGGAAGCAACTCTGCTTAAGTTTCCATTTAAGTCAGACCACTTGACAACCTGGTAACCCTTACCACTCACCCAGACAGAAGAAGTGATGATGTAGGTTAGCTACATATTGTGATGGGATTTGGAAACAAAATCCACAATCGATTATTGGAGGACTTGTTGTGAACGAATGTCGATTATTATCAAAATATATATGCATACATTTTCAATGGAATCAACAATTTTATGTTTTTGCCCGAGATTTTTCCAACTTAACATTAATGTAATTATTCTGTTTATTTATACAACAAATATCTATCTGTAGATCTCATTATTTTCACAATAGATGTAAAATTTATTCACAGACAGGTTATGGTTAGTTATCAAGCTAATGAATGCAAAAATACAAATACAATGCTCACAGTTATATTCTGTTGAGTGCATGTTTGTTTGTAAATATTCGACAAATAGAATGGTTAGTTTACTCCATTCTAATTACAAGAGTGTTTTACTAAAACAACAAATAACAAATAATTGGAAATGTTTCAACAATAAATAAGTGTTTTTAATCCTTCTTTCAACTGATTTTCAATTTATTTTGATCACAGGAACTCCACTTTTTGTATATTGTGAAACATAAGGTTTTTTTTCTTCAATACAATACATACCCTTAGCAGGGTTTCACATGATGCACAAATGTTCAGTATGCACAAACGTAAAGAACATATGCAGAAAAATATATTCTGTGCAGTTGGGATATGATCACATTTCTCAATCAAGTCAGTGAATCTGACCATCTGATCCTGCTAGTTGCCTCTGATGACAAGCATGGGTTGCTGAAGATCAATTCTACACCAGATCTTCATGGGTTAATTACTTAGTGCACCCATACAATATTCTATCAGTTGAACATCACACAATGAACTGTATAATTAACTTTTCAAGTTTGCAAATCAACTAGCTTTTCTCTGGAACCAGCTCTAAAATATTCACAGTCAAAAACCTTTCACACAATCTGGCATGTTTATCATGATACATATTGATACATGACCCATGTACCATGATACATAAAGTACCACATTGTGACCTTATACAAGCTACAGTGTTGTTTCCCCTGTGCAGTGCACCATTACTTCACAAACCTATAAGCTGGCCCAGGCGTGAAGGCCTGCTATTATGTTGGCTGGGTGGGGAAAGGTGAGGGATGATGAATGGGAGCAATAAACCAAGATAAAATACCTGGTCATGAAAGGATGATACACAATGTACCTTGTGGAAAGACCTCAATATACACAATAAAAACAGTTGGATTTACAATCTTAGTTATGTTTATGATTTTCCATTACATTTTGACAAGTGAATATGGAACATGTGGTCTTGTTAAAAGAGATTTATTGAACCCTTTACGCACTTGCGTCTCTTCTTAAAAAAAAAGCCGAACTGCAACTGTGAGGAGAGCAATGATATGGATGGCAATAATAAGATGCATATCTTGCAACACTTGTCATAACAATGTGTGTTTCAAAGTGCTCCGGTAACCATGATAAATCAAAGTACTGAGTGCCTTACTCACATATTTCAAATGAGTGAAAACTTGACAATTGTTTCTTACCAGCTGACTCTTCATCACACATCTTAAGGTAGATGATCCCAAGCATTTGTAACATGTTGGAAGCCTTTCAAGCTTCTATTTATCCCTTTTCAAATAGTGTTCTATTTATCCTTTTTTAAATAGTGTTATTTTTTTGGGTACTAAAAAATAGTTCATTGTATACTTCCACACATGATGAAACATGTAAAAGTGTGTACATGTATTGTGTATTGCATTGAATCAGATTTGTGGTAGTTTCATCCTTGAATGAGTTGTACGCATTGAGATGTGTAAACCTGACAACAGAACTCTGCTGACTTAATGGGTGATGAGACAGCAGTCATTAAACATTTAGCTCTTGCAAAAATACTTAAGTGACAGCTAAACTAAGTGTTCAAGTATACTGAATACTACCCAAAGGTGCAATTTTGTTGTGTTCATCATTACTATTCTACAATGAATATCTCTGCAAGATTTTCAAGCAATGGTGCATGGTCAACCTGTTGACAATGTCTGTCTGTAGACTGGCACCCAAAAACAAGATGACTACACATGTTGGCATGCTGAAGTGGTAATAAATTAGAACAGTAGAAAATGTGTCTCTTGCAAAACTGCAACCATAAATCCTCCAATAACATCCTCCTTTGAGGAGACAGTTTTTTAACAACTCCTAATCAACCAACACAGGGAAACGTACATTGCTGCCTACAGTGAGTGAGACATGCATTACAGCTTAATATAACACATCATTTTCCCATTTGCTAATTACATTTCTTGGCAAATTTACAAGTTTATGAGAAAAATGAATACAGTTTTCCTATGGTTTAAATTACTATGACTACAGCTGCAGAGTTTTCTGCTGATAGTAAAGAATAACAAACTTTGTAACTTAAAGGTAGATGACTCAGTCTGTACTAGTTATATAGCCTGGGCAGAGCTTACACAACTTTCTATATACCAGCATCTGAGTACTTTCGTATTCTGTATGAACTAGCATCTGAGTACTGAAGCACTCTACAAAGACCAGCATGTGTGTACTATGACATTTTGTATGAACTGGTGTCTGAGTACTGAGGCACTCTACATAAACCAGCATCTGAGTTGGTTGGTATGTGATTTAACACTCAACAATATTCCAGCTATATTACAGCAGTCTGTAAATAATTGAGTCTGGAGCAGAAACTCCAGTGATCAACAGCATGAAACTGACAGAACAGAATCATTGCAATTACCATGGTTTGAGTGTTGTTCAAAACTTCTGTCTTCTAAGCTGACAAGGTAAGTGGCCTGGTGTCTGGAGGAAAAGGTTATAACTGCTACATTATGTTCTTAGAAAGACAAAATAACTGGGTCAGACTTGATAGTTATGGTTACCATGGTTAATGGCATACCAGTGTTATCCATCAATGGATAGGTGCTCACAATATCAACCACAGGGGCACTTGGTCTTCGCTTCCTGGAGGCCTATAAATAGTCCTGACTAGGGAAATCAGCACAAACAAGACACACACAATCAGCAAAGTCACAGTACTTTATCACCGTGGTGAACTTGCTCGACTTACTGAGAACCACCACTACCCTGGAACTCCACAACAACCTGACTCAAAACTGTGCTGAATGTACGCAAATGATGCATGCATCTGAAGTATGACTACCACTTAAAAATTCTAAATCACATACTGTATTCTCCTCAAAATTCCTTTAAATCCTTCAAACAAGCAACAAGTATAAACTATTTTTGAGCTTTCTAAGCACCAACAAGAATGGATACATAGTATTTATAGCAATAGAAACAGTAAACAGGAAGCCAGCCTGGAAGTGTAATGCATGATTTTTTAGAAATTATTTTTGCAACCATAAATTATTACGTTAGCTAATTGTGCAAGTCCAATCAAGCTGTAGCTTATCAAGAAACACAACCTTACTTGACTTGGCTGAGAAGATTACACCTGACACCACATCTACACACACATTAGGGAGAATAACAGGAGGTCAGCTCAAGCAAAAGATTACACCTGACACCACATCTACACACACATTAGGGAGAATAACAGGAGGTCAGCTCAAGCAAAAGATAAAATTTAAACTTTTTGGTGAGCTGGAACAAAACAAAGGTGTTTGCAAGTCTATATTCTACTTACCCCTTGTAAAGGTTAAGGATTGATGTTCATTCTAATAGGGTTCCATAAACTACCATCAAGTTAATGTCAATATGTCAACATAAATATGGTCGCTAAAATATGCAGCTTGTTTTGCATCAGTCACAGGTGTAGTGTTGGGAATTGGTGGAAATCTCACAACTGATGACTGGTTCATTATAAACGAACAATTATCGAAAATAATTGGCCAACGCCATGTTTCAGATTTTCCTGATCATGTTGTTATTTTAGATAAATATGACATGGTTCTCTGTTGTTGTGTTCTCATATTATGTTGAACTGATCAAATTGCATTTACAAATGTCACACCCAACATAAAATGATTCCACTTTAACGTGATGACTAATTTATCATAAACTTCCTGGCGTCGTCAAGCAATATTCATCCATGACTTTTCATTAAGTGAAATGAGTTTTCTAAGATTTAAACATGTTTTCAGATCCTGACAACGTCTAAGGTATGTTCCATCATTAAGTGTTGTTTATGCACTGTGCTATGTTTTGGAAGTTGTGTTTTGCAACATCATGCCTCCCAAAAAGCATCTGGTAATGTAACCATCTCATTTGATAATAAATTTAAAACATTTTTAAAGATGAATTTCTAAAAATGAGGAAACAACTGAAATCGCTGACCTTGATGACAACCAGAAAACAGACACCAATGGCGATGCTAATAGATCTTCAGAGTTTTCATTCATTAAAATTCATGATTGGTTGACTTGAAGCTGATTATGACAATGTTCTATTTATCGTTTATTCCTTTTTTTCTAAATGATCATGAACAGTTAAATCTCATGATTTGAAAAAAATCTCATATTTCTGGTCCCATGTGAGATTTTATTTCATATCTTTTCTCAGCCAGGTTTATCCCTGTTTTCTATTTTACAACATTTGGCAGGTTAAATGAAAATATTCTCTTATTCAGAATATGAATGCAATAAATAAGCTTCCTATGAGAGTGTGTTTCACTCACTCTAATTGCTAAGACAGGCAATTGTACCTGACCAAGTGGCTATTTCACTGGTTACAGCCCCATGTACAACAATTTTGATTCTTATTTAAAGGAACTGGGTCCCATTCCACAAACCGACTGTAGTCATTTCTACAGTTTTGAGTCTATGTTAAAGCATAGGAGATATGATCATCTAAAGCACTACAATGGTTCTGTGAAATGAGTAACTGGAGACCATGAGATCAGGGACCTAGCTGCACTTGCTCTCAAACTGGTAGCAACGCGACAGATCAGTGGCAGCCAACGACATATACTATCTCTGAATTGTGCACTGAAACTAGCAACAGCTTCCACTACATCAATACAATCAGTTATAGGAATATGCCTGCACCATGTCACAAATCAGTCAGTGTAGTTTACTCGAGGGTTGTCCTGGCAGTCTTATCACATTACAATCAATGTATACCAGACATAAGATTTAGTATGACTGTTATTTACAACAACTTTCTCAGGATATTAAAAAGAATGGTTAACTATGTGATTCACATGGCTGTTGCTTCACTTGTCGGGAACTTGAGATCAGACATGGCCAGTATTCTACTTTTTCGGGATTTTAAGTTCAGACATGGCCACTATTCCATTTGTCTGGGATCTTGGATCAGACATCTAAGGCCATTATTACTTCAGTGAGTGCTGGTTTAGACTGCTTCCACTGTATTTAAGTTGTCCAGGTCAGAAACTGTTGAAAGTGTGTTATCACAAAACCTGAACATGATGCTAGTAGTCACACAGTGTTTTGAAAGTGTGTATGGGACTGTCAGACCCTTGTAACTTCCGTACAGTCAGTGTATGGGACTGTTAGACCCTTGTAACTTCCGTATTTCCTGATGTTGCACCTCAGGAAATATGGAATTTACAAGGGTCTTACAGTCACGTACCCCCTTTCAAAACACAGACGAATTTATTACCCTTAATATTTTTTTAGTTGACTTATCTTTAAACAACAACATTCAACATTCAGAAGATAGAGAATGTTTCGCCATGATATTTCCTGAACCATCATAAAGAGCGATAACTCGGGATGGCTTAGTATAATACAAAATGATCAAATTTGAGGTTTTGTTCAACTACAAGTGAAGTACAACATTTTATTTTTTGGGATACATTTAGTGACATAAACAAGAAATTTTGGCAACAATTTTATTACTCTTATACGTCAACTCTAAAATTTCAGGGTGTACGGTTTGTACTTCATACATCCTAGCAAATCTGACAACGTTTGCATATACTTTGGCTATTAACCAAACAGAATTTGACAAACGTAACTTAAGGGTAATAAAATGCCATGTACCTGATACTCTAAGAAATATGTGATAGACACTCTCACATGTCTGTTAGTCATGCTACAGAAATGATCAGGGGTTAAAAAATCCCATCGCTTGATGCACAGGACAAGTCAGTTTTCATTTCGGGCAATCAAATAATGGTATCTTACTTATCCGTGGGCTACTAGATAGTTTCCGCCTGTGGTTTCAAACTGCAAATAAAATTGGATTTCATTTCATTTCTGCTCGAAATGTAGTTATGATAATTAAGTAGGGCTATCTTTCTTGGCTATTTATCACTTTTCAGTACCTGGTCCAGTAAACATTAACATCAAATATGGTGCAAAGTAAATATGTTCCATACATCTGAGTGAATTCTTGGTGTCTGGTCTGGACAAATCCACTTTGGGGTGGTAATATTTTGAAGTTACCAGCCCTGATGTCTGGCTGGGTTTTTGGCTTATTTCATACACTGGTTCTATGTATTTCACTAATGAAGCCTGACACTAGAGGTTTAAAAAGTTGCACTGATCCCAGTACAAGGGTTGATTACACTGGCAAACCATACAATCTCCTAGATATATATCAAGTAATGATCAGGTTCCTGATAACTGTACAATACACTGTGACACTTGAAACATGATCACTACAGACCAACAGTCTTTATCAAACTTCAATGAAATGTATTCATGTTTGTCCATGCCTCTAAAAACTTTTGCATTCTATCTCACAAGGAGTAATTATTCAGTATGCATTATAAGGCAATCTTACTCACACTTTACTACACTGGCATAAAGTCAAATCATGCACCATGCTATTTTCCTTGCACTACATTATATAGACAAAACATAAATACATAAGCAAATGGACAACACCAGTTGCTTGACGTACTTTAGTTTAGGGAGAATACTAGAAAAGTGCAATAAATTAATTATTTATACTTTAATCGTGAAAACAGTTTCTGTTATCTCAGCTTCAGCCATCATGCATATTCAGCTGACAACTATATGACCTGTTCACTTCTGATGTCATTTGAGACTAAAGTCAGACATATTGCCTAAGATCAAGTGCTACAATAATGTAAACTGTTTTTTTCTTTTGTCTTTTTTCAAAATGGTAACATGGTGTGTTGTGTTGCCTGGGGAGGAATGTCATTGTCCAACAATACAAAGACCACACCAACGGTTTCAAAGTGAAAATGTTTTCTGTGGGAGAAAGGTTTGGATTCACAGGTGTCAGCAGGTTTCCTAAGGATATTGCTTAACAAGCTTAGCATTTCTGTCAATATTATAGGGTGGGGGTATTCTGATGATGCCATATATGTCATAGGACATGGAGACAAATCTTCTTACTGTTGTGATGTAAAATCTCATGTCTATGACTTTTACTTAGGTGATCTCTAATGCAACACATCTTTCTCTATATCAGAAGTCTCATACTCTATGTAAAACAGTACCACCTTTTTCAGGACTTGTAGCTAGTGATCTCGAACACAACACATCTTTCTCTATATCAGAAGTCTCATAGTCCTAGTATAACAGCACCATCTTTTCAGGACTTTTAGTTAGTGATCTCCAACACAACACATCTTCCTCTGAAGACCCACAGTCCCAGTTAAACAGCACAACTATAATATATCTGTCCTTTTTCATGTGCTTTTTAAGTTTCATACAACAAGTCAGAGGCAGTAATACAACTTAACTTTCACTGTACATGAAAGACGACATTATGTTTGTTTAAGCAATTTGAGTCAATCCTTCTTTCAAATTTAATGCAAACAACTGAATAAGTCACAAAAATGAAAGTTGAACTAAGATCTGTCCACCCTCAATTACTTAGCAAACACAAGCACACTCAGTGCACTGCAGCAATAAATTTTTGTGCAGGTTTTATAGACTATGACGTGCCACTGAACATGCTTAATCATGTATTGCCAGCTCTTATGTTTTCAGACATATTTATGCAGGGTAATTTCTGGCTACATCGAGGCTGCCTTACCCAGACAATGTAAACGTTCTGGTGATGGGCTGTTTTTGAGAACTTGTTGTTTTTGAAAAGTGAAAGAGATGTCTTACAGTTGTTTATGTGATTGGTGAGAAAACAACGTTCTTAAAACTTCAAGGGGAAATGACACTCACGTCAGTGTGCTAGCCTCTACCATTTTAATGATCCATAATCACCAGACACTAATTAGTGTCTACAATCCAGCAAACTGGGTTCTGAACTAGCTTCAGAGGACCTCTCTCAACAGATATGATATAGTTTTTCAGATGTATAATATGATGTTGTTGATAGCATGAACCACCTAAGCAGTGTATACATTAATCCTCAGTAATAACATGTCAGTACACCTGCACTGAAGTCATTCCCATGAAATGCGGCATTTAATCATTGTCACTTTGCATAGAGCAGCGAGAATTGTACCAAACATGGGTTTAACCAGTAAATAATATTGTCCATAATAAGCAAATTTTGAATCTGGGAAGAAAACTTGATGACTACTGGAATGCCTTCAAAGTTCTTGTTTTGTCTCCCTTTAGGCATCCAAAATCTGATGATGCTATGATAAATAAATAAAACTGTATTTATGTTCAGATACAGGGCTGCCACAAAACTTATGTAACTCTCCTGTTAAAAAACAAACAAAACAAACTTAAAACGCTTCATATATGGATATAAGTTACCTTAGATAAAAATGATGTGTTGAAAACGTTACACTAAATGCACCTGTGTCTGTGGGCCAAAGAGGCTCCGACCATCTGTTATTCCAATTTCATTTGAAAAGTATTGAGCAGTATATATGGTTCGTACCTCTCGGTACATCTATATATTTGACGCATTTACCATAGATGTTTAGGCCTGACGATGATGATGTAAAAAAACCACTTATGTTCAGTTATTGAGTTTGGGTGGGTGGGAAACTTTTCAGTTAAATATGGAGCTTTGTGCTTCTTTATCAAATAGACAGTAACTGACATAAAAATATAATAATGAACTTACATCATTGACATACCTCAACAAATCTGACTCAGTTATTAATCACAAGGCATGATCCAACTAAAGTGATTCTCTTTTCACGCTCCGATGCCTCCGTACTGTGACAGCTTTGATGACATGGAAAGTACCGTTTGCGCACTACCACCGCCAGGTGGAGTTGTTTTAAAATAAATTAGTTTCGTATTATTTGGGCGACGTCACTTTCCTTGAACATTGTAAATGCCTACGTCGGCATATATTACATTAATATATTTTATGAGTAATACGTGTGACGTAATGCCTTGAATCTTTTCTGTTACATTGTAACGACAAAAATTCTTTAGTGTGATTGTAGGCAGCTCTGCTTCTGAAAAGGAGGGAATTTCAGTCTGCTAAGTCACAACACAGCTATACTTATACGAAAAGTCAACATTTATGGAATGTTTTTGTGACACTGACAATTATTAAGTGATGTCAGCACGTAGATCGAAAAGGTAATCGACATTTGTGAAAGTAAGCTGGAAACGTTACAACGTCAAGGCACAAACAATTGCCTGGTCTTCTGACCGCCGTGGAATCCACTGGTAGCTTTGCGTGAACGGTACATAACTGTACCAATGTTAAGTGTTGATGAAGTGACATTTCAACAGCTGTTAGGAGACTACCGTGTTTAGATATCTTTTTTATAAACTTACCTACTTTTTCAGTCAGACTTACACGTGGTATTTTGACTTAATGTCATGTTGTATATTTGTGTTTTGGGCACGAGACCAATTGGATATTTGTCCGTTTATGGAAGTTATGTTAAATACGTTACTTTCTCAGTTGATGATATTTTATATGGTATTACTGATACCACATCTTATCATTACTCGCTTACATTTTACACATTCTTATTGACTGTACCATACCATCTATCTGGGACACATTCCATTCATAAGAGTTACATACTGCTGCCCCTGCTGATATTTATCGAAAAAGAATATGTGAAAAAAAGGTAAAAAAAGCGAAGAAAACACTGCAAAAAACATGATTCTAAACAAGTGCATGGGACTGTAGCAATTTGTGTATCTTGGATCAAATGTGTTGTACAAAATGTTGCAACATGTATTGCAATGTTCACATCATGTATCACAACAGCCTTTGACAAGTGTCATATTTAGCAAGGCAGTACTCAGGTATGCACTGTACCTGATGTAGGTTTCCTTTGAAACATGCAGTTTATTTGCCACATCCAGAGCTGTTTCTGTGTTCATGGCTGTGTAAGGTTAGGGATCTTTTAAGGTTTTTAAAAAATGCCTGTATTTGGCAAGTACGGAAAAAAGCAGTATATTAATATTATTATTCAGAATTTAAGTTGTATTCATGTTCTTATTTTCATAAATTCTAGGAAAATGGTAACTCAGGTTGGGCATTTTTGTTGTTAATTGCTTCAGACCTAAGTCTGAATATCAGTGTCTGAGCACGTCCAAACAGATCCCCAGAGGTAGTTTTTTTGATGTAGAATAAAATTGTTTGTGGTACATACCTTTTGTATGCAAGGGCCATGATTTCTAAAAGCTGTGTGAGACATTAGATATTTATGAGCCATGTAGCAAGGTGTGAGAGATGTAAGGTGATGTGTCTTGATGCTCTTTTACCATGTTTACATGTGAAGCAGTTTTGTCTTTTGCTGCATGATCATGTTAAGCCACGTAAAAGTTTTACTGAGGTGATTGAAATAGGTAGGATAACTGTTTCTCTAAAGCTTTCTCTGAATTGTAACCATGTTAACACGTAAACTTTTGGCAGGTAATCATGGGAAAAGCATTCATTAATCCCTCTGTATCCTTGGCAGCTACATTACTCTTACATTTTTGTTTGCATGTTTTATTATATTATCAATGTTTGTTTTTACAGACATAGAACAAAATGAGGTACAGTATTCAGCTTTTGTTTGTCTCTTTGCTCTGTGTTCTCTACCATGTCTGAAGCACATATCTTTCCTTTCACTGCCTGTAATTCTGTCACCTTCATAACTGAATGCACTTGAACATCAGTGTTAACTAGTGTACCTGTCTCTAGCCAAACTACCATGATAATCCTGTGATGCTTCACTGATGCAAGAAATTGGACATTTCATAGTTATTACACCATCTTATTACCTTGAGGCTGTTTTCTTAAACATGTTTAATTTGATTTTTTTATTTAGCCTATTGTGTAATCATTGTGATAATTTACTCAGCAGTAGCTGGAGGCATTTTTCTGTCTTTGTCTGCCATTATATGTAAACCTAAGATCATTAAGTCTGTTGGACAGTAACCATGGTAACAGTTATGATCTTCTCCTTGGGTGTGTAAACTCAGCATAGCAGTGTGATGAATAACAATGAGCCAAAGTTTAGTGAAATAAAGCTTCCTTGTGCCATTGCACTTTATAGTCAAGATTTCTTTTGTAAAGGTTTTCTTTTCTTGGTTATCATTATATTTAGTAAATGGTAATGTATGTATTTAGCATGGTTAGTAAATAGTTATTTCACACAGTTATTGTGGGTAGTAAATAATTACATATATAAACTGACGAGCAAAAGAGAGCACACAGGTTGTGTTTCTTCTAATAAGATAATATTGTCAAAAACACTATTTTCAGCGACTGTTTACTCACCATTGTCATGGCAGTACGTACGCCGTGTGCATCACCTGGAAGCAATCGTACGCTAAATAGCATTCGGAATCGTTCGGGTACGAACCTTTTCGAGATGAAAAGTTCATAAGGGATGTGCGAATGTGCACTTTCGCGATTTGGTAAGCTGTTTTCTGATTGGTCAATCTGAAAGGTTATCTGACGTGACCTCCCATAAGGTTTTGTTAGACTCAGTGGTGGAGTGTAACGAAAAGTACTGAGGATACGTTTACTTAGACTGGATCACTGTTCAAAGTGGCATAAAACTCACTCACTCACTTACATGTTATGCCCATCTCAACTTAAGTCAGTCTGTAGTTTTTCTATAATGGTGGCAATGCTGCTGACAACACAGCCTGGTTCCCTGGGTCTGATGCGCCTGCGCTAACGCTCCGACACTGACCCAGGCAACCACTGCCGCATGGCGGCGTTCACTGCAGGGAGACGCGCCATACATTTACTATAGAAAAATCTGAGGACGGGTGGTTAGAAGTTTTTCATAGCATTTTCATCGATACTATGGCAAAGTGTACGTCACCAGAACAACGGCCATCGGTACTTTCAGTGTTGGAAAACGTTATTTAAGCAGTTTTGAGACACAAAAATCGTTGTTACAGAGGCGATATGTAAACAATGACACACCTCCTTCTTTCATCACCGACATGTGCTTTGATATTTCGTGTCAGCTCGCTATGACCACGAAATCGTACACATAAAACATAGATCTGAACGACCACACTAATTGGAAATAGTTAGCGTCTTCATTTGGGGGGAATTTGATGAAGTGTAATTCTTTGATTTGGCCCTATTTTCTCCTGTGTTGGAAACAAACTGAAAGCCCAGTCATTGTAACTAGAAAATGTTTTTTACGTTACATTATTATAAGTAATGATAATTAAATCTAATACTTTTGAAACACATGAATGATTCACTCAACAATGTTTATGCATTTATTATTTGTATTCATTTGGTATATTATTGTATTCATTTGGTATATATCATATCAATATAACACTAGGCCACATCATAGTGGCATGGATCTTCAAAAGTTTATCAGTACTCATGGTATGGCAATATCTGGGTGATGCTACTGGGAGGTTGATTACATATTGGAGCATTATATATAACACCGAATATACTCAATTCCCCAACCCATATATAGCTACAGTTTTGTATACAATAGGAATACAGATACATCATGAAATATTCATAACTGTGTGTGTATTAGGTTGTTTCGAAAGAGCCCATGCATAAAAGGAAAGTGTGCTTGTCTAAAAGACACTGATACACAACACTCCAAGATTGGGCTCATGTTTGTTGAAGACATGTTAAGTAAAAAGGGTCATTGATATTTCATACTGTGTCCATTTCCTATTACATAAAAACACTGTAGCTATATCTGGGGTTGGAGAGGGGTGGGGAGAGGGATACATTCAATTTTGATACCTCTTGTTATTAAAATCACAATAAACAGTTTAATACAGACAATGCTGGATTGCATGACACAAGCATGTCAGTGAAGCAATCTATTACAATTCCCTTAGCTTTTTAACATAAATATAGACATGAGTTATATACAGCATCAGAGGTCTGTCTGTCCATGTTTTCAGATAAAAGATGTTGGTTGGTTTGTTGTTTAAGGCTGCACTCGGCTCTAAAAATGTTATAATGCAGGACTGTACATATAATTGTTTAAGATACATACAAAATTCTTATGGTTGAGCAGTAGTCACATACAAGCAATACATATGAAAGCATATGAAATTCATATTCAACAAAATATCTTCCCCTTAATATACAAAATTTACAGTCATTCAGTGTTTGGGACATTTGTGTATCTTCCAAAATCGACTGGAAGTTCAAACCTACTACACCTGAAAAGAACCGTGGGTGGTCTAAAGTGTATAGGGATAGGGAATGTAAGATTCTTTTCCATATTTAACAGTGATTTAGAATGCTGCTAATAGAAGGAATCAGACAAACTATTGATAGAACTACATCATTGTTGTTGTAGGTTTTAAAATGAGTAGAATAGGCCTTCAGCAACCCATGCTTGCCATAAAAGGCGACTCAGCTTGTCGTAAGAGGCGACTAACGGGATCGGGTGGTCAGGCTCGCAGACTTGGTTGACGCGTGTCATCGGTTCCCAATTGCGCAGATCGATGCTCATGTTGTTGATCACTGGATTGTCTTGTCCAGACTCGATTATTTACAGACCGCCGCCATATAGCTGTAATATTGCTGAGTGCGGCGTAAAACTAAACTCACTCACTCACTCACTTTTAAAATGATCTTTGTTTCGAAAAGTGAATAATTATCTTCACACCTTGTGCTAATCACATATGTTCAAATTCAAATCTAGACAGAATATTTTAATGAGCAGCCCATCCTGGCAAGACAGTTTGCGTTCATCCAGTTACAGTAGTCTGCATCAATACCTTATAGCCCTTGTGGTGTTCACAAGCTTTTTAACTTGGAGAGGGGTTCTGCCACATTCTCCTCTAACAATAGCATTGTTTGCAGTTTTGAGAAACCTTTCACACATTGTTGCTGTACATCTTCAATAATTTTACAGCATCTGTACATCTTCAATAATTTTACAGCATCTGTACATCTTCAATAATTTTTCAGCATGAGGTCTCCTATGCTTCTGCACACTTACACACCATAGGAACAATCATAGCATTAAATATCATATTAATCTTGAGGTTATTTTATTTTCAACTTTCTTTTGACATGTGTACAATGCCATAACATCCTTTTTACTGTGTGCACCAAGAGTAGTTAGTGCTTTAGTAAAACCGAAAAGTTTAGGTTTTAACATACTACCCAGTATCTACATCAAGATATAATTTCTAGATACACACCATAACATTAAGATGTAAAACAAAAATATAATCACAATAATGAACTGGTTAACACATACTGAGCAAACTACTCAAAATTCAAAAACAAAATCACTGATGGTGAGTTAATGTATGTATGCATGCACTGATGTAAAGTATAATAAAGTAAAGCAAAAACTCCAGAGCAGCCTTTAACTTTTTTATCTTATTTATTAGATGATATCTATCTGAATAATTGCTCATGTCAGTTAATTTGTATCAGATGTACCCTAAGAACACCAGGGTTATCATGCTCAAAATAATCAAAGTACAGTGATACTGGCTTCAAGCCACAAAAAATACAGTTCTCATGACAGGTTTCATAGGTGAAAATCACCCTTAATTCAACAGTTCAGAAACATTGGAATGTTTATCTATCTTATAAGATCTTCCCTTATATGTATGCCAATGTATTAATATACTAATCATACCATTATTTTTGTGTATTCAGTTTAGGAATATAAAGTACCAAATTCATTTTTTGAGCTGTATATATGTGTGTATTTTTGTAGATTGATAATTTGATTCACTGTGTTTATTATAATCACAAACATTTCTGAATGATACTGGCATATACGTTAACTGTTTCATTTTCTTTTGTAGAGGCTAAATATCAGAATGCCAAACCCTACCTGTCATTAACTTCATTCATATCAATCTAAGCACATTACCTTGTAATTTCACAAGGCCGCCGAAAAATATATCCACTAAACCAACCCTGATGCGATGGATGATACGGGACGTAATGGGCGATATTTTCGTCATCAAATGTGCTAAAATGAAGATGCTAACTATTTCCAATCAGTGTGGTCGTTCAGATCTATGTTTTATGTGTACAATTTTGTGGTAATAGCGAGCTGACACGAAATATCAAAGCACATGTCGGTGATGAAAGAAGGAGGTGTGTCATTGTTTACATATCGCCTCTGTAACGACGATTTTCGTGTCTCGAAACTGCTTAAATAACGTTTTCCAACACTGAAAGTACCGATGGCCGTTGTTCTGGTGACGTACACTTTGCCATAGTATCGATGAAAATGCTATGAAAAACTTCTAACCACCCGTCCTCGGATTTTTCTATAGTAAATGTATGGCGCGTCTCCCTGCAGTGAACGCCGCCATGCGGCAGTGGTTGCCTGGGTCAGTGTCGGAGCGTTAGCGCAGGCGCATCAGACCCAGGGAACCAGGCTGCTGACAACACAGGACATATCAGTAATCATGTTAGTGGAATCAACTGAATTCATTGGTGTCCTGTGTCCAGCAGATGTCCAGCATGTTGTTGCAGCTGTTGTTCACTTGGATTAATGTTTCAGGGAGAGAAAGAAAATCAACTATGCAGCTTTTGGTGACGATGACGATGGTAAGGGACATGTTTGCAGGGCTATCGGTATGGGATGGCAGGTGTAATTCTTATTGCTGTTTCAAGTCTCTTAGAGGGTCAACTGGTTCATGTTGGCATGATAAAACACGCAAAACATTTTTTTGACAAACGTTTTTTTTTATTTTTAAGATTTTGTCTATCAGTTTCTCAATTTGCGTGTATATTATTTAATATCTTGACATATTTAACCTCACTGACATATTAATGCCAAGTATGAGAAGTTTCCAAATGAGACAGCTTATTCCTAATATACTGTGAGCATGGTTAGATGCATGCTACGTCACTTAACCAGTGCCAGTGTTCCTATTTGGTCCATTCCCTTCAGATGACTTTGCTGACCCATCACCGCACGAAAAGAAGAAATCAGCAAACAAAGAAAACAAGGAAAAGAGCAAGAAGTCTGATAGGGCTCTGAAGCCTGTGAAGGGAACACAGAGGTAGAGACTGTTTAGTACACTATGGGTGATAGTTTAAAGCAAGTTTTCACTTTTTTTGCTGAAATTTATGGCTAATGTCCGAAACATTAAGTATAGTCTGTTATAGAACTCAGTGTCAAGTGTTTCATAATAGATGTGGTTTGCTCTTTTTTTAAAAAACAAAAAAAGATGAAAATCGTATCTACCTACCCTAAATTTTGAAGAGATGTAATTGGAACCACTGCATTTTTTAAATTTGCCTAGGTTCGAACTCCCAATGCAAGACTATGATCTGGTTTGTTAGCACCACACCTGTTTCACTCTCTTTGACACACACTACACATACTTATTTACTGTTTGTAGACTGTCGTTAGAGGAGAAGCTATTTGAGCGAGATCTCCAGGCAGCACTAAACCTGTCTGCCAGTGAATCCCAAGTATCCAGTGATGGAAGTGAGGCTCTAAAACCTGAAGACAATTCTCTTCAAGTCACAGTCACAGGTCAGATCTCGCACTGTTCAACTGTTCTTTTCTCAACTTGTTTTTTTGTTCCCCCGCTGCAAAGCAGAATGGGAAACTTTGTATTCAGCAGCTTCCATTCATCCGTATGTACTGATTCTTGTTAATGCTATATCTCATGGGCTGTTGTACCCAGATACCAGTTGATTTGGGTGACCTTATCCTTATCTTGAAGGTCGCCACAATATTTTGACCACTTTTCAAACTTATGTAAGCGTGATATCTCATAAAACATTGCACTCAGTGATACCAGTCATTTCAGGCATCATGTACGTGACCAAAAAAGTGAAAAGTAGCAAATAGGTTATGAATATTTCATTCTTCTTCAGCGGTGGGGGACATTGCCATATTAATGGCAAACACTTGTTACTGTAAGTTGTCAGTCATCACTATTAAGAATCGTTTAATCAGCATTCTGGTGTACTGCTTTATGGATAACTATTCTTGTATTGGCTGAGATCAGTGTTACAATGTAGATGCTGTCACAGTAGTTGTTATACTTTTGAATATTTTGTTCATATGAAGCCATGTGTGTGTATGTATGGCTGCTTGTACTAGCCCAGATTCAAGCTGGTTTTATAGGGCCAACTCACTGAGATAGCCTGCCACAGTAAAGCATGAATACCCCACTCTGACATATCATACTCATTAATGCCAATTGCCAGACAGTGCCATATTTTGATATCTTTTGGTATGACGCAGCCGGGGATCAAACCCATGACCTTCTGCTTTCTGGACAGACACTCTAACCAGTGGAGGTGGTTAGTATTTTGTGACAACAATCAGCAGACTAGGATATAGTTTCATGGATAACAGCTCCAGTGTTAATGTTAATATAAGTCCTGTTGACATTTTAGACTGCTGACTTCATATTCTGGTGTGATTCAGTGTCATGACACTTTTGTATGGCTTTAAATTAATCATGGTATGAATGTACAAAAAAAGTTAGTACTTTTGATAAACCGAACCAATAAGTGGCATGAAATACAGCTTGACACCTTTAAGGTAGCAGTATCAGTCTCTTTTAGGAGTTTTTTGAAAGTTTCTGTTAAATTTCCTATTACATAAATTCTCCTCACTCGCTGAAGAATGTCTATTGTCCACATTTCCTCTGTCCCCAGTTGAAAGTGCCCCTCCACCCACACACAGCAAGACGGAATCAAATGTAAACTCTGACAAAGCTGACCAATCAGACACTGACCTGAAGCCAGGTTCCGACCATCAGTCACAGCATGTCATCCCAGCGAGGAAGCGGCCTGCCGAGGAGGAGGAGGATGAAGTCATACAAATCCTGGAGTCAGACATCATGTCCGGTGAGCAGCCATCCAAACGGAGACGAGTCACAAGTGCACCAAAGAAATCCAAATATGTGGAGAGCGACTCTGATGGTAAACACTCAGCTACTGTTTCCCTTGCATGCTTTGTACAGCTGCAGGTTTGATACAAGGATTGTAGTGTGTTTCATGTTGATGTTGACACTTTTGGTTATCTGACCGATTCCTGTGGACATGATGGGGGTACCAGAAATGTAGACAAGGGACCTGTTTTGCTCTAAGACATAAGGCCACTTGATATCTGCCCAAATAACTGGAGCCTGTTAGTCTGCAGGACAGAATGTGCTTCTCATGATACAAGTGTTCAAATGAGAAGATGTCACTTTGGTAATATTTCTTATCCTGATGTACGTATTTTGTGACAGACTGAGTAGCATCATTATTCAAACTTAACTTTCAGGAGTGATAGGGTAACCTAGTGGTTACACACATTCTCTAGATTGTCATTTATCCAATGCTATCTATTACACTAATATCTTGGAAATCGAGTTTGATTATTCACCTGGGTACAATGTGTGAACCCAATTTCTGGTGTCACCTACTGTGGTATTGCTGGAATATTGCTAAAAGTGGCATAAAACTAAAACTCACTCACATAACATTTGTCTATCAGACTTTGATATATACTGAAACACTGCTGACAATGTACATTTTGGACTTGCTTTTCTCGTTTGCTGACAATAATCTTGTCTAGAAAGGACAAGCCAGCTGTTGACATTGCCCAGGTTTTGTTTCTTGCCAATGGTTGGAATGCACCTTACTGTTGTTCAAAAAACACCTCACATCATGCCAGTTAGGGGGAAATGGTATACTGTGGTATTTGGCTTTCAGTTTGGTATACAGCATTGCAATCCAAAAATTCGGTACTTTCTGTATATCACATCTCGTATCCCGAACTGTTGGCTTTGTACTGCATTACGTATCGTGGTAAGAGCGTACTGTTTTCGCCCTTAATGATTCATCGTCAGGAACTTTTCATTTGGCTCAGTTGACATTGGAGCCACAATATGCTGCTCAGAGTTAAGTCCCTTAGGTGTTACAGAACATGTGGTTTGCTCTGTATCTGTTTCCAAATTGGTTGTCACTAGGGCTGTGCTGTATCACAGCTTTTTAAGAGATACGTATGGCAATATCTTTCTGAGAACTAGTATATTACCGGTAGGTAAGGAACATATAAGAAAGAAAACTAGTATCCATCAATATGCAGCTATTATGAGTTTCATGTTGCTATTATCAGGACCAAAGCACATATGTTGAGGGACTAATAGTGTAGAAAATAGGATTGACACGCACAGTTAGTACCAGTATATTGCAGTACGTATTGCAATACGAGAACCTGTATCGCAATATATTTCAATACAGTTTTGATGCCAATACACAGCCCTATTTGTTACAAAATATGTGCTCATACTGTAGAATAGTGCATGTCTATTGAGCAGTCTGCGTCACTGGTTGGTTTGTTTGTTGTTTCACTGGTTGGTTGGTTGGTTGTTTAGAACTGCACTCAGCAACATCTAGCTATATGGTCACTATTTCCCATGTGAGTGAGTGAGTTAAAATTTTCATCACATCAGCAATATTTCAGCCATATCGTGATGATGCTTGCCTTATGAAGCTGATACACCACAACATAATGTTCAAAGAGAACCATTTACAGCTAGAATAATCCATGAGTGTTGTTGCCAGGGAGTGAGTTCGGGATGGACAGTGATAGCGACGAGAGTTTCAGTGAAGGAGATGACAGTGACTTTGATGACGGCAGCAAATCCAAGTGTAAAGCCAAGAAAGCCTCATCTTCAAGAAATAAGTCTTCAGCAGCAACAAAGACAAAACCTGCTCTGACTGCTGTATCCAAGACAAAACCTGCTGTATCCAAGACAAAACCTGCTGTACCCAAGACAACATCGACTCCTCCTGCCAGAGGTAAAATTGAAAGCTATAGCTGTGATGGGATTGTAGAGGTCAAAACAATATAATATCTTAATGACTGATGATCATGTGATCTTCATATGATGCCTGTACACATGGTTTTTAGCAAGTTAACATTGTTAAGATTTCAAATGTATGGATATCACAATTGACATATTGAATCATAGATTCCAATATCTCAAAGTTTTTTTCTGTCTTGCAATCACACAAACTTTAAACAATCCCTTTTTTTTTTATAAATCAATCGATATAGGAAATCATACTATTTGTTGGTAGCAATGTTGTGGTATTGTTTATTGTACAGGGGCTTTGGGGTAGCCAGGTGGTTAAAGCCTTTGCGTGTCCTACTGAAGACACAGGTTTGATTCCCAACCAAATATTCTTACACAGTTGGTGACACAGTAGAACATATCTTTGAATACTGAATTTACAATTGCAAAGTGTAAAGAAATATTCTTGGACAGTTTGTGACAACATACAACACGCTATGGTACCTTCATTACTCATCTAGAATAACATGATAGCAGGTTAAATTGAAACCACCAATAACCTGTCAGTTTGTTTGCCATTAAGTGAGTGCTTTTAGTATACGACTTTTAGCAATATTCTAGCAATATCACAGTTTGGACACCTGAAATTGAACACAGGCCTTCTACATGGTGAATGGACACTTTAACCACAGTGCTACCCTTTGATGTTATGATCATCCAAAGGCGTTTGAGTTATTTCTGTATTGTTCTCAGAATCTGAACATGCTGTGTGGTACATATTCATCAGGACATGCCAGGATGGTTGTGGCAGTTGTTTTTAATAATGACAATTTCTATATAAGACTGACACAGTGACTTGGCCTGCTGCACAATAAGCTTGTATGACCTTCTTGACGACAAGGCCTGTGACTTTGATCAGATGGTCTATGATTTGAACCCGAACTTAGGACTAAGAAGTTCAATTTATCATCCAAAACTGTTCTACATGTGATATCGCTTGTGTGAGATATCTCCCAGGAGATATGTTTTGGCAGTAGATTTAGTATAATGCCCTTACAGAGCTATGATGTCATTAACTTGATGATGTCACAATCCTATGACATTGCTGCACTGTAAGTCAGTGTTTAGAGATTACATTTTTCATTGAAAACTTATCAAGAATGGTTTTCGAGGATAAATAGAATCTCACCGTTCATGTCTACTGATATCAATCACATCAACACTTGTTCATAAAGGCAAGATCCTTGGCAAGGCTTAACTTTAACAACTTGTGTTGATACAATTTATATCAGTAGACACTTATCAGAGATTCTCGATATCTGCTACATATGCACTGAAGTATTGCCACAAGCTGTATGGTCTAATGTAACATTCTCCAATGCATCGATGTTTTTTTGTTTTTTTTGTTCAGTAGAAAAACCTGTCACTAAACTTCAGTCAACCACTGGGAAGACAACATCAGTTGTTAGGAAATCAGTTTTCTCACCAGGTGGTGCTGCAACCGTCTCTCCACAGAACAGACCTAAAGTCTCCACCAAAGGGCCGAAAACAACATGGACGCCTCCAGGTGAGTGTTGCTGATGCCTAGGGACACGTTTGTCTTGTTTGCATCCCTCAGTAGCTCTGTTATTGTGTCTCACAACATTTTACAGAATGAAGTTCCTGCGGTTTCGTTTGTTTGAATTCTAGCTAAGCAGGGATAATTTTCGCCTTTGACATGTTATAGGGGGTCAATACATGTTTGCTTCCTTTCAGCGCTTTCAAGTTCGTGCAAGTCATCTGTTGGGGGCAACACAATGACATCACCGTCTGCTGGCATCCGCCTGGGACTGTCTAGAAACCAGCGTGTCAAGTCCCTTCATCCCTCTCTACGAGTACAACAGTGACATGTGCTTATCAAGTCTCTTCATCCTTCCCTACAAATGAAACAGTGACAGGTGCTTGTCAAGCCGCTACACCCCTCCCTATGAGTACAACAGTGACAGGTGCTTGTCCTGTCCCTTCATCCCTCGACAAGTACAACAGTGTCATGTGGTTATCAAGAAACTTCGACCCTCACAGCGAGTACAACAGTGACAGGTGCTTGTCTGTGTCCCTTCATCCCTCACTACAAGTACAGCAGTGTCACGTGCTTGTCAAGAAACTTTGACCCTCACAGCGAGTACAAATTTAGTAAATACTGTATTACGATTGGTTATTAAAGTCACATGTTCAAATCACATTATGTACCTCTGATTTTCCAACTCAGGATGTATTTTTGAAAATTCTTAATAACATGGTTATGGTACTTGGTAGAATGGAGATAAACATACTGTGTATGTAATTATGTGGTTACTGCTACATGCCTGGTTTGCGAGTACACAAATGTGTATGCCTGTGACAAGACATGTCATGTCCAGCCACTTTCTTCCCAGTTATAATGCACAATGAGAGCCATAAGATGTTGGAGAATTAATTGTTGCCTGCACAGAGTCTTCCTCGATATTTCCAGGGCACAGGTTCCAATAAGTCTCCACTATGCCCTGAATGCATCTGTAATTTATTACCTCCCTTTGATTGCTCGGCATTCTCACAGTAGCCATTCAGCAAAGCCGCTGTTACAACCGAGCTTGCCAGTGTCAATAAAGATAGTGCTTGCTGCTGCGAAGGTTTGTCTGCAGTGTGACTCAGATTTCTTACAGACAAACTGACAGGTCCGAAACTTTAAGAAAATGCTTGCATGAACTCCTTCTACCTCTTTCTGAGTAATATCTCTGCATGATTTGTGTTGAAAAGTGTAATCAGTTAGGTAATTTATGAAGTGAAAGTGAGTTGTAGTCGGTATGCTCAGCTTCCCAGTGTAGACACTTGATTGGATAAGAAGCCAGCCAAGCAGGGGTTCAGACATTCCATTGCCCAACGCCCAGGATGTTTTCATTTTGGGCAATCAAATAATGGTATCTTACTTGTCCGCTGGCTACTAGATAATTTCCGGTCATGGTTTCAAACAGCAAATGAACTTGGATTTCGTTTCATATCTGCTCAAAATGCAGCTACTAAATTTTGCAATGATAATGAATGAAGTTTATCTTTCTTAGTTATTTATCACTTTTCCATAAATAGCCCAGTCAACATTAACATCAAATACCATGTTGATTTATTCTTTCATAATGTCTTCATTATGATTATGTCATAAAAAACAGGGTGACTGGAAAATAAATCAGGACAAATGA
Organism: Haliotis asinina; assembly: GCF_037392515.1. NCBI lineage: Eukaryota > Metazoa > Mollusca > Gastropoda > Lepetellida > Haliotidae > Haliotis > Haliotis asinina. The sequence goes on along the minus strand of NC_090293.1, from coordinate 34,811,672 downwards.
ATTTCTTGATTTTGAACCAGTGAACCAAGGGAGGTAATAAATTCATCGGTCTGAGCCATAGATGCATACACAGTCGAGACTTTTGGGAACATATACCCAGGAGATATCCAGAATGGCACCGGGTGCGACCTCTTGTGCAGGTTGCAAATAGTGAAATCATACAATGCATGTTTGAGAACCGATGGGATAATCTTTGTTTGAAACAAAACAGTGACTAATGAAAATATGAGGGGAAGTGAAGATTAATTTGCTGTTTTAATGTAATGGATTTATTGTTTGCTTCAAATTCATATGTCTGTGTTATATTTATATACATGTCTTGGCATTCACAGTGCAAATTTTCAAATGTAGGGAAATAGGAAGTAATGCTTTGTTCTTGTACAACCCAGCTGTACGTTAGCAAAGTTATTTACAGAAGCATGTAATAATTTACTACACATCAAAAGTTAAGACTCACTAATGTACATGGAGCCATCAGTATCTGTTCTAACCTAGATTTTGTAAAATATTCCAGACTGTTCATAGTTGGTGTTTACACATGAACTGTGTATTGTGAAACATTTGTATGTTTGAAAAGATTATTGTCATGAGTTCAGTAAATGATGAAACTCAGTGAAAATTGGCAAATTCTTAACACAACTTTACACCGAAACGCAGTTGTTCATGTGCATGATATTTGTACATGTTTTTCAGATAAATGGCTTCCAAACAAAGATGGGAAGATATAATTGTAAAGACATGTTTAAGATTTTTGACTGTATGATTTCACCTATTGTGTGTTATGGGTCTGAGATTTGGGGTCCTAACTACTGTAACATCATCTGAGTCTGTTCAGGTGAAATTTTGTAAATATTTCTTGACAGTTGGTAAATCTACCTGTAATAACATGGCTCTTGGTGATTGTGACAGACTACCTCTACAATTTACTTATATGACCAAAGTGATTAAATACTGGTGTCGCCTATTATATATGGCTTATAATAGAATGCCAAAACATTGTTATATGATGCTCAAGTCCTTAGATGATGTTGGCCGAAATACTAGGGCAACTTGCGTCAGACATATTTTATTTAAGTATGGCTTTGGCTATGCATGGATCAGTCAGGATGTTGGCAATGTTGATAACTTCATATTCTTCTTTAAGCTGAGACTTTCAGATGTTGGTTCACTTCAGTCCAAAACTCTAATAAATGTTTTTATTACTCCCAATTCAAGACACTCTTAAATGTGGAAAGATATTTAAATTCTGATATTCCTTTACATCTAAGATCTGCATTGTCGAGATTTAGATGTGGTAATTTTAATTTAGCAGTTGAAACTGGAAGATACAATAAAATTAATTACAATGAGAGATTATGTTTATTTTGTAAATTGAATAACAAAAATCTTGTTGAAGATGAATTTCATGTACTCCTGAAGTGTGTATGCTTTTCAGATTTAAGATTAAGATATATTCAGAAATATTTGACTGATTTTAATCCAAATGCCAATTTTATTAATGTTATGAAAACAAGTAATGACTATGTTATAAAAGATGTTAGTATGTTTCTGTACTATGTACATCAGCGCACTAGAAATGCTTCTTTCAAAGAGCATGTGCACAAAATTCAACATCATATGCAAATGACTGTATGATGGGCCTGTGGCCTTTTACTGAATAAATTTGCCTGTGTGTCTGTCTGTGTGTTTGTCTGTCTGTCTGTCATCTACATTAGGTTTGCAAGTTCCCCAATGTTAGTAGAGAAATTCATCTCCAATGTAACCATATATATATATATACATAACATATAGCGAGTGCTTTATGTGAGTCTAAACTTTTGATGGGTAGTATAAAAACATGAGTTTTTTATGGATGACATCTTCTTTATTGTGAAGAGTCACAATGTTTCGAAGTATATTCATACTTCTTCATGAGGTGAATGAAACAATGGAGTACAATGAGCTATTTATGTACATGTAGGAACAACAACAGTATGACGAAGGAATCCAGTAGTTAATTGGTGGATGGACAGGAGTGGAAGCCAGGAGGGTTGTTCACCCAGGCATGATTGGTAAGACAAACAATAGGAAGCCAGATGGGGTGGGGTATAATGGCCAAGGGAAGCCAGATGGGGTGTGGTATAATGGACAAGGGAAGCCAGATGGGGTGTGGTATAATGGACAAGGGAAGCCAGATGGGGTGTGGTATAATGGACAAGGGAAGCCAGGGAGTGTTAATCCAGGCGTGGCTGATGTGGTAACAGTGGCGGCATGTAACAAGTAGTAAGAGACAAGTGGGAATGAGCTTTATTGGTAGTATGTACACATACTGTCTCCTGGCTTCCACTCCTGTCCATCCATCAGTTAACTACTGGCTTCCTTTGTCATACTGTTGTTCCTACATGTACATAAATACCTCGTACTCCATTGTTTCATTCACCACATGAAGAAGTATGAATATATTTCGAAACATTGTGACTCTTCACAATAAAGAAGTTGTCATCCATAAAAAACTCATGTCTTTATATGTATCATTTCTAAATGACATTCAAAGACTCTATGGGTAGTAGTTTTTAGTGAACCGTTATTGAATATATTTAAATATTTTATGATCCATCAAGGATGGATAAAGCTGTGGCAGTCCATCACCGAAGAGACTACTTACATATGTCACTGAAACAGGTGCAGACTCTGTATGAAACTGATTACCTTACATGTCTCTATGGATAACAACACCTCTGTATTCTTTGAAGGATGTTTCATAGCTAATTCTTGCTCTTCATCAGATGAACAAGGAAGAAGCAACAATGAGTTCTGAAACGACTTAAAAATGAATAAAAAAATATTGTTATCCATAACAAATTGTCATGAGTTCATGTTGTCCAGCTTCTAAATGCCTCTCAAGAACATCTTTATGGAGCTGTAAATGTGCTGTCATTAGTGCACATGAATCCAAAACTGTACCAGTTTGTTTTTTACACATTCATGGTCAATATTAATGTCATGTGTTGTATATAGTTTTGAAATGTTTTGGTTCCAACTTGTAACTCATAACCTTTAAATTAAAATAAAAAAATATGAATACAATGTTAGTTTTCATCATATTGTCTTAAACTGTTCACATAGGACTGTTCATAATTTACAGGTACATAAATTGTAGTGTGAGAGATGATAAGTCTGAATAAGTGAAATGATATTAGTTTAGAACGTGTGTAATGACATTTTCAGAAAAAAGTTTTCAACGTCCCTGGGTGGGCTCGAACCACCAACCTTTCGGTTAACAGCCGAACGCGCTAACCGATTGCGCCACAGAGACGCGGCACCATGTAACGTGTTCGTTATCACCCGCCTCGTTCGTTATCACTCGCATCTTTCCGGAAGCAGCACATGTGCTCTCCCTGAATGTTGGACACAAATATTTGTTTCCAAGGCAACCTGTACACGAACGTAGGGAGACTTCAAAGTTGCCAGTGAGGCAACTTTCTCTATCATTTGCCGTTGACAAACATACATGACAACCTGTTTAGTGAGGAAGAGATGATCTTTACCGGGTAACTCGAGTGAAAGCTTTTGAAAAAAATCCATGCGTTCCCGCTCAACCTTGTTTAGGTATAAGTAGTATGTGAACTTCTTGGATCAGCCCCTGCTCCCTGTGCCGTGATGGACACAAGAGTGGGCAGCTTTCCGCATTGTCACAAGCCATGAGTTTAGAAACTCCAATAATTTTAGCCAACAACTTCCAAGACTCAACATCATGGTTTATTCCACCAGCAGTTACAGCGTGGTATAATATTCGCTTAGTTGTTAGACAATGCTGTTGCATTACTTAAATCTTGAGAGAAAATAGTGAACCTAAATATTATTCATATGGAATAAGGAAGTTGAATGCTTTCCACACAAGATTAAGATATATGATGATTACAAGTAAATGTGACTTTTTTCGAATAGATATGAAAAAATGACACATCATGTTAACGTGGCTATGGATATGAGAATGTTTTTCATACTTCCTTGAATGGGAGAGGGCTTTTGTAAGTAAAAACGTTTGTGACCAACCCATTTCTTAAACGAATAAAATATGATTCAATCAAAAAGACAATCACACCCCTGGGTGACAAACCTGTTTTCTTTTTATTTTAGTTATTTTATTGTGAAAAATCAATTTTGAGAAGACGTTACTTCTCACTAACGAACCTGTTTCAGGCTCATCCTAATCTACTCACTAGACATTATACCCGAAGGTGTTAGCCTAATACACCTTCCCGTTCTGTGTCTGTCAAATGGGTGTCTGTCAGTTGGGAGATAACCCTTTCAAAAACTTGAAATTTCGAGGATTTACTCGTTGCTTCAATCATTTTTGTTGTACCTCCGGGGTGCGCAACCTCCCTTTTGTCTTGAATTTGACAATGAAAAGTACACTCCCCACCCCCACCCCCACCCCCACCCCACGTTCTCATAAAGCTGTATACATCCGCTCCTGTGACGGACACACCTCCTTTCTAAATTCCTACGAAGATGCGGGAGATAATGTAGTCCGAGCAACAATAAAAATTATTGAAGTAAATGCTCAAAATCTAAAGCTTTAGACAGAAACTTGAAAATTAGAGAATATACTCGAAGCAACTAGTAAATACCTGAAATTACCACGTTTTTGTCAGAAACTTGAAGTAACGAGCAAATACTCAGAGCAACGAGAAAGTAATCGAAGCAACGAAAATAAATAATCAAAGTAACGAGAAAATATCTAAAGGAACGAGAAAATTCTTGAAATTTCAGGTTTTTGAAAGAAATTTGAAGCAACCACTAAATACTCGAAGCAACAAGAAAGTCATCGAAACAACGAAAATATATTTGCAGTAACGAGAAAATACTCGAAGGTACGAGAAAATACTCGAAGCAACAAGCAACAAGTTTCAGGCCGGCCTCGTTTTCGAGTGACCGGGTTTCGAATTTGCTGGAATAATCTATTATATGGTCTCTGCTGGAACACATAAACACAACCAGACTCGATTCGTGAACGCAGGTTCTCAAAAGAAAAGGCTCCGCTGGTGTATTCATTTAGTGTTGAAAGCAGATATCACAGGTAGAATGTGCGTTCAACTTTTGTGTCACGCACGCGTGTTGTGAGAATAGCCTCGAGAGTTCTCGAACTTGACCCTCGATGATATAAATACTGCGCTTCCGCATTGGGAGCGTCAGTCAACAAACCAGCCACCCGCGAGCAGCATCATGTCTCTCGAACGGACTCTCATTCCAGCTCTTCTCGACTTCAACTACTTCGATGACATCTTCGAGGAAGCTCAGCGAGAAGTTGCAAAGATGCATCAAGACATGCGATCAGCTATGCTTCGAATTACACCACCCGACCAGCTGATGATAGGCAATAACTCGCACACACAGAGAGTCGAGGCATTTAGGAACACTCTCTCTACTAACGAGGACGGCAGTCAAGAATTTCGTATGAAGCTGGACGTCAGTACATTTAAACCAGAAGAAATCATAGTGAAGACTGACGGAAAGGAAATCTCGATCGAAGCTAAACACGAGGAAAAGAGCGACACTTCGCGAGTATTTCATCAATTTTCCCGCCGTTACACCCTTCCCGAGGGCACCGATGCGGGCGCACTTGTCTCGACATTATCAAAAGATGGAGTGCTGACGGTCAAAGCCCCTGTTACTGCCGGCAACGCTATTGAGGGACAAACTGTTCAGAAACCAGCCATCGACAGCCAGTGAACATCCTTTGAACATTTTGCGGACATTATTTGTGCTCACATTGTAACAATGCTTTAGTAAGATACTTCCAGTTTGGTAAGCCATAATGCAATATTCACACTTTGTGGTTGCGATCATTTAGCATTTTTGCCTGTTAAAAACATACCCCCTTTCTGTATAAAGCACGGATGAAAACTGCTTGCTTATTGCCCTAGACAGTTCGTGTCAGTTTGTCGGTGAAATGAAAATGAAAGCTTGTTTAAATGTTAGATGGTAGTCATTGTCACTGATGTTGTTATTATTAATTTCACAAGTATGATTGTTGTTTACAAAGACATTGTTCATTGCTAGTTTCAGTTATTAGAGTTCATACCCAGTTGACATTGTTATGTTAGTCCTGGACTAGGAAATCCACACTGATGTAGTAGATCTACTTTATTTGGAATATTGTGCAAGTTGATATCATTAAAGTTTATTTGATTGGGATATTGGTAATGGCATACGTTCACAATAAATGTTTTGGACCAGACATTGATTGCTTTTCATTGATATGAACATGTTCTTCAATGTGATAGCTTAGTGGATGAGGTGCTGGCTGACAGATCAAAGATCCTAGATTTCATTCCCACATGGGTTCTGTATGATATTCAGAGCGGTGGGGTGGCCTAGCTATAGTGCTGAAAGTGCTCGCTGTTCACCTCGAGGTCCTGGGTTCGATTCCTCACATGGGTAGAATGTTTGAAGCCTATTTCTAGTGTCCCCCGCCATGATATTGCTGGAAATATTGCTGAAAGCGGTGTAAAACGTAACTCATTCCCTGTGAAATTTAGTATTGATGTATTCTCGGTGATTGCTTGGCGTTGTAGCCGAAGGCCAGGATTGTTGTGTGGTTGTATGAGTTACAAGATATTGTATAATCTGTCCGCAATATTCCAGCTATATGATTGTTTGTAAACAATCGAGTGTGGACCAGCATCGATATACGCAACTAGGATACGATGACATTTATCACCCAAGTCCGCGAACCTGCATGACCACCAGATCCAGTTCGTCGCCTTTTAAGACCAATATGGGCCGCTAAAGATACATTCTAACCCGAATCTTCACGGGTCCAAATGTCCTTTCTCTGAGAGTGATCTCAACAAAGAAACAAACAAACTAAACGTTTGTGGTGTCAGTAAGATTAAGTACAAGGGAATGAAGCAGCTTGTTGTTGCTATGGTAACAGAAAATGGGGTTGTAGCCCAAATGGGGTTGCGCAGCTCAGAGAATATAACCAGTCTTTTTGTATGTGAGTGAAGCTTCGCATATGTACGAAGACTTGTCATATACTCTATGCTGCGCAACCGCGTTTGTGGTACAGTTTGCTTGTGCCCCAACAAGCAATGTGAACAGTCGTAAATGCAGACCGATAGTATTACATAGTGTCAGCAGTACTCGCACAACGGAGAGACAAGTGCACTTGATTGGGAGTGTTGCATTGTAACTGGCCCGATGCGGTATTTTGAAGTGACACAGTAGCTTTATGGTGTTATCAAATTCACATACGTTATGGTCGTGGCGATGAATGGCACTTACAAGATTGGAGTTACCTCCCCTACACCACAGTCTTATCCTCACTATGGCCTTTCAGAAAAAAGTGCCTTTAGTCCAGGAGGAGAATTTCAAAAGGGGCATAAAAATAGGATTTCGTAGCCTCCCAAGTACTGATTTGGTTTGACACTATTTTCAGTTAGTATGATGTCTTGGGCTCATGAAAAGGTCTGTAATACTCTCAGATTGTAGTATCAATTTGTTTTCATAGGCCATTTTATGTGATGGGGGTCTGTGTTCATTTTCATGACATTTGGTTTCCTGCCCGACAACATCTCAAAGTTAATCATGGATAGTTTTACTACTATCAATCTGATCACTTTCATTTTGACTTTAGTGTATTGGCAAAGGATTTATAGTTACATATTTTTGCTTTTGAAAATAATCAAAATGGCCGCTATTTTGCCCGTCATCTTGAATTGTGTCTTGCCTTCTCGGCAGTTAAGTTTACATAAAAATTAACACCGAATGTGTCCATTTACATCCAATGTTGATACTTTTGATGTTTTTTTACACTTGTCTCTTCTAGAGTGGTGGCTTGGGCACAAAACAAGTAATTTTGTATGGTCATGTCGTGGTAATATAATGTTTTACAGCTTATTCTTTGAGACAGGGGATTTTATATATGTTTAGCGATTCTCCGACTTTTCATGGAAATGTGTGGTGGTGATTTATGTATTGAAAGTTTACAATATTCTTGCAATTAGAATCAGTTGTTTTTGTTTCCTGTTTACTTCTAGAGTGACAGCACGTTATATGGAATTGTTTCATATTACCCAGAATTCAAAATGGGTGCCAAGATGACGGCCATTGTAGTTTTACTACTTATGCATAGAAGAGGACTAAGTTTGTACTGATATGTAAACAAACAATTAATTTGATGTCAAATACTTTACACAGTATCGAAAAAGAACAAAACTGCAATGGTATGGTTTATGAAAGCGTCATTTGCCTAAAATAGTTGATGAAATAACATCATCCAAAGTGTTAGAAAACTATGCTTCAAGACCGAGAACTGCGTCTAAGCTCTGCCTGTACAGGGTCGGGGAAGCAGGGTACAACTTCCCCCTATAATTTTTTACAGCTTACTTTCTGTGCATAAACGTATTGATATAACACTCTTTTAATGTTGTTAGGGCTCCCTTGATTGAGAAATGATAACTTCGGCCTTGTAGCTATTCAAAGTGGTCTATCACATAACTCTTAATTACTTTTGATACATTCAGAAGCTTACAATTAACTCTTCTCTTCACTTTCTTTCATATCATATGTTACATCATGTCAGAATTGGGCTCATCTACAAGCTAAAGCTGTTCGGGCAACAATCATTTGCCATACAAAAAGACATGTCTCTGTGCACCTTAAATCAGTTCATCTGCATTGACATAGGTCTCTCTGCTGGCATGCTACCCTTTGGTTCTACTCGGCATCAGTTCAACCAATCCGCGGGGATCTCTCGACATCAGAAAAGGGATAAGCTGACCATCACACACGCTCCAACCAGGACCAACTGGTGAAGGAATCTTCATGATTAGTTGTATCCACACATGCACATTGTGGTTACCTCGCTCAATAAGACGTTTTATACTGCTGGATGTTGGTGGGATTTTTTGTCAATACTTCATCTACAAGTTTTTCTTGAGTATTTGGTACATACATTGCATTAGAAACCTGTCCACAAGATGTAAAGACGTGTTTCGTGAACATTTTGACCCATTTGTTGTGTGGAGCTTCTCATCCCTGGGCTTTATAGACTTTTTAGGAATCAATGTAGAAGAGATTTTCAGTTTCAGGTTCAAAGAGGACCAAAAGTTTGTCTTGGAAGAGTTCCGCTGACTACATATGATATTAATCCTTTTGCTCTGTTCAACATGCACGAAGCTGTGAATTATTATATCCTTTGAGACAACAACTCCACTTGCAATGTTCATAAGATACAGACATGACACGTCATTCATTTGGAAGACTGAATAGATTTTCCCATCAATCCTGATTAGCACATTGACATTTCTAGTGTTTCTTTTACAATGGCTCATTCAGATGGAAACATCAAGAAAAAACATCAAATGCGGCTTATAAGAGGAACTTCAAACAGGAGTGTTTGGTTCTACATTGCCTACTACCAGAGGAGAGAATGCTGGCTCTTCATATAGTTAATGGCATGGCAAAATTGCAAATGTGCAGAAAGGGAACTGCTTCAAAATTTGGAGACTTGGATGATGCATTGAGATAAATTCGGAATAGAACTGACTGCATTAGAGCTGATGCTGTTTGGGACAGGTATGCCAGGCAAGAGTCGGTCGAAGTAGGGGAGTGAATCAAAGGTGATCGTCAACGGCACAAGAAGTCAAGATTGTTGGTAAAAACACACCACTACCAAGACATTGGGACAAATGAGCGGTCCTCTCAACAAGTCTAGTCTTGTCGCACATACGAACGAACGATGGAGTTCTGTTGGTCCAGTCATGCTACTTGTTGGTAGGCCCGAGGCACGCCAAGGTACATTTGTAGTTCTTAGGACGTCCTGACCTGTCTTAACAATAACTGTAAAAAGAGATTGAACGGGATAGAACGTGTAATGAGTATACAAATTACAATGCTCGTTTGATCGTAAACAGCTGTCAGTATGTCTATCTCATCTGTGCCCAATCCCCAGACAGTTGGTATTACGTATTGACTGGGAAGAAATGCGCCTTCACCCCATATGAACAACGTTTTCAAGCAGTTCAAACCCGTCTTTAGTCAGTTTATATCCGTTCTGGATCAGACCTACCACATTCTTAACATGCACTACCCAGCTCGAACTCTTTCTTAACTCAACCAGCTCGTATTCAGACACCTCTTCCCGTTCGCACTACATTCTCACTCTGATTCTAGCGTGTGCAGTGGTAATAGCAGACATGTCCTGGTTTCATTTCTGTAAGTACCCAGCCCATTCTATTTCCGTTATTAGTGTCAAGATGGAAACATCGACATCACCATGCCTCCACAGAAACATGAGGGTGGACCAAGTAAGACGTCTTATTTAATGAAGGGGTGATGCGATTCTCAAGAAATTGTGGGACTCATGATCACCAAGTCGGAGATCCTTAGTCAGTTGATGAAATGTTTCACAGCTGTTCCCCTCTCAGGTTAAAGACGGTTTCTCACCCAACAAGTACTTGTTCGTTTCCTCCTTTATTGCTCGACCAACCCATTGTATTCTTGCTCTGGTTCCAATACAAATTCCAGCAAATAAGCATTCAGCATGTTGACAGCTGCAAATTTGTTCGTGTTTCACAGGCAGAATTTTTATCCCAAATGGAGAACATGTTAAAAATGCATATCTGTATACCTTACCGTGTCATATCGTAATGTACACAGTGTTGGCATAGTAAGAACTGTGTGAGACCTACATAGACGCAGAACGAGTAGAACTTGATGAGAATCTGTTGCGCTCTTTCAGAACCGAGTAGAAATGCACTACAAGCTTCCTAAGAACAATTCATGTGGTTTTGAGAATATTTGCACGGAATACCAAAGTAACTAAGAACATAATGCGGTCGAGTTTCGTCTGTCTGCGAACGGAGTTGACCTGGTGGATTCTGTGTACAAACATGTTGCAACTGATGTCCAACTATATTATGTCTGCACACATCCCCATTAAGCTTGAAGTATGGAGATTCCGTCCGTCACTGTCCCAAATAAAATCTTCATTACACCTGTCAGCGTCTTATTAACACACTTCGGAAACAGATCAAAACACTTCAGTGTAACATGAGACAATGTCAGAGAATGCCCCCAAATTGTATACGCATACAACGCAGCCGTCAAATTCCAACGTCCATAATAGCTTGGTGAGTGAGTGAGTGAAGCGTTTTGACAATTAGTGTAGGTTCGATCCCCCAAAGTGTTAGTTTCAAAGCCATTCTCAAGGATTCTCACTTTTAGTGAAGTCCTACATTATTATGTCCTCATTTTGTGCAGTTGATCCAGTCTACCGAATATGCCCTTCTCCGAAACAAGACACAAGAAAGGTCATTAAAACATCGGAATTTCACAAGAATATCTATAAATTTTAAGGGAATAAATCGGAATTTAATACAGTTATATAACATGTATAAATTGATATGTTCTATTGTCTGCAAGAAAGGTCATTAAAACATCGCAATTTCAAGAATATCTTTAAGTCGGAAATTTGATACAATTATATAAAATATGTATTAATTTATGTGTTCTGTTGTTTGCAACCAGATCTTAATACACGCATATGCAATGTGCGATTATTCAAAACCAGGTTTAATCCATAAATGTACAATCTACGATCATTTAGATGCAAATCTGAATAAACACATGTACAATCTACGATTATGTAAAACCAGATCTAAATCCACAAATGTTTAACCTACAGTATACGATGACTGGAAGATGCATCCACACCATGACTTGTATCCACGTGACAGCTGATTCAGCAAAAGAACATGTAGCTAAAAATGTAGCCAAGAGGTATTCTAAACACTGGCTAGTAAATATAACATCTTATCATCTGGACAAAATAGCTGACTAGGAGCAAGAATTAACTCTGAAACGTCGTATGAAGAATGAAAAAGAAGTACTGTTATCAATAAAACGTGTCGTGTGTTTAAAGTTATATTGTTGTTGTTTTTAGAATATCTCAAACCTGGGAGTGTACTTTGTAAGTTACCTGGGTGTCAATATTGTTGTTTCAAATGCATATTCCTTTAACGTCAAATTCATCCGTATCGAGAGATTTAATTCATTAAAAATGTATTATCCTACTAGATGTGGTTTGGGTGTTCCAGTGGTGTAGTGGTGGATGTAGTTGTGTCGTAATTAGTGGTGGCTTAGTTGCGTCCCATGTTGTGTCGGAGGCTGTGGTGTATGTATGTAGTGGTGCATGTGGTGGTGGTGCCCCATGTATTGGTGGATGTTGTTGTGTACCCATGTAATGCCGGTGGTGGTGCACCATGTATTGGTGAGTGTGAATGTGGTGTCTCATGTACATGTATGGTGGTGTCCGATGTTGAGACTTCTCACTTCACACAAAAAGTAAATCAGACATAGTGAAATTAATTTTTCGATTTAATTTATCTTGCCAATTGAAATTTGAAGTCTTAGAATTTTATTCAAGTTAGGATAAAAGTTATTTAACAAACGATCGTAGATTCAAACATTTAATACTGGTTTGTATTGCAAGGGGTTAAGCGCAGCAGTTAGATCAGTTAAATAAGAGCACGTGCGGTACGTGATGACCGTTAGCTTAGACCAACCCAACTTCTTCTCGGAGTTTTATTTAATGTGCATACCCCCTTGTAACACAAACAAAGAGAGTGATTTGAAATTACGATCGTTTGTTAAACAACTTTCATACTAAGATGAATAAAATTCTGAGAATCAAATGTCCAATTGGCAAGGTAAAATTACAAGAATTTGCAATCTTAATTTCACTTATTCGATTTACTTTTTGTTTAAAGAGACATTCATCGGTACGTTTTCATGGCAAACAGACTGTAACCGCATAATAACACGAGTGAGTCACGAATGCGATGAGCAGTGATAAGCACATCACAGTTCACAACATTCCCACCCACGGACGACAGTTTGTTTCAATCCATTTGTATTGAATGATCCATACACCGATGTCACTTGGGGTTCAACTTGTAATTGTAAATTTACACTGTATTGTATTAGCAGTTGATTATGTTTTAATCATATTGTCTTACATAAATAAGTCTGTAATTAATGAGAGAAGTTTTTGTTTCGTTTTGTTTAAAACAAGAATATTACCAGGTCTTTCTTGGCTCACGCTAAATCGGAAAACATGTCTCTGTGCAAACACTTGTGATTGGGGTGTTTTCAATAGCTTTAACCCTTTGTTTCGGGTTCGGCGACTGGGATTAGCTTACGTAAGGCTGGTTTGCCCTTTGTCATTTCCAGGTTCGGTGAGCGACCGCTTGGAGTCTGCGCACCAACTCACAATGATGTGAAATATTCGTCGTGGGGACAGAAAGTCTTGAGATCCGGTAGAGGTAGGACGAATTCAAGTATTCTTCGAAAGGGCGACAGAGGACCAGACAGGCAGGTGTGTTATATATTTTGAAGAATGAATGAATGAATGTTTGTTTAAGATACAGTGCGCACTGATTCTCTCATAGTATACAGCCATATAGATGGGAAAGGTTGATACTGGTGTCTGCATGTAAACGGAGTGGTAGTGTAGCCTAGTTTTCAAGTGTTGGTACGCCACGGTCAGTGCCAGTGTTCGAGTCCCCACTTACATACTATGGCTCACGCCAACTTCTGAGGCCCGTCGTTGGAATATCGCCAAAGCGGCATAAACCCACACTTACTCGCTGTTGTTAAACCAATCTACATACGCGAGAAATGTGATTCCTGATGCTTATGCATGACCCATTTCTTTCAGACGCAGGAACCCTGGCACATTCTGGATTTGGTGTTGTGTCCCTCTAAACCCTTCCACCTGGACTTTAGTACACTGGCTTTCCCAGGGACCGATGGGATGAGCTTTTGTCTCATGGTGGTTCCATAGTACGTCCGCTCTCCGCGTAGCCCCTCGCCGACTGTACATGGAGTAGGTTCGGTGTTAGGGCCTGATTGTACAGTCAGGATGGTTGTTACAGCAACCCAGCTAGTTTAGGGGTGGCACACTCTGTGGCCCCAGTCTTTTCAGCATCCCCAGTAGTCACAATGCTGACTGCACTTGACTAGTAGATATAGGTGGTAGTGTAGATAGGGCCCCCTTCGTGCATGCCCTGTACGATGCTATCTATAGATGGCATAACTTAGTGATAACCCACCATTCCATCCTTCAGTAGGTAGCTCGAGACAAAGCAAGTCCCGGATGGTCACTCTGAGAGTCAGTGTACTGGACGACTGCGCGGCCACCTGCTGGTAAAGTATTTCAATATTTCAATTTGATATTTAGATTAAATTTTGTTTTCACACCCCGACATATTTGTTTTGCATTTAAATCTATGGTGATCGTCGAATAACCGAATGGTTAAAGCGTTCGCTCATGATGCTCCAAACAACCCTAATTCGGTTTCCCATATGGGAATGATGTGTGAAACATATATTTGTTGTTGCTCACCGTGATATAGCTGGCTTATTGCTAAAAGCGGTTTAAAAAGTACACTCACACAGTCATAATCTGTGTGGGAAGCATGAATTATGTAGAATGTTCATTGCCTTTTTAGTAGAACCGTCACTTACGCAAGCAACTGTTTCTTTCAAACTCTCTTTTGAAGAAAACATAAAATGCAATGCAACCTTGTTTACCATGATTTTTTAACGTGTAGGCATGTAACTTTCATTTATAGACACAGTATGTACCAATGATTTAAAATATATTCACTTTGCTAGTAGGAGCAGGGATAACATGATGCCATGAGCAAGTTACAACTTGTGTTTCAGGTTACAGCGTTTGTCTCTCAAAAACGGGCACCTGTGGCGAGCCACCTCCTCGTGGTGGGTGCTGGGTAACGCCAAGAGCTCGCCGACATCCCCGTAGTGGACCCGGGAGGATATTTGGTCCACCAACCCGTTTGCCGTGGGTTGCAGCCCTGTGTCGGCGGAGGAGGGGATCCTGGTGGTTGAGAGCAATAGGAGCTTGCAACCGTGTTCCTGTTGCTCAATACACCACTTCGGCCCTGACTTCGCCTAGACGGGTGGTCGAATAGGCCCGGTTCGACCAATCGGCTGGTCATGCCAAGCCCTGTGCATGGGGCATTATTATATTTATCAATGCACATATATCATTTGGAATCGTTGTAAATTTGGACTTGACTATATAATCTAAAACATTTTGAATTTGAAGTATGTTGTTCTGTAATTTGCCTAGAGTCCTATGCCAGAAGGCGGTGGCTCATGGGCCAATCTGGTAGAATTATTAATCTCTTAATTCTTCTGCTGGAGTATATCATCCGGGTATCCTTGGTGCTGCAAGCTGGAGGCCCGCTTGCTTTAGCATTGTCCTTGTGATACTCCATGGTGGGTGGGGAGCTCGGATGATGAATCATATGACACCAATCATGGCTTATGAAATACCCCCCAAAAAAACCAAACGTCCACTTGAAATTGATCCCGTTGATACTTCTCATAGACCGTCTCTATCGATTGAGTATTGGCCACGTTTCCTCGTTATTGAGACTCCGGACAAGACACCATTGAAGTTGAACCCTTTCGCAGTATCTAAGGGCATTCAAGGTATTGCTGGGGATGTCAAGAACATTAGACGCTTGCGTTCGGGTGCATTACTAATAGAGTGTGGCAAGAAACAGCAGACAACCAATCTGATGAACATTGAATCTTTTGTGGGCATTCCGGTCACGGTCTCTGCTCACAAGACCTTGAACACAAGTAAAGGTATCGTCAGAGATCGTGATCGGTTGTTTGCTGACATGTCCGAGCTTGATATAGCATGCGAAATGAAGGATCAAGGTGTGCTGTATGTGAAGCGCTTTTCCACCCGAAAAAACAATGAAACAATCCAAACAAATACCTATCTGTTTTCTTTTTCATTGCCAAATGCTCCCAAATCAGTAAAGGCGGGTTACTGCAATATCCAAGTTGAAACCTACATCCCCAACCCGCTCAGGTGTTTTAAATGTCAGAAATATGGACACGGTGTATCTACCTGCACATTGTCTGTTGTGTGTGCTCACTGTGGTGAGAAGACACACACAACAGAAGATTGTGACAGTGACTTTAAAAAATGCACTAACTGCTCTGGCGACCATTCATCTTCGTCTAAACAGTGTCCAATATGGAAAGAGCAAATGGCGATTAACAAAATAAAGTTCACCCAAAATATCTCTTTTTCTGAGGCAAAGAAACTGGTGAAGAGATCTGACCTTCTAGAAAGTTATGCTACAGTAGCAAAATCATCATCTGAATCCAACTCTAAAATAACAAAATCATCCACAGGATGCCAAACTACCTTGACTTGGGTCAGTTCCGACTCCCCTCAGGTTTTATACCCTGCTATATCATCCCAGACTGAGGAATCACTTCCTACTACATCAAAGTCCTCTGATCATAAGTCATCTTCACAGTCACGCTCTGAGTCTCATTCAACAGCTGATAGACAACAAATTGTTAAAACTAAACCCAAACCTAAGTCTGATGCTTCAAAGCAACAAAGTGGCAGAGCTCCTAAGGGGTCACAAAATAAAATTCAATTGTTTAATAAATATGGGTCTCTTGAAGATATGGACGTTTCTGAAAACGTCCATTCTAGGGCACATAGCTTGTCGCCCTCCAAAAGAGTGCGGGGTAGATCCCCAAAAAATCCCCCCAAAAGATAGTTTATTCCAACAATATTGTACAATGGAACTGCAGAGGTTTGAGGACTAATTTACATGAATTACAGCTATTAGTCCAAGATTTCACACCTTCAGCGTTATGTCTCCAAGAGACATATTTAAAACAAACAGATGCATTTGACCTTCGCCATTTTAATGCATATCATTCTTTTTCACCTCCGGGTGATAGAGCCACTGGCGGGTCATCCGTTCTAGTCAGACAAAACGTTATTCAAAGCCCTGTATCACTTAATACTAATATGCAGGCTGTTGCTGTGAGAATTACTTTACATGTAGCGTTTACGCTATGCTCGCTGTATATTTCGCCGTCTTCGACGTTTGCCAAAACTGATCTGCAAGCTCTCTATGACCAACTCCCGAAGCCCTGTATTATAATGGGAGATTTAAATGGGCACAACCCTCTCTGGGGTAGTGTAAATATAAACGCTAAAGGTAAGTTGTTGGAGGACTTCTGTTCTGACAACGATTTATGTATTTATAATGATGGCTCCAATACGTATTTACACCCTGGGACAGGGACCTATTCTGCTCTTGACCTGTCACTCACAAATTCAGAACTACTTAATGAATTCGAATGGTCAGTCCATGATGACCTCTGTGGAAGTGACCATTTTCCTACTATATTAAAAGCTGTAACCCCATCCGATGTTCCTCCATCATCAAGACGGAATTTTAAAGAGGCTAACTGGACTTTATATGAAACACTGTGTGCTGAAAAGCTTAAACCTGAACGTTTTACTGACGTTCCTGATGCTATTAAATGTTTTTCTGATGAATTGAACTCCATAGCTGATGAGTGTATACCAGAGTCCTCTGCAGTTCCACACATAAGAAAACCATGGTTCAACGATGAATGCAAACAAGCTAGGAAGGCAAGGAAAAAAGCAGAACATTATTTCCGTCGCCATCCTATGGTGCATAATTTGAATGAATTTAAATTTTTAAATGCTAAAGCACGGCGTACTTTTAAACAGAACAAACGCCAATCTTGGCAAAATTATGTATCTAAAATAAATTCTCGGACACCCATGTCCAAGGTATCGAATATGGTCCAGAAAATTAAAGGTAAAGGTACTAAATCTACTGTCAATCATCTTAAACATGGAGATCAAGTACTTACCGATAAATCAGATATCGCAAATAAACTGGGTGAAACCCTTGCTAAACACTCTTCCTCTTCTAATTATTTACCTAAATTCCAGCAGTATCAAAAACAACAAGAAAAGAAAACTATTAATTTCAACTCAGATAATGGGGAAGATTATAATGAAACTTTTTCTATTCATGAGCTCCATACTGCTCTTGATCAAGCTCATGATACTGCTACAGGAGCTGATAACATACATTATCAACTCCTGAAGCACTTACCAGAATCCTGCCTAGAAACTCTCCTAAATATTTTTGATGATATTTGGACATCGGGTAACTTTCCTTCATCATGGCGTGACGCCATAGTAGTACCCATACCTAAACCTGGACGTGATCATACCGATCCATCCAATTATCGTCCGATTTCGTTAACTAGCTGTGTTTGCAAGACCATGGAACGCATGATAAATAATCGACTTGTTTGGTACTTGGAAACAAATAACCTTATAACTGATATACAGTGTGGTTTCCGTAAAAACAGAAGTACTGTCGATCACTTAGTGCGACTGGAATCATTTGTTAAAAATGCACTGATTAATAATCAACATGCTGTGTCTATCTTTTTTGATCTTGAGAAGGCATATGACACAACCTGGAAATATGGTATTTTAAGAGATTTACATGACTTCGGCTTGCGAGGTCGTTTGCCTCAATTTATTGCCAACTTTTTAAATAACAGACAGTTTCAAGTTCGAGTGGGTTCTACCCTGTCTGATCATTACAATCAGGATCAGGGTGTTCCACAAGGCAGTATTCTGTCTGTCACACTTTTTAGCATCAAGATAAATAGTTTATCAAAAGTTTTAAACGATTCAATTGATGGATCGTTATTTGTGGATGATTTTAATATTTCTTGTCGTGGGAAAAATATGCATACCATTGAACGGCAACTGCAGCTTTGTTTAAACAAAATAAATAAATGGTGTCTTGAAAACGGCTTCAAATTTTCTAAATCGAAAACTAACTGCATACATTTTTGTCGTAGATATAAACCCCATAAAGATCCTGAACTGTCTCTAGATGGGACGCCCATTAAAGTTGTGAAGGAAGCCAAGTTCTTGGGTCTAATCTTTGATTCACATTTAACTTTTTTACCACATATTAAATCACTTAAAACTAAATGCCTGAAAGCACTTGACTTGTTGAAAGTTGTTTCAAATTCAAAATGGGGAGGGGATCAAGCTACCCTTCTCCATCTCTATCGATCACTAGTTCGTTCTAAACTTGATTATGGCTCAATCGTTTACGGGGGAGCCTGCAAAAGCAATCTTAAACTTCTTGATCCTGTCCATCATGAAGGTCTGAGACTTTGTCTTGGATCTTTTAGAACTTCACCTATTGACAGTCTCTATGTTGAAGCTGATGAACCTTCTCTTGAGCAGCGCCGTATAAAGTTAGCTTTACAATACATTACTAAATTATACTCTAATCATTCTAACCCTGCATATAACTGTGTTTTCAATCCCCTTTATGAGGATTTATACAACAAAAAGTCTTCTCTTGTCCCGCCTCTGGGACATAGAATTACACCTTTTCTTTCTGCTGCTGGGATTCAGCTGGAAAACATAGCTCCCTCCCGTCTTCTTTCTTCTACTCCCTGGCAGTTGGTCAGGCCTCAAGTAGACCTAACATTGACCACATTTAAAAAATCAGAGACTAATGAATTACAATATAAGCAAAAATATAATCAATTAAAACATAAATATAGCAATTATAAATCCTTATTTACAGATGGGTCCAAGGATGGTGGCGCTGTGGCTTGTGCCACTGTCATTGGATCCAGAACAATATCTTCTAGATTACCAGTTAGTAGTTCTATTTTTACAGCTGAAGCTAACGCCATATTAACAGCTCTCAAATATATTCAAAGACACCCTAAACGTAAACAATATATAATCTATTCAGACTCTCTTTCTTGTCTCCAGGCGATTAAAAATTTATCATGTAAACATCCACTTTTAATTGACATTATTGAATTGTATAATAATCTTGCTACTGGCCAATACGACATCGTCTTCTGTTGGTTACCCAGCCATGTAGGCATTTCAGGGAACACAATGGCCGATCTTGCTGCCAAGGCAGCACTCAACAAATCTGTGACACCGCTTCTTATTCCCTACAGTGATTACAAAGCCACCATTAGATCTTACATCCGTGATCTGATACAAAAGAAGTGGGACACCCAAGTGGGTATAAATAAATTACATGAGATAAAACCTTACATTGGTTATACCCACTTGGGTTGTCAATCCAGATTTGAAGAGGTCATACTACGACGATGTCGTGTTGGCCACACTAGATATACTCATGCATACCTGTTGAAAGGTGAGGATCCTCGATTTTGCATCCCTTGTGATGAGAGAGTCACGGTCAAGCATATTCTGCTTGACTGTGTTGAATTCTCCATCACAAGGGATAAATATTTTACAGTTAAAACAATGAAGGATCTTTTTACCAACGTTAATTCTCATTTTATTATAGGTTTTTTAAAAGAAATTGATTTTTTGGGTGAATTTTGAATAGTATGTTTCTGTAAATAGATGTATTTTAATGATTGGTAGTTTGAATTAGTAACTTGAATTGTTGGTGGCTGTACCCTCAAAGGGGGTTGAAGTATTGTAAAATTATTGTCCTCCTGAGAGGGTACATAAGTCCACAAACATTCACAGTAAATTTAAGTCTGCCAGGTTTTTAATCGTAGTATTCATGTTGTTTTAATTTTGGCTAACCTTTCGTACAATCGCCAGCAGCTGAGGGGATGATGTAAATCCAACTAGGGTCCATGCAGGTAGCAAAGGTACTGTAAGTCCCCATGGTCCCTAGTGTGGTGATCTACCTTCAGTTGTTGGCGATCTATAGTCTGTTTTTATTATGTATTGTCTAAATAGTGCTATTAGTTTTAACTTTCCATACTAGTTTTACTTAAAACTGTGATATGCTAGTTGTTTTACTGTCCTCCGTTGACAGATTTTTCCATATGCATATATTTAATTTAAATGTTCTCGTCACGATATGGCTGAGATATTGCCGATGTGACGTTAAACATTAACTCACTCACTCACTCTCAAAAACATATATACTTTTGATGTTCATTATCTATGTAGTAAGTATCAGTGATATGAAACATTAACCTATTCGTTATTTTTACTGTTAGGACCATGGATACCATCGTCCTGGGGGCAGAATTGGAGTCTGAAGTCCCCCAGAGGCAGGACGACTGCCAAGAAGACATTCCATGGACAGAAGTGGACCAGGGACTCTTCGGAAGGGCGACAGAGGACCAGACAGGCAGGTGTTTCGAACTCTATTTGGAAGAAAATGTGTTTGTGCATCTTCATGAATGTTGCCAAGAAGACATTCCATGGACTGAAGTGGATTATGGACTCCTCTGGAGCAGGATGTGGATGTTTTCCAGTTCGTACATTTTGTAACAATGTACTGTGAGTGTCTACTACTGTAAACCCTCCAGTAGAATAGGTACCACTGCATACGTTGAGGGAAAACGGTTCCAGAGTGTTTTCTTTCTCAAACAATTTTTCATCTCTGGTTTTACTTGTCAGGCTTCAGTTACCTGTGACCTTGTTCAAATCTCAAATTTGAACAAATCTCAAATTTGAACAAGGCCAATTTAGACACACATTCTGCGGCAACAATTTCGATGTTTATGTTCAAGGATTTGGTACTGTTCCATGTTTGGAATGATGACATTGAAAAACGTAATCCGTACAACTGATCCAATTGTACTTGTTTGTTTTGTTGTTTTATTTTTGAAAGTTGTGAACTCCAGAAGAACTGTTTTTGTCCATGAAAATCGGGTGTGCCCGAGTTTATCGCTGTGTAGGAGTGCTTGTTTTTGCCATACACTGCCATACACCTGTGAAGACTACCAACACAGAAACACATCAAGAAACAAATCCAACATCAGTAGTATAATATCTACAAATCAGAACAATACAAAAGCCTATCAACATTACCAGATCACATCGCACAGACTTATAGTTCAATGTATGTACCAAACAATCCAGTGATGTCTGTAGATGAGACAAGACATTACATGAAAAGCTCATATTAACAGTCTAGAATATCATACTGAGCAAGTAAACTACCAAGTGCATGTTTGGAAAGAGTATCTGCAGCCAATCATATTCCTTCACCTGTCTGACATTATGTGTTTCTTGTCCAAATGATTTGTCTTTGTGCCTAGACTTTACAAAGGGATAAAAATAATGTAAGTGATACAGTACATGACAGTTACAGAGATTGCACTCTATGGCCTTACGACTGAGTTTAAGATAGTGCAGAAACCAATTTTGTAATTTTATTTGCCAAGTTTATAGTATACCGTTGTAAGGTAACTGAAACAAGGGGTAATTTTAGTATATTTGTAAGTGCGTCGACAATACAAAATATTAAACCCCCCCCCCCCCCCCCCAATCAACCCCAAATGAAAATGAAAACCACATGCCATTGACAATGACAGAATACAAGTATTGGATGTTTGAAACATGTGTACACATCTGCTCTGGTACGCTCTCTCTTGACTTCTTACAGGAGCATGTTACATCGTGAAATTTTAAATAAATAAATAGATAAATAGATAAATAAATAAATAAATAAATAAATAAATAAGGACACGCAACCTGAAAAATAAATATGACGGGAGATTTTGGTTAGCAGTCAATATACTAGGGGACGTAACTCCAGTTACTTTCGTACCCTGTTGACATGGTGGATCGTGCGTTTGAAGTGAAGTGATAGGTCACTGTGACCAATACAGATCTGGTTATTTCATTAACCACCTTGTTTGAAAGCCATGTTATCATACATTATACATAGTCATGTGGTTCGAAAAGAGGCAACAGGATGGAAATAACGTAAGTTGGATTTTACCACCGCTTTTACCACCAGTGCATTGATTGTGATTGTGGACATACCACAGAGGTTATTCAAGTCATATCTTACCACGTACATAGGAAGATGAGGAAGAAACTGGTGATTGGTGTGAAATAAAAATATTCTTCTTTCTCATTACTGCCCAACCCCAAAAATTCGACCCGACCCTAAGATTTATTTACTATCTATCTGTTACACTTGAGAAAATGCAACTCAGACTTTCAAAATGTGCACGAATCTTTCACACTTGTCAGTTTTGATTTTCCGTCGGAGAAATGGCGTAAATTGCCACAGAAATCAAGGGGTTTAAGACACATAATAAAATATAACAATAAAATCCTTGCACCCATATTTTGAAATAGTTATGAGAAACACTACGATTTTTTATGTGGCCTTACCTTAATAACTGAACATGACTTTGGACTGTTTCTCTGATTTCGGATGAGATGCAATGCTCAGGTAGTTTGATTGGATGCAAAACACATGTTGACAATCAAAAGGTGCTAGACTCTAGGAGTGTTGGGTTGAATCCCGGACTCGGACTTAACCTAATACAAGTGCTGGAATGTGCACTTTACTGTGGAAGTGTAATCCCTGATGAATAAATCAAAAGTTTGGAACAACCTCCGAATTTATTGGGTGTCTTTTAATTAGGGCAGTGGGGTAGCCTTATGATTAATGTTTTTGCTCGTCACGTTCGATTCCCTACATGAGTAAATTTTGTGAAGCCCAATTTTTGGTGTAACCCGCTGTGATATTGTTGCTAAAAGCGGCGTTAGAAGTACTCACTCATCTTCTGTTGATAGAACACAAAGCCCGATCTATAAATACTATCATATAATGAGCAGTAGTATGACAGGTTTCACTGAGTTTCATCTGATTGCTGGGCGCCATAAACACTAACATTGATACAATGTTTTGTTAGAACTGACCTCATGAATATCAACCGGTTGTCATTACGACATTTATGGGAATTAATGTTAAAACTTGCCGAACCACACATGTCGGATAGAATAAGCTAGCTTTCGGATTGCAGTCGGCCTACCCAGCGTTTCGGAGAGCGATCTGGAAACACGCCATGCTACCCAGTGATTGACATCATGAGCACTGACATGCGTAACACGATAATATGTGCCAGCCAGGTCAGCGCGTCTGACCACCCGATACTCCCAAGTCGCCTCTTCACACAAACACAGCAAAAATAACTTGGTTTCCGCAGTGCGGAAACCTGATGGAAAGTGGACTGAAACTTAAGTTTCCACCAAGAATCCAGTGAGTTTCCGTTCGTTTACACTGAGTTTCCGCAATCACGGAAACTTTCAATTATCCACTTTCTAAGGGTTTCCGCACGGTATCCGTTACCCATGCTCCAACAAGTTTCCGTTGAGTTTCAGTTAACTTAGAGAATCCACCAGGTTTCCGCAGGGTTTCAGTCACCAAGACTCCATCAGGTTTCCGCAGAGTTTCAGTTACCAAGACTCCATCAGGTTTCCGCCGAGTTTCAGTTACAAACTGACCTACATAGTTTCCGCAGTTTCTGTTGCCAGAAAACTTTCCACAGCATTTCATTTACTCGGGTTCACAGGAGTCATTCCATGTGTGTCATTGCATATAACATTCTTGTTACTCCTGGTTGGCAAAGACAATATAAGGAGTTTGTGTACAATCATCACGTAAACATAAAGAAAAACAAAAGATACAATAAGATTCACTGTTTTATTTTCAGACTAATATGGATCAAACATATATCTAATAAATAATAAAAAGATATAGCACTAGATAACAGATCAACATTTATAACTTATGACAAAAATATTTCTAAAAACATGCTATAACAGTTGCACCCCTTGACTCCTCCTGCACCTCCTCACACTGACACAGAAAAACACACCCCAGTCAATGCTAAACATGCAGCAAGCAATACAATACAATAATGAAATAAAATGCAATAAAGAATTTAGATTACATTGAAAGTACAAAAATGTATTTAAAGTAAATAAAGGTCTCTTTGAAAATGGATAAAAATTAAAATTGAATAAAATTGTATTAATTGAAATACAATTAGAATATCAAAACTATTAAAGTTTTACATTGAGAATAAATCAAATTTACTTGATCATAGATAAAATTACGTTCATGTGATCGATTAGCTATTTACTAGCCCACTTGGGCATCCTTGAGCGGATATCTCTGTCATTCTGGTTGGATGTCGCATCCTGGTCTTCATGTTGACCTTAGCTTTGGTGGTGGCGTTGAAAATTGTGGCTGAGTCCAGTGCAGACGTCTTGAGTTTAGATTCCCAGGTAAAGGGGTAAGAGAGCAATAATTTGGCATCTTCTTCATCAGTCACAACTGGTGAAGTCATTTCCAAGGTGAGTATAGTTGAAACCCTTTCCTTTCGTCGATCTGGCCAATCAATAGTTTTCAGGCTTTTCATGAGCAGTGCAATTTTCTGAAAATTAAACAAAAATCAATCAGCAGATAAAGCATAATGCCAAGATGGATTGCAAATTATTAAAAAGGAAGTTTCGTGAAAAATTATTTACTTGATTAATCACTCCAACACAAGTTAGGCAGTTCATCACATTTAATGACTTATCCTATTTTCTTATCAACACACAATCTGTTGCTCTGAAGTGTAGTAACATGTTTATATATCATTAACTGACTTGATTCTTATGTTACGATTTGTGAAATAATGATCTGAATCATGTGTTACATGGCAAAGGTATTTATATAAGCCATGCTGGCTTGGTTACTGAAGGTAACATCCATAAATCTGTCTTTACACTAATATTTAAATCATTAACTATTTATAATGACAGGCAGGTGAGTAAAACTTACCTTCACAAGATCCTATTGACCATCCTTGGCCGTGATATAGTCACTTGTTTCTTTGACTACTATATCCATATAGTCCTCGCCATCGGCTTTACTGAAATAAAAACAAATGTCATTTTCCTTGCACTTCATTCAATCATGCATTCAACACAATGTCTAATTAAAATTAAAGATCGTCAGTGAAAATTATACACCCAAGTAAACTACAGATTTATCACTTTCAATACATATATTGTTCTGAAAGTTTACCATTTTGTAGTTAAATGATTTAAAATGACTTCCGAAAAGGCTAACCATCCTTTGTGTTATTTCGTGCAAATTCTATGTACATCCTGTTTGCCAAAGTTACGCAACCGGTAAGTGAACAGCTTGACATAAAGATCATGATAAATGAAGTTTAGTTATATCACATGACATAACCTTGCAGCAATTAAACATTGTAAAATCAAGGGGTCAGTTTGATGGCAATTTCACACAGGTGTAATGTTAAGCTGATTTAGTTTACCGGCTATTCAAATCCATTTGCAAATGTTACTTTCATGTATTTTTCACTTTGAGAAAACGTACGTAGGAAAGTGAATTAATGAAATATTCAAAATGAAATTATGTCTGTGTTACCTAGTAACATAAACACATACGTTCGGTAGGCAAGGGTGATCCTCCAGGAGCAGTCGTGTCAAGATTTTTCTCACAACAGCCTAAAAGATTAAATCAAACACGTTAAATATAACAGGTATACATATAGTGAGTGAGTTAATATTTAACGTCACATCGGCAATATCTCAGCCATATCGTGACGAGAACATTTAATTCTGAAATGAAATATATGCCTATTATAAAACCTGTCAACGAAGGACAGTAAAATAACTAGAATATCACAGAGTAGAATATAAAACTAGTAACTATACGTAAAACAATGTATATATAGAGGACATACAATATAAAAATGGGCTATAGATTGCTAACAACTGAAGGTAGATCACCATACTAGGGACCATGGGGACTTACAGTACCTTTGCTACCTGCATGGACCCTAGCTGGATTTACATCATCCCCTCAGCCGTCAGCAATTCGGGAAATCTAGCCATTCAGTAAAAAGACACTTATTCTACGATTAAAAGATATATATATGTGTGATTATGCTCAACATATATATATCTTTTCAAATTACTGAAAAATACATGAAACAGTTTCTTATATGAATTTAGTGTTTGCCTCAACTAGTTCAGACACACATCTGACCCCTCTGAGCGAATTTGGGGGTGAACAATTTCATTTCACTAATGATCCAGGATTGCATTTAATAAATTACACCGAAATGTTGCCACTGTAAAAGCCCATTATTTTTATCATTCTTTAAAATATATCTGAATTGGTGAAATATATCTTGCAATACCCAGTAAACCCATGAGTGAACCACTATACATGGCGGATCTTTGTGATACAGATCGTAATTCATCCCCCCCACACAGCTTTTGTTCAAGTGTTAACCGAGTTGCAAAGCTAAAAACTTAGATTTTACCATAACATTTAAAAATAATAGGAGCGAAAATATACATTCGCGGGATAAACTTTATAATCTATCCGGATTTCTGCCATTAACGTAATAATTCTTTAAACGTTATTTGACAATAAAAAAACCCTTGGTCTTACCTGACACATCCGAGGTACTCCGAGTTTCTCGCATCCGTTCTCTGTTTCCTTCTCCAAGTCGCGAATTCTTTCGTCGAGTGCTTTTGGGGAAAGTGAGGTGGCCATGGCAAAATTTACACGACGCAGCCATCCTATGCTTAAAGTTTTGAAAATAATTGCTAGGAAAACAAATTTGTTATGTACAATTTGTTCCTACCCGCCAAACAAGATGGCGTCTCGCTAACACTCCCTGGAAATACACAGTTTTGTCATTGTTTTTTTTAAAAATAAATCTAATATGACCATTTGACAGTAGATTTCCGCGTTCTACAACAAAAGAGGAAGGTACACCCTGTTGTTAGTTGTTTTTGTAACAATTAGATAGTCTCGCCTGGACGTGATCCTGTCGCCATTCGTTTATTTGTTTACATTGCCGACATCAAAGGGGAGTGTGAAAAGTGGAATTCAGCGGATTGAATGTAAGTACTCAAAGTGACAACAGTGGGCAGTTATGGTTTTAGCGGTCTTTTCATCGCATTAGCGACGCTGATTGTTTTTTCTCAGTGTCAAGCATCCATATGTAGGCC
Organism: Haliotis asinina; assembly: GCF_037392515.1. NCBI lineage: Eukaryota > Metazoa > Mollusca > Gastropoda > Lepetellida > Haliotidae > Haliotis > Haliotis asinina. Next base: position 34,783,939 of record NC_090293.1, on the reverse strand, counting down.
TTGCGATTATTAACAGTGATTAATTGTGAAAACATGTCCACCTTACTTTAACTGGCCCTAGCGTCATGAGTCCTACTTATTTAGCACTCATGAGAAACTTTATTGTGGCAAATAATTTATTTTCTAAAATCCTGTCAGGAGAAGGTAATATCCGGATATATTTCTGCTGGATGGACCCCCCCCTCCCCACGTACCATGTAAGTAATTTATGCACAGAGCTCAAAACATGCACGTGGATTAGAAATATTAACATTCTTTGTTCTTTTCAGTTATACACCCAGATCTACTATCCCTATCTACCCTTTAAGTTTACTTGATGAATACCTTTATTATTATCACTAATATAATTTGGTGACACCAAACAAACCTTGTCAATGTGAATGAAGAATGAAGCACAATCCTACTGACCCTTTGGCTATGATTTGTACATGCAAGTATTCATAATTTATGTAGACTATTCTTTGCGGACATTGCGACAAGTAATTGTCAAGAAAGACAACTTACAATCACAAGAAAATATGGTTGGTTTCTACAATATTCTTTCAACATGGGTACCCAGAGATATTCCGTATATATGTATTCCTTATATCTATTCATACAATCTGTACTCCAGAAATATTTCAACCAAGTCACATTATACATTCATTAGTTTATCAAATTATCTAGTATCTTATGTTCTGTGTCAGTTCTGTGTATCCAGTTGTGCCAGTTAATCAGTTTGATGAGGTGATATTTGTTTTATAACCATTAAAACCATGTTCATCAGTACATGTTGCATGTGTTAGCCCTACAATGCATTGACCTCATCACACCTCAAGTTTCATATTTCTGAAGGAATCCTTGTGTCAGTTGTTTGATTTACAGATATGGATTGTGGACCAACAAACTTGGAGAGTGACGAGACGCCTTCATTAGTATATATAATTTACGCTATATTATCTGTTATATGCCCGGTAAGGGAATCTCTTTTATAACAATATTATTCATATAACTTTATAATAAACCTTTTTGACCTCACGCAAAGTGTAACTGTACATAGATTCAAGCGTAATATATACATGTATTTTAAATTCCAGGAGAAATACGGCTTTTCTGTCCTCACTGCCAGACGTTTGTTTCAAGAAAAACACGTTATCTCCATCTCCGTAACGACAAGATATTTATCCGTCTGTAAAGATTTTCGGGCGAATGACAAATGTTTCATCAGGTTAGTCATCAAAGAATTTTTAGATTTCGCTAAAACACGAGTTTGCATTGTCACTTTGCTATCCATGTTTAATGTATTTAATGTATGTATCATACATGTAACTGTAATAACTGAAAGTGAGCAAATGGTAATACGTATTTAATATTTGTAATACATATTATCTGCATTATCATATATATTGCTGTGTTTCATTCATTGGAAATGTTAGATTTTACAAGCTTTTCTTCAGTGAATTTTCTCTTAGTTGAATGGATGATTCAAACTGAATGTCCTTTTCTTTTCCAGACACTGACAGTGACCAAGATATTAGCAGCACATTCAAGGTTTGCGAGCTATTACCACCACAATGTGAGAGCCTGGTTGATTCGGATACAGATGTTTCGCCAGATATTAACCAGGACTCGCATACACCAACAAACATCTACAGAAAAACAAAGCACTTTTTGCGGTGTGCCTACTTCCTGAGCAATGCTTGTGCGGAGAGAATTTTGTTCCTCTTCTCTGAGCGCCCCAGTTTCTTAAAACAATACAGCGAATTGTGTACTATTGCAACTGCTCTGTTGTATTAAAATGTGAGCTTTTCTATGAAATGAAACAGTTGCAATTGAATCATAATATTTCCAGAGGTTGTTTTTGTTCAAATAAATACGTAATAAATATTACAGATAATACAACATATTTCAGTCTAAACTAAGCGAACTCTCATTGTCATCTTCCTTGTACAGAAACCTAGCGGAAACCTACATTACCCAAGATCCACAAGGTTTCCGCAAGACCAGAAACTTACTCACTCCAGCTATAAAGGTTTCAGTAAACTGAAACTAAATGGAAACTTCCAACTACAGTTTCAGTTGAGGGAAACATGACGGAAACCAAGACTTGTTAGTTTCAGTTGTGGAAACTGTGCGGAAACTCTCATTGCGCGTTTCCTGAAACTGAAACCTAGCGGAAACCTACATTACCCAGTATCCATCAGGTTTCCGCAAGAACGGAAACCAAGTTATTTTTGCTGTGCAGGGTTCGCTCGTCGCACCCATGACCCGGTTTCGATTCCACACATGGGTCGAGAACGTGTTGCCCTTTACTGATGTCTCTCGGTAATGTTGTTAGAAGGTATATAACCTAAAGAATACACTAGGAATTCCATAGGTAGATGACAGTTCGTGATAAAACTGAAAAACTGTTCAGCGCACGTTAGACACTCACGTAAGCACTTCACACATGCACGCGTGCTAGCTTTGTCCATGCATACCTATAAACAAGGCCTTCCTCTTACCGAATGACAGTACCCGAGTTTATATTGTTAGTTTGTAAACTGGTTTGAAAACAACAACAGTGTTTCAGAAAATATATTGTAAAACCACCTGCCCCACAGATGGGGTGACTGTTATCTAACCCAGACATAACGGGATCAACTTACTTCCACACACCATTGATGTAATATGTCCACCACCTGTCTCTTCTCTGTCTTTGTAGGATTGAGTTGTGTAACCAACGTGACCAACCCAGATTTCACTATAGAAATGTGGTGTACTGATAACAGGAAATGTACCTGCTCTCATACATTTCACTACTGTACCAATGTCGGTGTATGCGAACAACTTTGTGCTTAATAGATAACACACTTAGAGAATACACTAGAGTGAGTGAGTGAGTGAGTGAGTCTAAGTTTACACCGCGTTAGCAGTGTTTCAGCAATATCACGGCAGGGGGACACCTGAAATGGGATTCACACTTTGTATCCATGTGGGGATCGAACCCGGATCTTCGGCGTAACGAGCGAACGCTTTACCTGCTAGACTACCCCACCACAACCCGTAAGTCACAGACTGTGGCATTGGTTGTTTAGGTTTGTTTGATGTTTAACGCCAAAGTCAGCAATTACCCCGCCATATCTGTAAATATCAGGGCCAGGAACTGACAATCCAGTGACTGACATCCTGAGCCTCGGTACAAATGAGGTAACCTAGTCAGCGAAACGGACTACCTGACCCGTTAGTTCCATTTATGACAAACATGGGTGGGTTGCTGAAGACCAGTTGTTCACTGGCGGGATAGGTCAAGTACGGATATATTTTTACAACAGCTGATTGTTGTTGACTCATGGGTTAAACATTAAAGCACACCCGCTATCACTCACTCACTCACTCACTCACTCACTCACTCACTCACTCACTCACTCACTCACTCACTCACTCACTCACTCACTCACTCACTCACTCACTCACTCACTCACTCACTCACTCACAAAGCCATGCTTCAACCGCAGCTTACCTTGTCTACATATTGTCAGTTATTCAATTTCGTCTATTGACCTTGTTCTGTAAATGACGTGGTTGCCGCCAGGGAATGGCGACCTCTTCAACAGTCAGATTAGCCAATACAATCTTGTGTCACGTTGATATGTGAGAAATTCCATGTCTGTTTTATATATCTGAATTTAAACAAAACAACTGCACAGATTTACTATTTCTTGACTCGATGTATTACAGACAGGAGCTAGATAGTCGGATTAATGCTAAGAGCGGCATTAAACATTCACAAAATCAACTACTTCTATATTTTTTGTCATGTCGCAGGTGTATTCCCTGCCAATGGAGGATTAGGGTAGCCTAGTGGTTAAAGCGATCGCTCTTCACACCGAATGGCCGGGTTCGATTCCTCACATGGTTACAATATGTGAAACCCATTTCTGGGTTCTCTCGCCGTGGTATTGCTGGAATATTGCTAAAAGCGGCGCACACTAAACTCACTCACACACTTACTGACATTTTTAACTGCTCTTGCATTTTGAAAGGCACGACAAATTAGGTACACTTTTGCAGAGCATGTGCTGCACGATGAAATATAAAGAGTGCGGTGTTGCAATATACAATTGATTAGATGTGTCGAATAATATTGATAAATATTTATATATCCAGCTGAATGAGTTGGTCCCAAAATTCTGTATTGGTTATTGCACTAAGTTGCGCAATAGGACGGAACCTCTTTGTAGTTTGTATGTTTGACAACAATCGACTGGTATGAGCGACTCATTCAACTTGAAAAAAAACATTCCTGAAACCATAAACATATCAAACAAATGCACATATGGTAAAAAGTAAAAAGCAATGACATATATGTTCATTATGCTTTCTTCGTAGGTAATCAGATTTGTATCAACTGCGTTTGCACATGTAAAGATAAACGAAAACTTCACTCAAACGCACTCAACAGAATGAGACCAGAATTCATTATTCACGTGGATACTTGTGACTTGCACAATGCAAATTTTATGACACTTCATTTCACTGCAAACATGGCGCGGATATGCTTGTCGGAAGAGGCGACTAGCGGGATCGGGTGGTCAGGCTTGCTGATTTGGTTGACATCCACCAATATGTGTGTCATCATAAAGCGTTAGCGGTGATAATGGTATTTCATGTTCCATAACATCTGAAAATTATGGGGTTGCCTGACATTTTACCATTAGTATATTATTCAGAATCTACAACAATCATGAACAAAGCATTCTCATTCACAACAAATACCACTAGAATAACGTTTGATGACATGACGGTTAAAACTATCTGTCAACTCTCTCGACAGCGAAATCACAACGCAATGAAGATTCTGTTTGCTAAATGTGACCAACCCCCAAAAAATGTACAGTGCGAGTTTTCCACGATATTTGGAGAAGTACTGACGCAAGAAAGTCTGCACTGGGAATGAAGTTCTAAAATAACTATATCTAAGCATTGACAACTAAAAAGGGGCACATCTACTCCTGAGGATGTCATACATCTCGTTGAAATGATCATTTTCGGCGATCTTGTTTCGACACTCAGGAGAGCGTCCTCGTTTATCGCGCAGTTGCAATAAATATAGATTATAGAGGGTGTCAAGCTATTACAGAAAGATCTGTAAATTTCTAGACCCGTTTGCCAAATGGCAAAACCTGATTTACTGAAAAAAAGCGAGAAAAAACCCGCCTTTACTCTTGGGTCAAGTGTTCTACTTTCACTGTCCATCGACAGTAGAAACGCTTCCACCCTCTGATTTTACAAGCTCATAATTGTTATTACTCACAGTAGTAAGTTGCTTTTATAATCCTGGATTAAAATACATGTACTTATGCTTCCAATATTTCTGAAAAAAGACCTTAAGTTTAGTAACTTGATTCGCAGCATTTTTGTCTTCGAACCTAGGGACTGCATTGTTGATAAACGCAGAGGTGATGACGTCATATCGCGTAAACTCACGAAATAATCGCGATGTAAGAATGGCAGAGCAGAAACATATGACGAGCGAAAACATGTGACGATACGATATGTCTTTCCCACCTCGTGTATGTCAAAACTGGTCTTCCTGTCACCTCATGAATGACTGAACTGGAGCTCCTCCTAGCTCGTGTAGGCTTAAACTAGTGGCCATTTGCACAAATACGCAGTATCTTGCAAAATTTATTCAGTGGGAATTTACAAGGGAAAACGGATCATCCAACCAATGGCCCTCCGTGAGTACCTATGTTTCTCCATCCTGCCCGCAGTTGCCGACTGAGTTGTTGACGTATGGAAAGGTAAGCCTGGTTGTTGGCTCTGTTTTCTGTTTCCCAGGGATCAGTTAGATGGTCATACAACTCAGCACCTTGTTGTTTGTCCCAGTCTGGTAGATAGAGGCTGAAGTCAAACTGCGGCCATTCAGTGTAACGGTATCTATCTGTCTTGATTGTGTAGCCCATGTACGGGCCACTGTCTTCTAGGCTATGAGAATATTGAGAGAAGACTGCTTGCTTCCAAGCGCCATCATTTGGATTTTTCATCAGCGGAACCATACTGTCACCTTCAGCACAAACTTTAACATCGTGTTCATTTGATAGGCACCGAGAGAGCTTCGGTAATCCTGCAGCTTCTACCAGCGTTGGGAAAAGATCCACCAGTTCAGTAAGTTTGTCTGTCTTGATGCCATGGTCGGTGAGACCAGGAACTCGAACCATGAAAGGGACATGTGTTCCGATCTCGAAATTGGTTTGTTTCTCCCATTCTCCATTTTCCCCTAGTGCCCAGCCGTGATCCCCCCAGAAGGAGACAATGGTATCATCAGCTAGTCCCTCGTCTTCCAGGGTTTTCAGGATGCGCCCAATCTCGTCATCAATCCAACTGACACAGGCATAGTAGGCCTGACGAAGCTTTACAACCGTGTCATTTGGGAAATGGAATCCAACGTTTCCAATATCAGTCAAATTCAATTCTTTCACGTCGTCGTAATTACCCAGTCCTTTATAGTAATGCCAGGCAACGAGAGGCATATTCTTTGGAGGGTACATATTTGACGGTGGCTTTACAGAATGTGTTGGATAGTAGTTTAAGTATTTTGCAGGGCAATGCCAAGGAATATGTGGTTTGTGAAAGCCAACAGCTACAAAGAAATTCTGTTGTCCAGATTTTGCCTTGTGAGAAACGTGTTTTACCGTATCAATGGCATGGTTGGCAAGCATAGTTTCACTCAGAGGATTCTGGAGTAGCTCCGATTCAGTAATAGCTTTTACCAGTGTGTAGTCAAGATATGGTTGACGGTCTCCCTGAAAATCAACATTGGGCTTCCCATCAGACCAGGAGACAGGATCTTTGTCTCCAGATGAAGCGCCAGGATGGAAAATCTTCCCCATTCCTACAGTATTGTACCCATGTTCCTTGAAATACTGGGGGATAGTTGTAAAGTTCCCTCCCACTTCTCTCCAGTATTGTCGAAGGTTATAAACATGCGTTGAGTCCGGTCGTCTCCCAGTCAGCACCGAAGCTCTGCTGGGTCCACACAAAGCGTACTGACAATAGCCTCGAGTTAACAGAAGACTCTTCTTTGCAAGCGCATCCAGATTGGGTGTGTGCATCTTGGGGTGGGTCGGGGATGGGAAGTGTTGATCTTCGTAGCATCCTAGCTGTGGCCGTAGATCATCCACAATAAGAAAGAGCACATTTTTGTTTCCGCCAGCCAAAGCTAGGCAGGAGAACGTTAAAACCAGGGCAGCTGGATTCATTCCTCTTGAGGTACCACTGTAAAGAGTTGACAGAGCCTCTCCTGTCGTGGTAGAGGTAACAGGACTATAGACAACGTGACTGTTATCGTGCTTTATATAGTGTCTTTTTAAAAAAAGAAAGTAGATACATTGCATATATTTAGATGTATTCGACACGAATTAATCTGACCTCTTGAAAAACTGTCACGATGCGAAGAAGAGTGACGCTTTTTAATTAACATTTTGGGTTTGTACTTCGCCCATATACTGTAACAACTTTGAATTTTCTTTCGAAATGTATCTTGCTCATCCCCTGATGAAGGAGCAAGAATATACTCAGAAATGCTGTGAAACTCATGATGAAGGTCAAAGATGCAAAGATGACAAAGGTCAAAGATGCAAATATGATATCATTTATCAAGAACTTTGCCTCTGAAATGTCACTGTTGTTTCAGGAAGCTGAACTATAAAATGCTGTGATTTTGCAATAATGTAGAGGTGTTTATTTCTCTTAACTTAAGGCCGCACGTCCATTGACCAGTATTTGAGTGAGTGAATGGTGAGATTTCCTTTTTGAACGAACACGGCATAGTTACATGACAGATTCCAGTCTGATGTCGACAAAAAGTTTTCTTGGACGGAAAATTAGTAAATTTAGGTGGAATGTAGCGCTATCTCAGCTCCGAGTAAAATCACATACCAAAATAACTTGCGTCAACATCTTCTGCAGCATAACGACTACAGTATTTACAACCTATCCTGATGCAACATCATCGAGAAAATCGACAAAGGTGGTGCCACAATAATGCCCGTCAACCTCAAATGTGGCGGAGGACTTTTAGTCAAGTCCATATTCAATATTTCCCGTAGTGACTCCTTTTCTACACTGAGGTAATGTTTGTACGGCGTATCACTAAAAGCAACTTTTCATGATTCCAGTGAGGAAAGTTATATACACGGTGACCCGTTCGAAGTTAACTTTGGTTCTAAGAATCGAAGCCGACGGAAATCTACTCGGACATAGTTCATGTTATTCCAATGAGCACAACACATATACACGTGCACAACAATATTACAAACGATGGCTTCCGCTTGTAGTGTTCTAAACATGCTCTTCTGTCCGCAAGGAGACGCTGTATTTCCATATGACGTCTAGCCTTGGGTTCGACCTTTTTTATCGTGATTTGAGGATGAAGCCTGACAGAGATCAGTGTAGTTGCGTTTCTTCAACGGCATGACTTATTTCCCAAAAGCATAATGTCCGCCCACATGGCAAGGCTTGCTATTGCTTCTTCAGCAGCCATAGGTTCCAGTACGTGCTCAAGAAAGACACAATAATCACACATTTGATAAAATATAATGCATATACAAAGCCAAATACCATGGTCTGCACATTACCAGATCCCTCCACTGCAGAGCAAGCGTGGGCTGAAATGAACGGAAAACGTTTGCGTTTTTTCAACAGAGTTGCAGGGAAGAAGGTAAGCCTTTCCACAAGCTTTCCATGTCCATGTGATCCCGTTCGTGTTGCCCACGGCGGGCATACACGTTATTGCTTTTGTGACATCTTTGCTTGACTCTTGTCCCACATGTGGTCCCATAACGTCAGTATCATGGTGTTCATTAAACATGGTGCTCTACCGTCGCCTTCTAATCTCAATAACCACGTATTAAAGTGTACATGGTAACCTTTCATTGTTGTTGCATTTTCAAAATTAGAATATGTTTATGTTATTCATTTTCTTTTTGTGGTTTTTATATATACAAACTTGTTTAGTGTTTCTGTTCTTGTTGTAGGTACATGCATACTTGCACACATATTTTATCGAGAGCGCGCGAACCAATCATATGGCAATAGTTTGTCACGGAGTAGAGATAACAGGATTCGGCTGTTCTATTTGAAGCAGTCGGACTTCTTTGATAACACGTATGCGAGTTTCCTGTCTTTAGCGAATTAATATATAATACAGATAATGCTGATAAATATTTTGAAACAGCATGTTAGTAAAGTTGTCAAGGAGCAAATGTAAAACTGAACTGTCAATTATTTAGTGTTATTCTTCATGAGAGGAGTTTGATCTTGGATAGGGTTTGTTGCGGATTGACGAAGGCTGATTCAGACATATCTGACAACGCGTCGCAATATATTCCATTTACGTCCGTTAGGCGAGCTGGGATGTTGTGATCCAAGATCAGTCTGATAGTCTGTCAACACCATAGTCTCTCATCAGATTCCCTATAGCAGCATTGGAAGCACATCATAAGACTTTCACGTATAGCAGCATTGGAAGCACATCATAAGACCTTCACGTAAAGGCTGATATAACTGTTTATATCTGAGTTCTGTATATATTGATATAATGTTTTACGGCGTATTGCTGAAAGCAAATTTCTGCTCAGCCATAACTTTTCATATTCTAATGAGGAAAGACATATACACGGTGCAGCGTTCGAAATAAGTTCGTCGGTCAGAAGCGGAATGAAGCCACTCGGCCCCACAGCTTTTGTTTTCTGGAGTTCCTTAAAGCCGATAACTTTGTGATCCCCAATAACTAAGAGTATTATTTTATGCAAACTCTGATCAGCACCCACAACATTTTTATGGTTCAGGGACCTTAAGGTATGCATCTGTTCGGAGTTAAAGGCAAATATTACAACCGATGGCTTCCGATTGTAGTGTTCAAACAGGTTCTCTTGTCCGCAAGGAGACGCCATATTGCCATCACCCCTACCCTGGGGGTCCAACTCTTGTCTTCTGTGATTTTCGAGTTTAGGGGCCATGTAACGTCATACTCATTCCAATAAAATGATACAGTAACTGCAGTAACTGCAATCCACGTTATGTTGTCTGTGTTGATACATGTGGAGTATAGCAGAGAAGCTCCAGCTTAGAGTGAGTTTAGTTTTACGCCGCACTCAGCAATATTCCAGCTATATGGCGGCGGTCTGTAAATAATCGAGTCTGGACCAGAGAATCCACTGATCAACAACAGGAGAATCGATCTGCACAATTGGGAACCGATGACATGTGTCAACCAAGTCAGCGAGCCTGACCACCCGATCCTGTTAGTCGCCTCTCATGGCATCGTGTAATCACGATAAGCATAGTCGCCTTTTATGGCAAGCATGGGTTGCAGAGGGCATATTCTGGATGTGAGCATGATGTCTGGGTGGGCTTTGAGTGTTTGATAAAATCTACCTCCACCTCAATAAACACCCCGTTATGAAGCCTCATCGCCGTTTACCGCTTGCGAGACAAAACTGACGAATAGGACGAAAGGTGATGTCCCAGAATATGGGACTAAAGCGTTACTCTGTGCCTGTTGTATGTGCTCCAACACCTGCAGTGTAGGCATGCCACCCATGGAGGGAGAAACATCCAAACAATATATTTATGAAAGAATATAGCCTCTCAGACATAGTGTAAGAAAACATGTATCCTGAGATCTGAGCTCAAATGAACGAACTACTACTACTACTACTACTACTACTACTACTACTACTACAACTACTACTACTATAAATAAAGCGTCAACGCACATACACAGACATTCGCGTAACACTTGTAGAAATTCTGTACTTGCTCCAGCTCATGTATGTCAAAGCTAGAGCTCCGCTCACCGTATGTTTCTCTAAGCTGAGAACTACACTCATGACATGTATATTGGAGCAGAAACTCAGCCTATCTCGTGTATTTCTTTGCTGACCTTAATGTTCTTCTGATTTGGGTCTCCGCTCACTTTACTTATTGTTTTAACGGAAACTCGACTCCTGTCAAGTATGTCGAAGGTGGATTTTCGTCTCCTTTCACGAAGCACCCTTTACTAAGGTTAAGCTTAACTCCCATTCTTTAACATTGCACTAAGGTTACCTTAGTGGTTTACGATCACCTTAGTGCTTTGTGAAAGGAGGCGCTGGTCTCATCTCATGCTTGTCCGAACTGGATCTCCGCTCATCTGAGGGGCAAACCTGCTTTTCCCATGCATATATAAGCTGAAACTCTACTGAACCCTTTTGGAGGTTTATCTGGGTTCATCTCATGTATGTCGGAAGTAGAGCGCTTCATATATACATCAAGGACGTTGACTGTCTATCTGATAACAAATGGGGTGAATGAAAACACACCGCATCAACTTTAATGATTAAAAAACATATATATATATATTCGATGGGAATGACCAATCAGCCAATCAAGGTTTCTCCATGGTTACCGATGTTCCTCCATCCTGCCCGCAGTTCTCCCCTTAGTTTTTGACGCACGCCATGATATGCAGGGTCGTTGGCTTTGTTTTCGGTTTCCCAGGGATCAGTTTGATGGTCATACAATTCAGCACCTTGTTCTTTGTCCCAGTCTGGCTGGTGGCGGTTGAAGTCATACTGTGGCCATTCAGTGTAACGGTATCTATCTGTCCTAACTGTGTAGCCCATGAATGACCCATGGCCGTCTACGTGATGGGAATATTGAGAGAAGGCAGCTTGCTTCCAATTGCCGTCGTTAGGATTTTTCATCAGCGGCACCATACTGTCACCTTCAGCACAAACCCTAACACTGTGTCCATTTGCAGGGCATCTATTCAACTTTGGTAATCCTGCAGCTTCTACTAGGGTTGGGAAAAGATCCACCAGTTCAGTAAGTTTGTCTGTCTTGATGCCATGGTCTGTGAGACCAGGAACTCGAACCATGAAAGGGACATGTGTTCCGATCTCGAAATTGGTTTGTTTCTCCCATTCTCCATTTTCCCCTAGTGCCCAGCCGTGATCCCCCCAGAAGGAGACAATGGTATCATCAGCTAGTCCCTCGTCTTCCAGGGTTTTCAGGATGCGCCCAATCTCGTCATCAATCCAACTGGCACAGGAATAGTAGGCCTGACGAAGCTTTACAACCGTGTCATTCGGGAAACTGAATCCAACCTTGCCTACACTATGCAGATGCAATGCCTTCACGTCATCATGATTACCCAAATTGTCAAACTGATGCCAGGCAACGAGAGGCATATTCTTTGGAGGGTACATATTTGACGGTGGCTTTACAGAATGCGTTGGATAGTAGCTTAGATATTTCGCAGGAAAATGCCAAGGGGTATGAGGCTTGTGAAAACCAACAGCTACAAAGAAATTCTGTTGTCCAGATTTTGCCTTGTTAGAAACCTTCTTAAGCGTGTCAATTGCATGATTGGCTAGCATAGTTTCACCCAAAGGATTCTGGTGTATCTTCGACTCAGGAATTGCGTCTACAAGATTGTTATCATGATATGGTTTACCGTATCTTGCAAACTCAATATTCGGCTTCCCATCAGACCAGGAGATCGGATCTTTGTCTCCAGATGAAGCGCCAGGATGGAAAATCTTCCCCATTCCTATAGTATTGTACCCATGTTCCTTGAAACATTGGGGGATAGTTGTAAAGTTCCCTCCCACTTCTCTCCAGTAGTGGTGAAGATCATAAACGTGAGTTGAATCGGGTCGTCTCCCAGTCAGCACCGATGCTCTGCTGGGCCCACACAAAGCGTACTGACAGTAGCCTCGCGTTAACAGAAGACTCCTCTTTGCAAGCGCATCCAGATTGGGTGTGTGCATCTTAGGGTGGGTCGGGGATGGGAAGTGAGGTCCCTCGTAGCATCCTAGCTGAGGCCGTAGATCATCCACTACGAGGAACAGCACATTTTTGTTCCCGCTAGCCGTGCCGAGGCAGACGAGAAATAACACCAGGGCAGTTAGTCCCATATTTCTTGAAGTCAGAGTGGAAAGAACCAACACAACCTATATAGCAGCCGACTGATAAGACATAAACACGTGACTGCTGGCTTGATATCTGAAGGTTAACTTTTGTGGAAGCAAAGTATATATACTCTGTAAAAAAAGAAAAGCAAAGGTTTTTATATGTATTATATATATAATCAGCTGATCATAATAAATTGTACAAATCTGTCAGAAATCAGAAAGTAAATGATGTTTATTATGGCTTGCATTAAACAATCGAATGTGAAGGTGTAGGCCATCTCTTCTCGATATTTTTTGTGGTCTTCATGAGAGTTCAGAACTGCCTGGCATCGTTGCCTCATGGCACCAGTCAGATTACGAATCGTGGCCTAGGGAAAGTACACCCACTCCTATTACAGTGCTTTTGGAAGGTTTAAGGCCAATGTTTGATATTAGGTGTTGATCAAGGGCGAGGAACAGCACATTCTAGTTCATGTTAACCGAGGCGAGGCAGGAAAGAAATAACACCAGTGCAATTAGACAAACTATATAGACAAGACAAGATTTTATTAAGTCAAAAACAAAATTAATTACATGTCACTGACAATATCGTTTTCTTCAGCACGTGGCAGGATTATGGACACGATATAAATTATTACTATGTAGTGATTATGGCACTGTCCAAGATCCGGGGTATATAATCCATGCTCATATCCACGTTCATAATTATTCATGCTTATTTCTTTCATGCATAACATACATTTGTCAACATTAAACGTAACTTCATCGTTTGTGAGTTTTTAGTATTCTGACATATTGAAACCTATTTTTATTTTGGAGGCAAGTAAAAGATAAATAACGTTGACGAATTTCTTGATACTTAGGACAAATGGGTAATACATGATACTCGTCTTCCATGTCATGTGGACAAAAGCACATTTCCTGTCAATAAATGTTTTTAGATACACTCCATCAGCCTTTCTCAATCATTAACACGGCACTGACAATATGGTAATCTTTAGCACATGGTAGGAGCGTGCACACAGTGTAAATTGTTATTAATATACAATGACACTGTCCAAGAGCAGTGCAGGTATTTATAGTATACACTTATAAGTATTCGTGCTAATTTCTTTCAATCATAACATAATAGATACATTTTGCAACGTCAAAAGTAACTTGGTCATTTTCACTTTTGTGCATTCTGACAAATTTAAACATCTTTGCATATTTAAGGAGAGTGGAAGATAAATAATGTTGACGTATTTCTTGATACTTAGGACAAATAAGTAATATATGATACGCGTCTTCAATGTCAGGTGGACAGAAGGGGCATTTCCTGTCAATAAATGGTGTTGTAGGTACACTCCAGCTGCCTTTCGCAATCATAAACATATGGGAACTGAGACGAAAACCTGTCATAGAAATTGATTTTAATGACAATATTAGATAAATATTTCTCGAAGCAGAGAGTCTCCTTAATATAAAGATACAGTCTGGTTTGACTTAAAGTTGACAACTGATCCTTCCACATTTGGGAATATATCTTTAGCCCTCTGTGTAAATCCTCCCAGAAATGCATCGCCATTGGGAACACACTGAGCAACCCACACATAACCAAAACCGAATCTAAATAGGGCACCTCTCAACAAACTTGCCTAATTTTCAGTATTAGGATTTACATTCAAACTATCCAATAATGAATTATATATCAGAACAATATATCTATTTGGGTTACTTCTCAAAATCTTAATCCAGTATCAAAACCCTTACAACTTTCAGAGGATATGCACCCAGTTCTCCATATAGAAATGCTGACGTAGTTGGCATTTTCACATACAGAATATGTTTCATAAATTTTAAATGTACCCTTTCAGTAGCATCAGCTTCCATAAAACCCCAAACCTCACAACCATGAGAAAGAGAATTGGTCAAACAACTGACTGAAATAACTGGTATTGTACATCAGGAGCTATGCATGTATTCATATTAAATATTTTGTATAACAAACCAACTGCCTTTTGACCTTGTTCCTACAAAGTTTTCTGAGCCAGTGAAAACCTTCCACATACTGAAAATGTTAAACCAAGATATTTAAAATTGCTAACAACCTCAAGATTTGAACCATTATAAGTCCAAGTTTCTGACTTCGCCTGTATACCTCCTTTGTGAAAAAAAACGTTTTTGTTTTTTTTCAGCATTAATAGTCAATCTTCCTTTTGAACAATAAATATACATCATATCCAAACCATGTTGTAACCCTTTAATACTATTACTGAAGAACATTTCGTCAGCAAATAACATGAGGAACAAACGCATCTAAGAAATAACACCCGGGTTGTCAACGGTAGATAATTTATCTACTATATCATTAATAAATAATATTTCCCCCCTGTCTAACACCAACTGACGACATACAAAAGCTTGAATAAACATTACCCGTTAGCTTTACACAAGACTTGACTTCTTCATACATACTTTGGACTAAATTCATAAATTAAACTCCAAGCATAAATAACGTGTACCAGATTGAATGTCGACTTCCATAATCAAAATCTTTTCCATAATCAACGAAAGCACAACATAATTCAACTTTGTTCTTAATTGCGATATTGATCAGCTCATGCAAAACAAACATACAGTCATCTGTGCTAAAATTTCCTCTAAAACCAGCCTGTTCCTCAATTATCAAACTATACTTTTCACACCAAAAGGTAAGTCTTGAATTCAAAATAGAAGTAAGCAACACCGACGGATAAGACATGAACACGTGACTGCTGTCTTACTTCCAATTTGTCTACTTCTGCGTGTCTAAAGTTTCAGTGTACGAAATATAGATGAGTTCATCATGGACTAATCTAAACGTCATAACTGAAACAGTTTGCGCTGGTTCTGTGACGTTATTCTGCTCCATGCTGGAAACATATATCAGGATTTGCGTAAGAACACCGTTACCGTCAAGAGTCAAAAGAAGTTGCTTTAAAAATGATGTCTACATCCCACTTGTCAGAGTTTGGAGCTAACAGTGGTTTCAGCATATGTATAAAGCAGAAGGAAAGATGTCTACCTGCGGGCTCTTTTCTTAAATACGAGGTATTTTGTCAAGATAATAGGAATTAAGCACCTCCCAACAGAGATAGCATAACATGATTCAGAATGATGACATGATTAGTTTTATCGGAAGCTGTCTCTGCTTATTGACAACACAAGCGTCTTTGGTGCTGTATTAGCCTGCTGCATTCCTCTGCCATACAGAGCTTTTATGGTATTGTGATTTATGCACGCATCGGGAAAATCTGCATTGGCTAACCGCAGTTTGTTCCCATCCGCACCAAACTCATTTTACGTCGTATGAACAGCCAGTGCCGGCTGAACTGGGGGTGTTAGGGCTGGTAGCGGGAGGCTGGGGCCTAGGGGCTGGCAAACGGTAAACAGGAGCTAGTGGAGTGGCATTCTAAAGGGTCATCAGGCCGGAAATGTCTAGTGCCTGATACATTTAATTCTTCACTGCAGGCAAGCTGGTCGCTGGTCAAACTATGCAACTCAAACATTTCTACAAAGGGAATAAGTATGAGGAGGGCACACATTTTTGCCAGTTATGTTAACTCAAAGTCGCAGATTTGTTTCAAACATAAACTGACGGGCAAAAGAAACTAAACAATACAAATTTGTCTCTGGGAAAATATAACAAGAAGTAATGTCAAAAGTTATGTAATTCATTGTTCAACCACTCATTTGTCAATGGATATTCATAAAATATACATTATGACATTAGAAATTTACAGAAGTTTAAACGAAGAAGGTGTGATTTGTAAATTTGCAGTTTGTTAAGAGACTTATTGGAGCTTGTTGAAATGATCAGATCAAAATCATAGGAGTCATTATCAGACGCAATTCAATGTCAGTAACGGGTATGTCCTCAATATGCATCTATACATGCTTGAACACGACGTCTAACAGAGTTAATCAATCGCCGAATAACGTTGTTTCCAATGGAATGCCACTCCACTATCAACGCATTTACCAAGTATTGACTGTTTGCATTGCAGAACTGGCCATGGCAGAACATTCACGTTATTATGCTGGAGAAAGTGTGGTATAATCTTGGCAGTATGGGGTCTGCTGGCGTCATCATGCTGAAACATGACACGCCTATGTTGCTGTAAGAATGGCAGCACAACAGGACTCAAAACTTGATCAATGTAACGCTGGGCTGTTAAGTTTGCATCGAAAACTACCAGCTGTATCGTCAAATCACTGTATATGCCGTCCCAGACTATAACACTCCCTCCACCAAAAGGAATCGTCTCTTGAATGCAGCAGGGTGCTGTTCTTTCACCTCTAAGGCGGTAGACTCGAACCCGACCATCTGCACAGAATAACTGAAAACGACTTTCATCAGTAAACATAATTCGTTGCCAATTCCGATTCTACCAATGCAGCACAGAGCGGGCCCACCTCAGTCTGTCAGGTCGATGACAAGGGGTCAAGGTCATCCCACGGAATGGTCGATAAGCACGAATACCACAATGTTTCAGCCGTCTTGTAACTGCTCTTCGACTGTTCACATGATTCAACGATGTTGCTGCTGATGACGTCACAGTGGTGGGGCGATTACGGAGATGCAATAACCACAGGAACCGGTCTTCATTGTTGGTGGTAACTCGTGGTCTGCCTCTCCTCGGCGCTATAAAAATCACCATAGAATACTAATACCAGGTTTGTCACGGATGTGTCACACATGGAAATGCTCTCGACATACCTTCTATACATGTCTAATTAGTTACGATTGTGCTGAATGGAACAGAATGCGTCACGGTATTCAAGACACAACACAACAGACCATTAATGTCGCTTTGAAAACCCGTGCGCCAACTGCTGCAAGTGATGTTTAAAGGGAGGTCACTCTTATCACCATGAGTGATAATATTTGCCTGCGACATGTTACAGATCAACCAACTTTTGAACTAAGATCTGACCCATCTTTATCACATTATGGTTCATTCCTGCTGCTGCTGAGATACCTGTTGCCAGCGTCATTTTCGATATATATACCAATCATTATTTGCAAAGAATCACAACTTAAAATACTACTACGCAAACGTGTGTAAACCTGTTCAAAATACCCAAAAGCAACATAGCTTGAGGACACCGTTATTGAACAGGAGTCCGTTGTTGTTAAAACCGAAACTTCAAACTATCTTCTTCGTGTGGGAGGTGGCCAAGTACCTCTCGTCAGTGACGTCATTGCCAAGAACAGGACAGGGCGTCGTGTTTGATAGAGCCTCGGTCTGGAATGTAAAGGAAAGAAAGTCGCGGGAAAAATCATATTGCTTTGATTATGCTTTGTTAATATAGCAGTAATTGAGTGGCTTAATATTTAAGTATTTTATATCCACTATGGTCACAATTAGCTTTCTCGTACCTCACACATAAATGTTTTCTGATTGGCAATCAATGCAGGCTGCTTACGATTTTATATGTTCCCCGCTGGAAATGCCGAACTGGGGGAAATGGTTTGGTACTTCCTGTTAGTAGTTTGGGGGCTGTTGCCTAACTCCGGTACTCCTTATTATCATCCAATACCCGTACTTCAAGCAGTTCAAAATTAACTGAAGTGTTCGGTAAAATAAATACGTTGTTCACTGGTCCCTAGGGGAACATGGGTTGATGTACCCGCTACGTTACTAATATTCCCTGTGTACAGCTAATAATATAATATTTTTGTTTGATAGTTGTCTGTTTATTTACCAAATAAGAAAACATAAGACTTGGCTTCGTATTCTGAGAGTTAGAACGAGTACACCGTACTCCCTTAATAAAGTGGTCATGCAAATGTTTTCACTTTTCCACCATTGTAATGGTAAGAGCAACAAAGGCGGCATAACCGAACGGGCACAAGCATGGCGTCCGTTATTGACCATTCTTACATAATCATTACCTTAACTGTAGCATATTTTAGAAAGTATAATGCAAGCTTCAACTGTTACACAACTGCCCACTGAGGGTCATTTTTCTTTTTGTATCTTTCAAGATACCCTCGAGGGATAGACATGTGTAACACCATTAGTGATAAACCCTTTATATATACTGAGGGAAAAAATAAGGGATCACGTGACAGGGCAAGTTTTCCTTATAGTTTATTTTTTCCGAAGATTTCTTGACAAGCTTTGTATTGCATAGTGATCCATTATTTTTCCTTCAGTAGATATCCATGATGTGTTTCTCGGCTTTGTCATTCGAGTGAACATGAAGTGGTTTCAGTGACAGGGTCCATTAAACCGCTTGACGTTATGTAACATTTTTATAAATGTTTACAACTTGGAAAACACAGTGTAAGGCATGTTACTCGGGGATACCCCATGCATTCTAATCTCATCTCTTAAACTGACATGAGTACCAAGACGGCCAGGATAGGGGCTGCTTGGTGTCTGCACTTAAAAAGTATGTTTTATGCACAACAAAGATTCAAGATGGTGGTTCATTGCCACTAACTCGCTTAAAATACCCGTGGGATTTTAACATTTAACACACACATGCCATAAACATGCAAATTGTTTTTTCCCCCTACGTTCAGGCCTTGTGACATTAATGGAATAGCTTTGAGTGTTATAGTATACGCAGATTTGGATAATTCGTTTCAAAACAGCATGTGAGTGAGGTCGGTGATTCAGAACAGTAACATTTAAATATCTGTACGTTCAATCCTAATGTTAATTCATATTTACAATATTTGAATGTTTAAACGTATGTTAATTCGTAATACATGGAAGAAGGCCATAAATATACTTCCAATTTATACACGCAAACAGATAAGTTAAGAAAAGAATTTGAATGACACCACAACCTAGATACAGAAAAGTAATTGACATAGTTTTCTTCATTCCTACACAATCTCTCAACACACAGTGTTAAGCATAGCTCAAAAACCGATCTTTACCAGCTTAGTTAACCACCTACCTAGTTCTCAGAAATAGGCCAAATCTGGTCCTGATATGTTCTAACTACCCCGTAACTGTCGTCTGTCTGTAACTGTCTGGCGTCAACAAGAATCTATGAACGGGCAAACATGCCACGTCATGACACTCGTGACCCATCGTGAACAATAAGAGCATTAAGGTGTATTGTGACCGTGGTGGTGAGAGAATATTTTTTCAATTGTATGTCGACAGGTCCACACATATATTACAAGCCCCCACCCACAATCAGATAATATTGGGATTGATGCTGGTCAAATGAGATAATATTGGGATTGATGCTGTGTTCAACCCCATTACACTCACGTGGGACACGTAGTCTTTGAGGGTAAATTGACGTCGTTGAGGATGACGTTTTCACTAATCACATATATTATACTTTCGCTGTAAAATACATAACAAGGGTTGTGAAACGTGTGTTGGTGTAAAAGTGGACTGATCTCACCGCTCACCTGTATGCACCACTCGCGCAGAAACAAAAATGGAGATTAACAAAAATTTAACATTCGTAAAGTTCATATTTAAACTTTCGTGGGTAAAGATGATATTTAAAAAACGTGTACATAATTTTTTATAAATCTAAGAAGGTTTTTACCACTACTCCTTTCAGTTTATCCCTTCTTGTACTAACCATCCAACATTAGAACGAGGTCCTCGAAAGACGGTTGTGAAGGGGACGGTTGTGAGACGGGGAGGGGTGGGGGATTGTGAGCGTGTCGTGAACTGATCCACTACCTACTTGAAGGGGTAACAGGTTTGAAAACTTCGCGCACGTGATTTTTGTGATCCTTGGAATATTCACTTTCTACGTAATGATTCGGAAGCATCGTGTTTCTCCTCGAGCGTTTGTATACCTAGCCTAGTATCTTGTAGAGTGGAAAAGTGAGTGAGTGAGTGAGTGAGTGAGTTTAGTTTTACACCGCACTCAGCAATATCCCAGCTATATGGCGGCGGTCTGTGAATAATCAAGTGTGGACCAGACAATCCAGTGACCAACAACATGAGCATCGATCTGCGCAATTGGGAACCGATGACATGTGTCAACCAAGTCAGCGAGCCTGACCACCCGATCCCGTTAGTTAGAGTGGAAAAGAAAAAGTGTGAAAAGAGTAGTAAACACTGAAGGTATTTGAAACTTACAATGTCGCACTGGGTAAACGGGGTCAAGTCATTCATTCACTAACTCGTGATGTCGCCTACAGTGTTATCCAGTACATGTGTACTATTTCGACAGTAGACAAGAGTGAGTGAGTGAGTGAGTTTAGTTTTACGCCGCACTTAGCGGTATTCCAGACATATGACAGCGGTCTGTAAATAATCAAGTCTGGACCAGACAATCCAATGACCAACAACATGAGCATCGATCTGCGCAACTGGGAACCGATGGCATGTATCAACCAAGTCAGCGACCCTGACCACCCGATCCTGTTAGTCGCCTCTGACGATAAGCATAGTCGCTTTTTTATGGCAAGCATGGGTTGCTGAAGGCCTATTCTACCCTATTCTATTCTACACTAAGAAAGCCAGCGATGCTACTGGTATGTATGTCAGTAAATAATAAATGACGAAGGTAAATGCGTTCCCAAGATGGGTACCAGTTAGTTCACATGCCCAGTGAAAGTGCGTACTCGTACCGAGGGTAAAACTGAATTTGATGATACTGATAAGTGCGTATTTCGCCGGTACATTCAACAATGCTACACAGTAACCAAGACAATGCCAACACTGACAACCATTATGAAAAAAGCTACTGATGATTTGCGATATACAGGCACTAAAGAAACAATGCTTAAATGTTTAAGACAAATTGGTTTTAAATCGCGGAAACGTCCTTCAGACAGACAGTTCCTAATGGAGCAAAGATATTGTGTTGCTCGGCGTTTGAGATATCTCAGAATGATTTGCCAGTATCGTAAAGAAACCCAAACCGCCCTGTCGTGTACATCGACGAAACATGGGTACACGCCCATCACACGGAATCAAAATGTTGGCAGACAGACGAGGAGGGAGCAGTTGGCGGTATTTGGATACCATCGGGGACAGGTCCAAGATTAATTGTTGCAGACACATGGTAGATACTGGGGATGGTTAATGGCATCGAGAAATTGCCCTAGAGGATGAATTCGAAAAATCTTCTCATCGAACTTGGCATCGATACTGATGGCAGTGATATGAGTGGTATTGATGATGAGTAGCAGATTCAAGAGACTTACATGTAGCAAACAGCACATAAACTACCAGTGAGCAATCAAATGAATGAGTTTTGTTTTTTTCTATTTATTAGTACCCCTTTTCGAATTTATATAAAGTTATTTCATTCTCCCCCACGGGTTCAAATGACAGCTCGGCGTCATTCTTAAGTTCGTCTCACATTATTGTATATACTGACTATATGTTAAGAACGATGTTATATTTAACGCTAGCATGGCTACTAGCTACTTTCCAAAATACCGTGTTAAGCGTATGTTTTAGTCATTTTTTTTGAGAATACCAATAAGACAAGTGGGATTCTCCGCGTGATGTACATACATATCTTCACGCGGGCTCTGTACTGTACATATAAATATCCGAGGTGTTCATCCGTATTCAGACCGGTATTAGCCGAGGTCGTTCGACGTTGTGAGACTGTGTTGGTTGTGGGAGTTGTCTGTGTCTATCTGAACATGAATCGGTTACGTCTTTGTGGAATTATATTGCTGGCCGTGCGTCTCTCTTCTGGCTCAGGTAGGGCACTTATTTATTCCACTGTGCCATGACATGTCGTCAGGGTCAAGGATTAACAGCACTTTCTGGTGTGACATTGATGAACAGGTAGGAGTGGTGTGTGTACAATGGTATTGTATTGTTATGACATTGTGAAGCACTGACTTGCTCGCAACACTCATATATAGAATCTGTCCCAAGCGTTATCAATTAATTATCTCCAGACAAGTCAACGTGTTTCAAACATTTCAATGTAAATCAACCCCCTGGAACCCTGTACTGCAGGCGTCCAGTGATTGTGATTTTGCACAGCGATCGGAGATTACGGATGTAAGTGCATCAGTTGATGACAATATCTCTATTTATTGTCACAAACAAATCATGATTTCTAACTAGGCATAGTGCGTGCATGTGTAGTCATCAGTGCATCACCTTATCATTTACAAAATATGTAGGTGTAAACTTGAGAGAATTATCGGCGAGTTAAGATTAGTAGCATTCTGTAACACACAGAAACATATTGTGTCAATATAGATGTATTAGTGAAAGAAGTAGAAGAGTCATATATGCAAGAGTTTGGTGCTCTTTTGGGTTAGTTTTCTAGTTATTTCCTTCACTGCTTTTAGAGAATATATCACAAATGTTTCATGAAGTAATCGTGATAGTCTGACTACGCGTTCAGTGCACGCTGTCAGTGATCGTGGTTTTTTGCTGCAGTTATCGGAGTTAGCGCTGACGATCACACGCATCAACGTGAGTGATCGTCTGACTGTACGCGTTCAGTACACGCTGTCAGTGATCGTGTTTTTTTGCAACCTCTACAGTTTGTAAACACACAACAAAAGTACCAAGTACTACAAGACTCATGACGTACTCAGTGTGACCAACACGTTGCAGCTTTGTAGTTTGATCCTGTTTTTAGCAATATTCCAGCAACATCACGGTAGAGAACACCAGAAATAAGCTTCACACATTGTATCCATGTGGAGAATCGAACCCGGGTCTTCGGCGTGACGAGCGAATGCTTTAACCATTACTCTACCCCAGCGTCCCTGAGATGAACTGACTCATATTGAGTGCGTGCAGGGCATAGGTTTGCATTGTAACAACTCGCCAAAAGAAGGTAAGATGGAATAAAATCCTGTTTCCACTTCAGGGAACCCACCTCCAATAAGAAACTAGCCATCTTTCACTTTCATATTAGAAGTTTACGATTTGCCTCGAATGTCAAATCAAAATTCTGAAAACGATATATAATATCATGCATTGTGTTCAACAGAACACTCCTTGGTAATTCTGCAAGCACAAATGATTTGAAATTAGACATTTCCATTCTTCTTTTAGAAAGGGAAGATGTGTCCTTGAATGTTTTTCGTAATTGTGGAACGAAGAGAAGATTTAGAGTCATGCGTCTGTGAAAATATGTATTTCGAGGTTTTCCTGCCACGGAAGAGTAATTATACTGGGATCAACCAGAACACCCACAGAAAACTGCACTAGATTATGAACCATAACTATATATGTTGTTCCACTTGGTGATTTCAGTGAAGATTTTGCTCTGCATATAGACCTCGATCTCATATAAAGATTCATGTGAAACAAAGTAAAACCAGTTTTTATGTATGGGGGTTATTCACGAGGTGTGGAACAATTGTGCTGCTTCCAGTGAAAATAAACTTTAATGAATACAGTTGGATGCCGCTAGAATTATTTATACGCGTTTGACCCATTTTGCATTTACAAAATGTGTATACCCCGCAGTCTTTTATTTCATGAGTTTATGTGTATATGACAGGACTGCCATAGAGATTCCACGTAGAGCGTTTGAATAACGAACCCGCTGCTAGAATGTTAGTCGTTGCCGAAAGACGAATAACGAAACACGAACCAGCTGCTAACTTCAGGCTGCTCGAAAGGGCATACAGACATTTGACTGACCCTCTTAGTCCCCAAACCTGTCCCCAGTTGAACATCCATTGGACAGTATATGTGGAAGGGTGTACACCAGGGACCACACACCCGTCAACCTGGCCCAGCTTGGTGCAGCTCTGCAGGAGGAATGGCGGGTGTAACAGGTAATAACTTCAGCGTCAGAGAGCTTGGTGATGGTGGCGATCCTGGAAGGTATGATATCACCCAAGCGATATTTTTGTAGGGCCAGATTTTCAGTGATACATTCTAGCATTTGGCGTCTCCACAAAGTGCGTATTATTTGCATGCGAATAATGTTAAATAATGAAATCATTCAGTCTTTGTCCCTGGACTTTACACATTTCATCCATATCAAAATTCGCCCGTGGTCAGTGAAACAACACAGCAGCAGGGAAAGCGGTTAGATTTATCAAACCAGTGTTAAGATGGATCGATGAAGGACAAACACCTAATAGAAAAGGCTCGATGCATCTCTTTTACGGACCGTTCATAATTTATGGTTAGGGGGGTGGTGATGATTTGAAGTGTGTTGGGTGAGAGGTGGCGGTAGGTTCACCCCTTATTAATCAAGTGACACAGGTCGAGTGTTAAGGTTGTTTTCTCTAAAAGGAAAAGAATATAGTCAGTGTTCAATTTCATACTCACACGACTGGAAAGCAACGGTCGAAATTAATCGACCCGGAGGCTCAGCACCGGTTGTTATTGTGTCAGGCCTGCAGTTTCAAATATTTGCAGACCCTTGTGGCCTTCAGTAAATTATCTGTCAACGTTTTTCAACCACAATCTTCCCATATTTTTAAAATATTATTTTCAATTAACGTTCGAGAACCAATCCACTTACTGGTGTATCAGCGCTTTGCGCAGAGGAATGGCAACACCAGTCTTTACTAAAATACCAATTTCTCAATGTGCCATAGTTTTCGCTAAATGATATGTACACTGGGGCCGCAGATGTCATTCCTGGCCTGTAGATTTTAAAGCCTATCAGCGGCTTGCCCCGCTCAGTATTGCAAACAATGCTGGTGAGAGATACAAGTGACGTAATCAGCTGATATTATGTTGCTCGTCAGAAGTATTAAATTACATTTGTTAGGTCATTTAATTGTCTGCTCGCGCCATTACTTGGAGGTATGGAGCGATGTGTACCAGTTTCAAATCAAAGACTTCAGTGACATGAAGCCAGCGGAGTGGAACCACCTGGCTTCGTATCTACATTGCGTTGACTAACATACCTATATACGCTTTGTATAATGGGTTCTCCTCGTGACCTGTTTGTCGACTGGATAGGAATATACTTTAAATCTTGAAATCAAATAATGTGACTGCTACCCCCTATATAATCTGATGTTACCAAATAGGACACAGCAAAGCTTACTGGCGTGGAGTAGTTCCAAAAAGAACCGTATAAAACTTTGATAAAACAAGATTTTGACTTGTATGCGGAGAAGATATGTGTATGTTTATGTAAAATACACTCTTCGAAAAATGAAACACACAACCCGTTTCGTTGCATAGCAACGTTTCTGATACAAAACCTCGTAAAAGTTGAAGGTTGTCTCCAGTTAGCCGCCCTCATTATAGCATCTAACGAGGCTGAGAGACGAATGCCAGGGAGGCCGAGATAGCCCGCAATTCGTCTGCTTTCACACTAGTAGTAGTCAGTACGTCGGATTTACCGGCCGGCTACCCTGACAATGCTCGTAATCCACTTTGAGAAGGAAACCGCCGCAGTTTCTTTACCTTTCGTTGTGTAGGAAACAAACGACCTTCCCTGTACAGTACGTAGGGTTTAACCCCGTCAATATACCACTTAAAGGTCACACGCAACCGAACAAGCAAACATAAGTAAAACAAGTTAACACCTGTTCATGACATATAAAATGCATTGATGATTGTGAAAAAAGACCAAATAACCAAATAAGCGTATAATCGCAAGTCAAAAGTGTAATATTTTGTACTTGGGTTTACCTCCCTCGAAACGAAGCAGCCGTGATACCGAACCCAGTCAGAGCCGGTGGGTGTGCAGTAAAGTGTAATGGGGCTTTTTCATTGGCCACTGGTTTATTTGCCTAGCTCTTAGCCGGCTCTTTGGTTATATCTTGTAAGCCAGTCAAACTGGGTGCCGCGGTCCGTGACGTCAGTGGTTTAGTCCTTGAGATGTGCAATACGTTCTTGCACGTGCATTCCGGGGAAAAAGAAACAGAGCGAATGAATGCCACACAATACTGTCCTCAACCCCTGCCCTTGCAATTAAACGGCTATTGAAACGCATAGCATGTCAAGACTGACGTCTGCACAACATCATGAGGCCATTGGGATGGTCCGTGTGGGAATGTCTCAACGACAAGTGGCTGCACATTCCCACTGCCCCCGGAACACCATTTCTGCACTGCTGAGACGCTACCAGAACACAAATGACGTCGTCGACCGGCCACGTTCTGGACATCCACGCGTAACAACGCCAAGACAGGACAGATGGATAAGAGTGACCCATCTTTGCCACAGGTTGCAGACTGAAGTGATGACTGCCCGGACCACCCCAGGACTTCGTCGCATTCACCCCAACACAATTCGAGAACGTTTACGTCATCACGGGATCAGACCACGACGTCCCGCCATACGACCTATCCTGACACCACGTCATCGACATGCTCGCCGAATGTGATGCCGAAATCATGTCCGAAGACCCTTGTTTTGGTGGAGAAATGTTTATACAGATGTGTCCAGGTATAACAACTCCCATAGTGATGGACGACAACATGCCTATAGACGCTTGGGAGAACGTTATGC
The DNA here is from genome assembly GCF_037392515.1 of Haliotis asinina. NCBI lineage: Eukaryota > Metazoa > Mollusca > Gastropoda > Lepetellida > Haliotidae > Haliotis > Haliotis asinina. Next base: position 34,756,635 of record NC_090293.1, on the reverse strand, counting down.
ACAGGCCTGTGTCTTGGAGAGGAATCGCCTGCCGTGATGATTTGGGGTGGAATAAGAGCACGCCAAAGAACTCCTTCGGTAATTGTTCGGCGAACTTAACTCGTGAGAGCTACAGGGATCAGATTCTTCGACCTGTGGCAATTCCTTTTCTTCAGCGTCATGGCCCTGGGTTAACATTCCAACAGGACAATGCCTGCAAGGCCTCATGCCTCATGCGGCAAGGGTTGCAATGGATGTCTTGCAACACCACAACGGTTGCCTTACTGCCTTGGCCTGCATATTCACCAGATCTCTCCCCGATAGAGTGAGTTTGGGACGAGATGGATCAACGTCTACGCCGTCTTCCTCATCCGACAGATAACGTCCTTGACCTTGCAACAGAACTTGAGAGAATCTGTCATAACATCCCACAAGCCTTCCATGCACGTTTGATAGGCTCTATGCGTCGTCAGTGCGCTGCTGTTCTCAATGAAGATGAGTTGAGTTTCTAACATGGTCGTCTGACCCCTATCCGACTTGTGGGCTCGTGGCGTCATTGTGATTGATTTTTCAATTGAAATTCTCCGGACTTGTTATGGTCTCATTATCCCCCCACTAAAGTTTATATGTACCTATGATATTGTTATCGTACTTATCAACTGGGATAATATTTTGACAATGCAAAGTTTCTTCATGTGGCTAGTATACGATGTTCAGAGGGGAGTTACACCAAACTGTCAAACTCACTCCATATGTACAACTTTTCGGATATGTCAAACAATATGACTTGTGGGAACCATTACAACATAACATCCTTCTTAAAACCTGAAACATTAACGGCTGTTTGTGATTTCTGTAAACATTAGACCTACTTGACTGCATGGCAATAATCTAACAGATGCATCCAGATCCCTTGCAAACATTTCGACGGGGGCACATTACTCACAGGGTTGCATTTAAAGTGTTATGAGAACTAGTCAGACGACGCATAATTGAGCTGTTGTGATATTAGATATACATCTGGTGTCACTTTTCACGTGCCAAATGGCAGGTCCATATCTGAGCTTTTTTGGGACTAACTTGGTACAACGTGCCGTGTCCAACTTTGTAAAACTTGCAGTTTGAAATAATCACCATAGTAACTTTCACAAAAAGGACCCGTGAAGGTCCGGGATAGAATAGGGCTTCAGCAACCTATGCTTGCCATAAAAGGCGACTATGCTTGTCTTGAAAGGCAGCTAGCGGGATCGGATGGTCAAGTTCGCTGACTTGGTTGACACATGTCATCGTTTCTCAATTGCGCAGATCAATGCGCATGTTGTTGACCACTGCATTGTCTGGTCCAGACTCGATTATTTACAGACCGCCGTCATATAGTTGGAATATTGCAGAGTGCGGCATGAACACCAACTCACTCCCTCTCTCAGAAAAAAGAATTCAAATAAACATAGATCATGTAGCGAACTTCCTCGTCATTTTAAAGCGGAACAGGCTGATTGGTGACATTTACACACTCTACTAATATAGCAAAGCTAGTCTGTATCTGCAGCAAACAATATGTTCCTGTTACATCAGTAAGCCTTTTTTGCATATGCTGGCTACAG